>NC_089839.1:88366251-88713751 GCF_035609145.1 Eleutherodactylus coqui
TATTGCTTAGCTTAGTTTTTGACTAAAACTTTCACTCTCCCCTCCACTACCCCCCCGAACACGCTTGGGCCAGTAAGCAGTTACTTGAGAAAAGGGATGCTCGCTAGAGTAACTGCTGTATCTGAGCGTGCTCGCTCATCTCTAGTCACCCCATCTCCAAGAAAAAATATGCTATAAAGGGATCAAAAAGTCATATGTACTCGAAAACGGTACTAATAGAAACTACAGAGAGTCCCACAAAAAATGAGCACACAACTTTGTTGCCGAAAGGTAAAAAAACATTATGGCTGTTAGTAAAAAAAAAAAAAAAAAAAAAGGAAATTTGTAAAAATGGCACAATTGCGTTTTTTTTTCCATTTCACCCGACTTAGAATTTTTTAACGTTTTTTTTAGAATATTATACTGATGGATAAATAAAAGTTATGAATTTTTAAAAGCAAGAAGGAAGAAATAAAAATTGAAAAAAAGCTGTGTTTTAAGGCATTAAAAGTATCCATAGGGTTCCAATCAACTGTATAAGAAAGTTGATGACTTTCCTTTTTTTTATACAGATGGCCACATACTATGTCGTCAACAACATTCTTCTTCATTTTAAATAATGGGCGATGAATATCTACATGTTATACACCAGGAAATCCTCCTTACGCTGCACAGTGTTAGTGGGGAGCAAAACACAAAAATGAGGGGGTTGGGGGGGCTATCCTTAAGGGGTTAATAACTTTTTAAAAAGTCACATTAAAAGGACTTAAAACCATTTATATCGCAGGGCGGCAGTAAAGTCGCTGCACCTGTCTATCCTGCCCACAAGGAAACGTCCTACCAATTTCTGTGATATTACAAGGGGGTCTTCATGTCACATTTTTGCCATAAAATCTCTGCCGATTCCACTTCAAATCTGCAGCACAATACATACAAAAGGAAATCCGCATCTGTACGGCGCAAATTTTTTCCACATACGGGAGAAAACCCCCCCGATATGTCACTTCTTGACACATTCCGTAGCAATTCCACAGGCGAATTCGCCTTTTGAACAGGGCTCAATCTGAGTGTTGATCCGCGGAAGAATCCACAATGGATTTGTTGCCACGGTTTTTAGAGGCAGCATCGCACAGAACAATCTGTGTTGAATTCTGCCATCTTCCTTAGGCTTGTCTCAGGCTAGATGGCTCAGGGTTGGGGGTGGAAGGGGGCTATTACCTTAAGTCGTGGAGATGGCGGCTCTTTGGCGTTGTTAATCTTCTTTGCCGCTTTGCCTCCTTTAGCAGAGCTCTTTTTCTTGCTTGAGGAAGTCAGTGGGTGTAAGACGCAGAGGCCAGCTTCTCTCTCAGCGTCACCATTTCTTAAGTGTGCTTTACTCCTTGCCTTTTTCTTTTTCAGCAGCTTCTGTGGCGATTTCGAGATTGCGCCCTTGTTGTTCTTCTGCACACCGCACTAAGACAAAAAGGAGACATCTAAATAACTATAAAGACTCAGGCCAGTGTCACGCGGGCGGAAGGCGCTTTTACACAATGGGCTTTACGTATTTGTGTGTGTATTTTAGGCCGCCTGCACACGGGCGGAAATCCCGCGGCGGGATTTCCGCCGCTCAAAGCCTGCATAGGAGTGCATTACAATACGCACTCCTATGCAGACGGCCGCGGTTTGGCCGCGCGAAATCTCACGCGGCAAACAAACCACGGCATGTCCTATTTTTGTGCGGGGCTCGCAGAGCCTCGCACAGGAACGTCACTCACCCGGCCGCCGGCTCCGGTCTGCACATGCGCCGGCTGCCCGGCAGCCGGCACATGAAAGAGCCGGGGCCGCCGGGCGCGGGTGAGTACGCGCTCGTCTCTGCAGGTGCTCGGGTTGGGTCCCGCAGCGAGAATCCTCGCCACCGGATCCGACCCGCTCGTCTGCAGGCGGCCTTACTCTACTTTTTGCATGCACACCAAAAAAACAAACAAAAAACAACCACGCTCCCATTCATTGAACTGGGCAATTAGTGTAATCAGTTCAATATGAGCTCTTCCCCTGGGCAAATATGCAGGAAAATAGAATATGCTGCGTCTATTATTTGCGCACGCAAAATACCCTAAAGCTGCTTTCACATCTGCGCCGGGGGTTCCGCTTTCCTTCTACATTCAGGGAGCAAGAAAGGGGGAATCCCTGTGGCCGATGGGGTCTGTTTTTTACGACGGAATCGAACAGCGCCAAACAGATTCCATTGCCCATAATGGGGTCCGTTCGATTTCCGCCCAGTTGTCCGGCATCTTATTGGAAGGAAAAGCGCTGCATGCAGCGGTATTTCTCCTGGTATTTTCTGCCGGATGTGTGACAGAACCCGCGCAGATATGTGGGCAGCCTTATGTGAACGAACCTGTTGAATTCAGTGGGTTTTATTCACTGCGTTTTGCCTGGGCAACTTTTGTGCGTAATATGCTGCGTAAATACGTTCGTGTGAGTCGGGACTTACAAAGGTATTTCACATCCTGTAGAAATGGATTCAGTCGCACATTGTATGAAGGCACGGGTAGGCTTGACCTCCATATTGTGGCAGCCATAACATAACTGTGCCCATGTTACAGGCTACAGATGACTGAAGTCATTGTTGCCCATAACAACCAGCAGCCATATTTTTCCAGTGCAATGTTGCTTCCGACATCAGAACCGCGTTATTTCTCCCCCAGTTTGGACATACAGCCCAGTAGGCCGAGGTCACATATATTGGAATTATCATCTCGCAGGACACGTGCTCAAATTCAAGGCCTGCAGGCCGAATCCAGCCCGCCATGTCACTTTATGTGGGCCGTGACGATGTCCGGACAGGGCAGCTCTCCTCTTCCCTGGAAGACGCAGTGCCAGCACAAGCAGTGGGTGCCATCTTGGATTCAGAGCTCCAGCACGCTCTGTTCAACAATGCTCAGATGGCAGCACAGCTCCGACACCCCCACCGGGCACCCTAGCCGCCCGCCAAGGCAGGAAGCTTGGTGCTACAGAGGTGGTAGGAGAGAAACCCAATCACAGCGCCATGTTACGGAGGAGTTACATGTAGGCCTCATTCACACTTGCGTATGCAGATCTGACATACATAGCATTTTCACAGACCAAATTGCGCAGTCACTGCATATTTGGACCTTCTTGCGCTTTTTTTTTTCTAACGTGTTTTCATGTGCAGAAGCATAAAAACTGCAAGATGGTCTCGCAGATTTCTCCTGCCTCCGTATTTAGCAATCCCATTGACTTTAATTGGTATTTTGGTCCGTAATGCAGACAAAATAAGACAAACACATCTCTGAAGACCCCAATGCAAATCAATGGTTGATTAAGCTGTCTGTATTGGAAAAACGCTGTATTGTACAGTACCGGTGCGGACCCCACAATTCAGCAAAAAATAGGTTATGTATGAGCCTGGCCTAAAGTGAGCCTGATTTACTGATATAATCCATACTTTGAACGGAAAACCTTTTTTTTTTGTAACCATTTCACTGTCAGATGGCGGTCATAAACGCGTTGCCCAAACAGCCAATCTTTAGCCCACTTGTATACACAATATCTACCTACAATCTCTTCCAAGGGAGCAAAATGTGATGATTGAGCCTGGCGTTACACAGACTGAAGCAGATTTGTGTGAGGAGCATCGCATTTTTGTGCGCGACTGTGCGTGCTTTTCTGTATTTTTTGCGCACGCATCTTGTGTGTATATGCATGCAGAAAAAATACCCATTGATTTCAGTGAGCAATTAAGTTAGTTTAATATGCGCCATGTTCGTGTACAATAGAGCATGCCATCTACTTTCTCTAGCGAAACGTGCGAGCAAAATACGTTCATGTGAACGAACGCACTGAAATCAACGGGTTCTATTTACTGCGTATTGCGCGTGAAAATTTTGATGCTATTGTGAGGGTAATGTCACACGGGCGAGTGCAGAGTTGAGCCTGAAACTTAGGACAATATGGCGCTCAGCAACGTGTGATGTCACCCTATGGATGTCAGGTGTTTTTGCGTTGAAACCACCTTGCATTACTTCGGGGAAACAGCGATCCTCCGACGCAGCTTTTAGGATCGCGCAGTGTTTCCCGTTATTTTCAATGGGTAAACCTCGTATCGCACTTCTGTGCGCGTCGCACACCGTGCGATGCGGTGCCATTCCCATTGGAAACAATGTGCGATGCGAGGCGTTCTGAGGGAACAGCCAGAGATCGGATATGCTGCATACACGTAGTTACACAACTGAACAACACGAACGCCTGCGGTTTTCACCGGCTCTGGCATGTGTGTGTGTGTGCGCAAATACGGACAAAAAAAACCAAACGGTTCTATTCACTGCGGATTACTTGGGCAAATACTGAATGTGTAATATGCTGCACTGATGTGAATGAGCCCTAATATGTACCGCTGAAAGCCCATTGACTTATATGAGGCCATTCAGACCTGCGTATTAAGTGCCTGGGGGGGGGGGGGGGGGGGGGGGGGGGGGGGGGGGAGAGGCAACGTGTCTTATTCTGGCGCATAACACGCACCATCATCATAGTCTGGTCATACAATACACATTTTACAGCATATTACGCGTGTAAAAAAATACGATCGCCTAAGTGACCCCTTAGGCTGAAGCTAATCGCGGAGAACACGGCAGACGGTGCATTTTTTCTGGCACTTTTATAACATAAAAAAAGAAATCAGATTTTGACGGTCTCCAATTATCATCAACATTAATAAATCCCAACTGACAAGCGTCAAGACAGCATCACAGCGCCAATTATACTATCCAAGTCCTCAAATACAGTAATATTGCCCCACCATTAACCCTTTAACTCCCTAAACCCATCACCGCCAGGAGTTTTACAAAGTAGAAACTGCGAAGTTAAAAAACAAAAATTAAAAATGACACTTTAGTGCACTAATTGTTTGTGGCACTTGGCACGTTCTTAAGAAACCTGTTTAGTACAAGCGCTGGCAGGGAAGCACGGCACTTGTAGCCCCCACCATCTGTGAACATTATCTCTAGCACCCTGAGCCCGAGATCACTGACCTGAGGTTCCTTATCCTGCATGTAAACAGCGAGAGCGGACACACGTGGGGGAGCCATAGCTGCCGTATATAGGAAGCGGAGAGTAAGGGAAAAGTCATGTACGCAGCGGCTTCAGTTGCCAGTATTACGTCCTGACGTCACCAAACGTCTTAAAGAACGTGGGAAACATTCAGTGAAGGCTGTGTAAAGGGTTCCATCTAGTGGCTAGCAGCGCCATGGCAAGTGTGCGTGCATGGAACGGGAAATTTATGATTACTGTACACTACTATTATATGTGTGTGTATATATATATATATATATATATATATACACACACATATAATATATATATATGTGGATGACATTGTTACATTGTTGTTTTAACAAAAGTCCAGCTATAAGAAATGCTAACATTTTACTACACCCAGGGATGTAGCTAAAAACTCAGGGGCCTGGATGAAAAAGTTCAGCATGAGGGCCCTTCCACAACTTTCCCGCTGATACAACACTAGCAGATGGGGGCCCCAATACCAGATTTGTAACATGGCCCCTCAACCATCCATGTGCCATTTATAAAACTGGTATTTTCTTGTATGACATTAGCCTTTTAAGGCTTTAGGGCTCGGTAGCAACTGCAATCTCTGCACCCCCAGTAGTTACACCCCTGCCTAGACCCACAAACTACCACCCCATTCCCTTTTTGATGTGATATGCCAGTGCATGTCACCTATAAGTTATATACATAAAAAATAAAAGTCTATATAGGATGAAAGTAAAACACATTCTGGAAGATCGCTGCCGGGTCGTGGTTGCGGCAACTTATAAATCTAAACATGACTACATTCACTTACATTACAAGCAATGCAGTCAGGGTGACACTGTCTTAGCCCTTAGGACTTGTGACTATCTTAGCCCGTAGGACTTGTGTCTTGGCCAAAGTCACATCTAAAGCCTGGTTTAGGAACAATGATTATCGCTCAAAAAATCTTTTAAGCGATAATCATTGTATGCCTTAACCCCTTAATGACCAGCCCCTATTGTTTTTTTTACGCCCTGCCCAAGTGGGCTTTATTCTCTGAGGACGTAAAAACATGCGTCCTGCAGAGAATAAAGCCCCGTGGGCTATGGAGGTGAAAGCTCCATGCTGTCGGTGCCCACAGGTAGCCGACAGCATGGAGCTGTCATCTCGGGCTGCGGGCAGTCCCCCCCGGCATTGCGATCGGCGCTATCCAATGGATAGCGCCGATCGCAATAAAGTGTAAAAAAAAGTGCCTTAAAAGTTAAAGATTCAGCTGCCCTGATGGATCGGATCCATCAGGGCAGCTGAAAATACTCACCCAGGTTCCCCGATGTCTGCCGCGGAGAAAGGGTCCTCCAGGACCCCGCGCGGCTCTTCTGCGCATGCGCGCCAGACGAATGACGTCACGCGCGTGCGCAGAAGAATGGGAACCCCGGGGAGTTTAAAATCTCCTGGTTACCGGCTCCTGAAGGTAGCCGGGAACCAGGAGATGTCCCCGGGGACCGCGGCGAGCAGTCCCCGGGCCCGCGATCACCACTATCCAGTGGATAGCGGCGATCGCGAAAAAGTTTTTAAAAAAGTAAAAATCAGCTTAATTTCACCTCCCCTCATGGATCGGATCCATGAGGGGAGGTGAAAATAGTCACCCCCGGTCCTCAGCGGGGTCCCGGTCTTCCGGGACCTGAGTCCCCTTCTGCGCATGCGCGCCCGATGATTGACATCGGGCGCATGCACAGAGGGGCTCAGGACCCGGGAAATTTAAAATCCCTCTGCTCCTGGCTGCCATGTGTAGCCCGGAGCAGAGGGATGTCCCCGCAGACATGATCACTGTTATCCAATCGATAGCAGTGATCATTTAAAGTAAAAAAAGTGTAAAAAAGTAATTAAAAAAAAGTTTAAAAAGTTTAAAAAAAAAGTTTAAAAAGTTTTTTAAAAAATTTAGAAAGTAAAAAAAAAAGTTTAAAACGCTTACATTTCATCTCCCCTCACGGATCATATCTGTGAGGGAGGATGAAATTACGTACCTAAGGCCCCCGGATTTATCCACGGACCTTACCACAGCTTCTGCACACGCGGCCGTCGCCAAAGCGGCAGACGCATGCGCAAAAGCCGTGGATTGCCAGGATAACTTAAAATCTCCCTGCTGTTGGCTACAAAACTTAGCCGAGATCCTGGAGATTTTGCGGGGGCCGCGGTGAGCGGTTCCTGATCACATGTTCGCCATTATCCAATGGATAATGGCGATCACGTAAAAGTAAAAAAAAAAAAGTTAGTTTCATCTCCCCTCACCGATGCGATCGGTGAGAGGAGTTGAAACTTTTTACCGGAGGCCTCCGTATTTGCACCCCGGCGTGATCTTCCTCCGTGAACTTTCCTGTATTCTGCACATGCGACCGCCGGCAAAACACTGGACACATGGGCATGAGTCGGGGAGCCCAGGAAACTTAAAATCTCCTTGCTCCCAGCGACTAACGGTCGCCGAGAGCCTGGAGCAGTGACAGATGGCCTCGTTGAGCGGTCCCCGGTCACGTGATAAAAAGGTAGCGATCTACCTTAGGTCGGTCTCACATGACCGGATACGAATTACGGATTCCGCATGCGTTTGATTAGCCGTAATACGCAGATCAATCGCATTGGATTACACAATTCTGCTCACATTAGTGGGTTGGAATTTCTTCATCCACTCGCAGAAAAGAGAACACAGCAGGTTCTATTTTACTGCGGATATCCGCAGTATAGAGCCCATTGTGCTCCATGGTCGTGGATATACCCGCAGCCCATACGCAACTACATTGTATACGGGCTGCGGGTACCCGCATCATCGCTAAGCGAAGGTGCGGGAAATACAAACAAAAAAAAAGTACTGCGCATGACCGTCTGTGTGAGTAGGCAGTTATGCACAGTACATTACGCGTCCGTACGCAGAGTCACAGCCGGGCTCACAGCTGGGATCCGCTGCGGGCCTCCGCAAGCAGATTCCACCTATGGCTGTGTGAGCCCGGCATTATTCAGACCGCTACCTGTAATTCGGAATTTACAAGAAGCCCCGGAACGCTCGCCTTCATGCAATTCCAGGAGCAGCTTATTGAGCACCTTCTGTGTGAGACCGCTGCACTGCAGCAAGTTTACAAAGCCTCACAGAGGGCCACTTTTTACACCCCATCCCTGCCGCTGAGGTCACGAAATACCCCCAAGCGAGAGAGGAGGGGGGATACCCGGTTTTCTTGCCCCATGTACCCATCCCAACCAGCCTCCGTAATTACCCCTGTCTTCGGACTTAAAATGCGGTTTATATTATTACTTTTATCTAATATTTATGGAATGCCAAAAAATGGGGATGGCGGGGGCGTTATTTTTAGGAAGTCAATTTTTTTTCCCTATAAAAGTGGGCAATGGGGCCTGGAATTTATTCAGTTGTACCCTGATATCCAGCGGGCATTCCCTCCATTATGGGCCTAGCCATGTGTCCTGTAAGTAGTTTAGTGCCACATTGGGTATGTTTCTGAACACGGGACAAACAGGGGTATCCATTTTGGTGTGAAAGTCTTCATTCCTATGTGTGCTGTATAAAAAAACAGTTTTTAAATTGACAAAATTGCCAAAAAAATGAAAATCGTAATTTTTTCCTTCTGCTTTGCTTAGATTCAGTCAAATACTGTGGGGTCAAAATGCGCAGTACACCTCTAGATGAATTTGTTAAGGGGTCTAGTTTTCAAAATGGGGTCATTTGTGGGGGTTCTTTATCGTTTTGGCCGCTCAATGTCTCTACAAGTGGGCAATTGGGCCTGGAATTTATTCAGTTTTACCCTGAAATCCAACGGGTGCTCCTTCCATTATAGGCCTAGCCATGTTTCCTTTAAGTAGATTAGGGCCACAATGGGTATGTTTCTGAACACAGGACAAACAGATGTAAATATTTTGGGGTGAATGTCTTTATTCCTATGTACACTGTACAAAAAAAACAGTTTTTAAATTGACAAAATTGCCAAAAAAATGAAAATCGTTATTTTTTCCTTCTGCTTGGCTTAGATTCATTCAAAAACTGTGAAGTAGAAAAAGTCATCGTACCCCTAGATAAATTCTTTAAGGGGTCTACTTTTCAACATGGGGTCACTTGTGGGGGTTCTAAATCGTTTTGGTCACTCAAGGGCTCTACAAGTCGGCAATGGGGACTAAATCTCCTTCAAGCAAAATTTCTGTTCCGAAAGCCACCGGTTGCTCCTTTCATTTTGGGCCCCATTATGCATATGTTAAGGACCGTTACACATGACCGGTCACATTAACCTTTCAAGCCTTGGGTTCCAAATTAGTTCATACCTGGATGCATCAGAGAGGCCAAAAACTATGATGTATAGTAATTAGCTCTCACAGATATGTCGAGATGAGCCGCGGCAAGTATATACAGCCCACTCTGCTTAAGGCGCGTACACACTGAAAAGTTTATTGACTGACTATAGTTCTAATACAGAAAATGAATACGTCATTAGTCACGGGGGTTAATCTCATTGGGTTAGAAAAAACATTGGAATCATGCACTGTTTAGTGAGAATATATTTATGTTCTCAAGCTTCAGCGTTATCTCGTCCTCCCTGGTCCTCCCTTTGTTATTCAGCTCGCTGTAGTACAGTCAGTTCCCTTGTCCAAGTTTTTCTGAAAGTGTGGGAGGACTTTTTCCTGATAAGAACTGTTGTCCAGACTTGGTTCTCATGAAAAAGAACAGAGAGAGACACATCATTACGCATTGCACCGAATCTCCTGCTGTAAAGTTATTTCTGCTTGAATAATTGTTTCACTACACACAAGCTTATTTACATCTTATAATGCTCCATTTTGTATCTAGCGACCATTTTGAGACAGATTCTTCCATTTTATGAGCCTGTACTTTCTCAATTCCCCCTAGAAACTGTCTCAAAATAAACGGTACTTTATAACTTCTACTGGGCGGGGTAAGGTTTGCTTTCCCTATCTCTAGTTCTATGATCTATGCCCTACCTATCATTGTTGGTCAGCTGTCCAAGGGCTAATCCCTTCCCCGACAACTAATCCTAGCTAACTAAACGCGAAGACCTGATGGACACAGAAGGGATCTACAACATACATGCTATTCTATTCTAATGGCTGGGAGACTAGAGTGGTCACCCCTGTTTCTGCTGAGACAGATCCATAAGAGGACAAATCGCTCTGTTGTATTATAGGCATATAGCCATCGCCTGGGGTCTCTATATCTACGTATACGGGGGCGATAGGTACCATCTGATCTGTAAGCTTAGCACAAGAGCGTCTCATGCAGGGCACAATACAGACAGAAAGTAGCAGGAGTAGGATAAGAGTAACCAGAATCCCTATTCCTATCTACACCAAGAATTGTTTCCATTGTCCGGTCCATACAAACCACTCATCCCAGGGGTTAGTTACCCCAGAATTACGCTTCAGCTCTTCTGACAATGTGGCCAATTTCTTTATTGCGATAGTCACTTTACCTGTGGGGCCCTGTGTTATCTGGAATATTTGTACAGCAAGTTTTCACCAATCATTTTACAAACACCACCGTTCTCGGCTAGCATCATATCCAGAGCCACTCGGTTCCGGAAAGCCATGGTGGCCGTGGGGCCCAACTGATCAGCAGGCCCCTAAAGTGCATCTCTTGTATAGCTCACAAACCTTTGTTAGTTGTAATATATATACAAACATTCTTATTGATGGTTACTATTCCAAACAGGGACTCAAATCCGGCTTTAACTTGATCCCTGGCTTTAAACTCATCTGGCACCCCCCCTTGGCAATCTGATTGCATCTATATATATATACACATGTGGATCAAACCTGCCACCTGGTTTCAGATTGTGACGCTCGTCTGTAGGACCTGAGAGAGAAACAGAGACCACAGAATGCGTTATTGACAATTCCTTGGAGAGACCTATGACAACATTAACAAGAGAATAATTTCCCAAACTTGGCTACTGTGGCATGTATCCTCCTGGAAAAAAGAAAAACTAATGAAAGACACTCAATTCAAAATTTACCCGTTTCCTTCATTGCCCATGGATCTACTTTCCCACTACTCCGTGGACGGTAGGGTGTGTGAAAAGCCTGGAATATACCCAAAGCAGACATGATGTATTGCATTATTTCACCTGTGACATTTGTACCTTTGTTTGACTCAATCACTTCCGGTACCCCGTATCTGCGGATTACCTCATTCATGAGCTTCTGTGCGGTTACCTGCTTATTTACTTTGGTAACAGGGTAGGTCTCCAACCTGAAAAGAAATCAACAACAAGCACATATTCATGCTTCCCAACAAGTGGGGGCTGAATGTAGCCAATTTGCAATCTCTGAAATGGGTAGAGTGGTCTAGGCAAGTGTTATGTGGCAAATTTACTTCTGCCCTGTTGCTGACGGCAAAGATCATGCAAAATTGGACAAGTGATGATGCAGCAACTACAGGAAACCCAGGAGCCACCCGTCCTTGTTCAAGCGTCGACATCATTGCTGCTTTGAACGGGGTGCTGGATGAGGCAAGCATCGCCACCATGCTGAAGGAGGTGCTAGAAGGTCTGGAGTACCTGCATAAGAACGGCCAGATCTACAGGGATGTTAAGGCTGGAAACATCCCCCTGGGTGAAGACGGCTCCGTGCAGATCGCAGATTTCGGCGTCAGTGCGTTTCTAGCCACAGGAGGCAACATTATCAGGAATAAAGTCAGAAAGACCCTTGTGGGCACGTCATGCCGGACGGCACCGGAGGCGACGGAGCAGGCCAGAGGACACGACCTCAAGGCGGACTTCTGGACCCCCGGTAGGTGTGTCTTTCCGTGCATTCGCTGGGCCATCATGGGGCACAGGGACCGTGGTGGGCAAGTTCTGTTGACTGTTCGCCATTCACCGTCCCATTTCTGCTGCTCCCCTATTTAGTCCATTTGTCTTTTTCTTCATTGCTGGCTTGTAACTGTAAAGTCTTTAGCATATCAAAGTAATTCAAAGTCCAAGTTCATATCAAAGTAATCAAAGTCCAAGGTTTATATCAAAGTCCAAAATTATTGTTAAATTCTTCTTTTCTTCTTTTCTTCCACGGCTTAAGGGCCGCTGCCTTTGCTGTGTGATCTGTGATGGCGTTGCCACTTGTTTCTCTGCTGTAGGAATTGGTGTGAGCTTTCCACTTTGTCACCGCTGCACCATTCTTAATTGGCTGTCCTGCTGAGGTAACAAGCTGTCTGGCCTTCCATGTTAGGCCGTAGTCATGAGCTATGCCAAATGCATACCGGGAGTCAGTGTAAATGTTTGCCGTCTTACCTGTGGCCACTCCACACGCCTCCGTGAGTGCTTTTAATTCCGCTTCTTGTACTGCGACATGCGGAGACATTCTGCTTTTTAGGACATCTTGTTGTGTAACCACTGTATATCCAGTGTGGAGTCGTCAATCACCCTGGGTACCATCTATAAAAAACAACTCAAAATATGCATTATTAACAAAAACTTTCAGTTAACATAAAGAAGAGACAGTGTCTGCAATTGCATCTTCCTGGACATGTGCCAGGGGGTA
Source organism: Eleutherodactylus coqui (assembly GCF_035609145.1). Lineage (NCBI taxonomy): Eukaryota > Metazoa > Chordata > Amphibia > Anura > Eleutherodactylidae > Eleutherodactylus > Eleutherodactylus coqui. The sequence continues at coordinate 88,378,801 of NC_089839.1, forward strand.
CTGACGGACCAAAGGGGCTAAGAGCTTGTTCCTCTGCGTACGTAAGAGTGAGGACGGGTAGAGGTGTCGCTTGGTCTGCTGCCATCCGACATAGGGTCGGGTGACTTTTCAGACCCGGGGTGTATACGAGCCTCACCAGACAGGTGAAGTTTGATACAACCTCCCAAGGGTCCCATCACGCAATTCTCAATATGCTTTCAGGACCTTCCAGCATAAGGAAGCGCGTGAGGTATCGTGACCCTTTAAACATTACCTCAAGCGGTTCAGTTTCCGCCAGCTGAATTGGCACTTCTGAACCCCTTGCACCGATTACCGCTAGACAATCAGGCTGGTATTCTATTTCGAATAGATTAGAACCTTATTGTAAAAAGGAAAAAGAAAAAAAAATTAAAAATTTAAAAATAGCTGACCTGCAACACCTAGATCACCTATATCTTCTCCCCCCCCCCTTTGAACTAGGGTACTTAACTGGGAGAGTAACCGAGTTCAAGGTAGTAGCTGGATTTGACGGGCCAGAAATAAGTGCTTGGGTTGCACTTGCGTGTATACACTCCGGATATCATGGGGAGGGGGTTAGTTCAATACCAACTCCGAAGATTTGTTAACCATTGCCTGTACTGCTGCCACCGCACAAACACACGAGGGAGCTGCTTCAGAGGTGAGAGAGAAAAGAATAATTGAAAGACAGTCATCGAGTGGTTGCATAAGTAGGGAAACCGAGTGCATTCATGGTCGGCAGTATGAAACAAGGCCCAGAAAGGTGCGGGGTTTGGCAACGCATATAGGTACAGGTATGGCCGGGACAGCAGCCTTTTGTTCCTATGTCAGATGTCCAGTTCCTTGGCCTAAACAGTGACCCAGGAGAGTTTGTCTTTAGAGGCTTTACAGACATTTTCTGCAAGAAAAATTAACAGTGAAATTGTGGCCTGTTGGCAGGCTTCCAGATTATCAGCACACAGCACCTTCATGCGGTAGGTGGCTGACTGACCCTTCAGCGTCTTTTCTGGACTGGAAAAAGAGGGGTGTTTGTTGGAGCAGTTAGTTTACAAAACTCTTCTGAACCGGCACCGTAAGATATCAGTGCCAATAATAAAGACATGAATATTCTACAAACATCTATCCACATTGAAAATTTTACAGTCTGCATATGCAGAAAGGGGGGAGAAAAACTTGTATCCCCAGTCAATATCTGCATCACACATCTTACATTTATCATAGTCTGAACACGGGTCATTAACTCTCATCCATCCATGCGGTCAAGTCTGTCTCTCTCATTCAAATGTTAGTAAGAGTTCACACAGGACGTAACGCGTATGATGCAACTGTCCTCATCTTGCAAACAAATGCATTCAATCACTACCACCTCTCCTGTCTGTAATACCAGAGAAGTATACCAGATTCCACAGCACTAATATTTCCCATAAAAGGAACACACATTTAGCAATTACGCACTCGTCCGACCAGTTACAGAACTGACATTTACACAAAGAACAGCAAAACTAATATTCACTGGATTCATTTTGGGTTCTATTCTAGTCAAGCAAACTTAATTAATTGTCCAGTGTTCTCCGCTCTAACTCTCAAGGCCTAAGACTAGATCGAAGAGAAAAACAAAGGGAAGGGGGGAGATTGGAGACCTGCTCCGGCCTAGCTGCGGCTTCTAATAGATCAAGCATTAACCCTCTATGTACTCCTATATATTTATATATCTATATATATTATCACATATTGACCCTCTCCTTCGTTCTGTAAGCTTTCCTACTGCCGTCTGCGATCCTAGCACCTATAGTGGCCTTTCTTCTCAGCAGTATCTGACTTATGAGGAATGGACAACACGTACAGCAATGACACAATGTTATGACATTAAAACATACAGGACAGACAGCACGGTGGTTAATTGCACATAATTGTCTGCAGACTCTGCATGAACTTGCTTCATGTCATAGGGGGACACAGACTAGAGGATTCCCTTTCTCCTCCATTTTTCCCCCTTGCAAAGTGGAAAAGATTTTTCCAGCAACAACTACATTCATGGGAAATTTTAAGCACAGACCTACTTGGGATGGGGGTGCTAAACACAGACTGCAGAACAGATAATCGGGAGAAGGCTGTTTGCAGGTGGGATGAGGGGACTTGAATGTTTCTATGCAAAATTCAGAAAAGGCACTCGTCATTGCAGTGCGCAGAATTGGTATGCCAGGTAAAAACATACATAGATGGGAGGTCAGAGGCCAGCTCATTTCTGCTGCGGAGCTAAGATGACGTCTGAGCGGCAGCTGAAGGTATTGTTACAACAGATGCTAAAATGGCCGCTGGGCTGTGGCTGGCACTGAAATGGCCACCGAAGGCGTGGCCTAACTGGGCGATGGTGACGGGAGGGTCCAGGAATACTACATACTAGACACGTATCAAGATATATCGACTGGTATTGGCCCCAATAACAACACGGCCATCTAGGGGCAGGACAAAAGGGAGAAAAACATCGTCCATGACACGGCCGGGGCGGTGCCCTCAGATGGTGAAGAAAGGCTGCCTTTCTTTGTCTTCAACTCAAAGCATATGAATAATCGCCATCTTGAATCTGCAACTTTCTTACTTCAACTGTACGTCACTTACTGAAACATCTTTCTCTGCAAACTTGAGCAAACGTCTATTAACTACAATTCCTTCATTATCAGCTGACACACTTTTCACATAACTTCTTAACTTTTTTTGCCTGCTCTACATGACACCAAGTGGACAGAATCAAACAGACCACTGTCAGGTACCTTAATTTAAACATGTTCCGAAACTAAACTCTGAGCCGTCTCTCAACCGGGATCTGCAGTCCCTGAGAAGTTCGTCTCTCAACCGGGATCTGCAGTCCCTGAGAAGTTCGTCTCTCAACCGGGAGTCCGAAGCCGTCTGCTCAATCACGTGATCGTACTTGTCACGTCCGATGCCGTCTGCTCAATCACTCCCTGAGAAGTATGCTCAATAAACTAAACCTCGAAGCCGTCTCTCAACCGGGATCTGCAGTCCCTGAGAAGTCCGTCTCTCAACCGGGATCTGCAGTCCCTGAGAAGTATGCACGATAATACAATTTATAACGTCCTAAAAGATTCTGTCCCCTGGTGTCATAGACCACCCAAGACCTGAGGTAAACTTCTTTACCGATGACAACTATGATGTCAAACATCAAACATCCGACTGACCTAGGAGTCTGTCAATCAACTGAGCCAAAACAGACCAACGGCAGGCATCATATGATAAATATGACACTTACCGGGCTGTGTGTGAGGTTGATCAGTCCTCTGGTTTGGCACAGCGGATATATGTTCTCCCAGTCCGATGTCGTCGTCCGATGAGTGACACAAGAGTCAATCAATCAGTAAATCCTGCCGACTACGCCAACTGTTAAGGACCGTTACACATGACCGGTCACATTAACCTTTCAAGCCTTGGGTTCCAAATTAGTTCATACCTGGATGCATCAGAGAGGCCAAAAACTATGATGTATAGTAATTAGCTCTCACAGATATGTCGAGATGAGCCGCGGCAAGTATATACAGCCCACTCTGCTTAAGGCGCGTACACACTGAAAAGTTTATTGACTGACTATAGTTCTAATACAGAAAATGAATACGTCATTAGTCACGGGGGTTAATCTCATTGGGTTAGAAAAAACATTGGAATCATGCACTGTTTAGTGAGAATATATTTATGTTCTCAAGCTTCAGCGTTATCTCGTCCTCCCTGGTCCTCCCTTTGTTATTCAGCTCGCTGTAGTACAGTCAGTTCCCTTGTCCAAGTTTTTCTGAAAGTGTGGGAGGACTTTTTCCTGATAAGAACTGTTGTCCAGACTTGGTTCTCATGAAAAAGAACAGAGAGAGACACATCATTACGCATTGCACCGAATCTCCTGCTGTAAAGTTATTTCTGCTTGAATAATTGTTTCACTACACACAAGCTTATTTACATCTTATAATGCTCCATTTTGTATCTAGCGACCATTTTGAGACAGATTCTTCCATTTTATGAGCCTGTACTTTCTCACATACAGACTTAATACTAGGGCCACAATGGGTATATTTCTGAACATGGGACAAACGGGGGTACCCATTTTGGGGTGAACATCTTCATTTCTATGTACATTGTACAAAAAAACAGTTTTTAAATTGACACAATTGCCCAAAAAATTAAAATCATAATTTTTTCCTTCTGCTTGGCTTAGATTCATTCAAAAACTGGGATGTCAGAAAACTCATCGTACCCCTAGATAAATTCGTTAAGGGGTCTACTTTTCAAAATGGGGTCACTTGTGGGGGTTCTCCATCATTTTGGTCACTCAATGGCTCTACAAGTGTGCAATAGGGCCTAAATCTCCTTCAAGCAAAATTTCTGTTCCCAAAGCCACCGGTTGCTCCTTTCATTTTGGGCCCCATTGTGCATACAGACGTAATACTAGGGCCACAATGGGTATGTTTCTGAGCACGGGACAAACAGGGGTATCCAATTTGGGGTCAAGTCTTCATTCATATATGTGCTGTACAAAAAACTGCTTTTAAAATGACAGAACTACCAAAAAAATGAAAATCATAATTTTTTTCCTTCGTTTTGGCTTAGATTCATTCAAAAACTGTGAAGTCAAAAAAGTAATCGTACCCGTAGATAAATTCGTTAAGGGGTCTACTTTTCAAAATGGGGTCATTTGTGAGGGTTCTCCATCGTTTTGGTCACTCAATGGCTCTACAAGTGGGCAATGGGGACTAAATCTCCTTCAAGTAAAATTTCTATTCCGAAAGCCACCGGTTGCTCCTTTCATTTTGGGCCCCATTGTGCATACAGACGTAATACTAGGGCCACAATGGGTATGTTTCTGAGCACGGGACAAACAGGGGTATCCATTCAGGGGTGCAAATCCTCATTTTCATGTGTAGTATAGAAAAAAGTCCTGTCTTTAAAATGACATATTTGCAAAAATATGAAATTTTAGTTTTTCTCTTCTAAATTGCATTGACTCCTGAAAAAAAACTGTGGTGTTAAAATACTCATGACACCCCTCAGTGAATACGTTAAGGGGTGTAGTTTTTAAAATGGGGTCACTTGTGGGGGTATCTATCATTTTGACTCCCATGAGCCTTTGGAATCTTGGCTTGATGTAGGAAAACAAAGTGTTCCTCAAAATGCTGAAAAGTAATGTTAAAATTGTACGTCTCCTAAATGGTTAAAAAAAAACGAAAGTTTTTCCAATGTGCGCCCAAAATAAAGTAAACGGATGGAAATATTTATCTTAGCAAAAATTTCTATATTATGTTTGCACATATTTGAGATATTGCAGTTGGAAATGTGAAAAAATGATGATTTTTTCAAAATGTTCCAAATTTTGGCGCTTTTAATAAATAAACACAAATTCTATCGGTCTTTTTTTTCCGCCTAAATGAAGTACAACATGTGACGAAAAAACAATGTCAGAATCGCTTGGATATGCAAAACCTTTCTGGTGTTTATCCAATGTTAAAGTGACACATGTCAGATTTGCAAAATTTGGCCTGGTCATTAAGGCGCAAACAGGCTTGGTTACTAAGGGGTTAAGCGCAAAGTGATCGCTCAAACTTTGAGTGATCACTGTGCGCTCCGAGTGGGGGATGCAGAAGACAAGCGGGGGCGCTTGTCTTCTGCATCCAGCTGTTCTCTGCTCGGAGCGCCCGACTGTTATGCAGCTGAATGCTCCGGGCCGCTAGTCTTCTGCATCCAGTTGTTCTCTGCTCGGACCGCCCGGCTGTTATACAGTCGAGCGCTCTGAGCGGAGGATGCAGAACACAGCGTGTCAGTGTGTGAGAGCGGCCTGCTACAAACTAATTCTCAGATAGTGCTGGAAATGCGACATGTTTGGAAAGATTACGCCAAGGAGCTAGATCATATATGGAAATTCGTTTTGTAGCTGTATGCAGCATGATTTAGGTATGAGTACGGGGGAGGGGCTTGGTATGAACTTTTACACCTAGGCCCCTGAGCCTTTAGTTATGCCCCTTGTAATGATGGGAGCATGGTACTTAAAGGGGTTGTCCCGCGAAACAAAGTGGGGGTATACACTTCTGTATGGCCATATTAATGCACTTTGTAATGTACATTGTGCATTAATTATGAGCCATACAGAAGTTATTCACTTACCTGTTCCGTTGCTAGCGTCCTCGTCTCCATGGTGCCGTCTAATTTTCAGCGTCTAATCGCCGGATTAGACGCGCTTGCGCAGTCCGGTCTTCTTCTTTTCTGAATGGGGCCGCTCGTGCCGGAGAGCGGCTCCTCGTAGCTCCGCCCCGTCACGTGCCGATTCCAGTCAATCAGGAGGCTGGAATCGGCAATGGACCGCACAGAAGACCTGCGGTCCACCGAGGGTGAAGATCCCGGCGGCCATCTTCACCAAGTAAGTAAGAAGTCACCGGAGCGCGGGGATTCAGGTAAGCACTATCCGTTTTTCTTTTTTAACCCCTGCATCGGGTTTGTCTCGCGCCGAACGTGGGGGGCTATTGAAAAAAAAAAAAAAACGTTTCGGCGCGGGACAACCCCTTTTAATGCAACAGGATGTAATCTTATTTTGCCGGCTCAGAAGAGAGCCCACATCATCTCGTAGTGGAAGATGGCTGTGACCGATAGCTGGCCTTTCGCTGCAACAGTGGGAATCGATGATCAATGAATTATCATAGTGTTCACAGCTTTTCTGGTTCAAGTCCCCTACAATGACATAAAAATGGAAAAGTAAAAGTAGTGTAAAAAAAAACCCACTACTGCGGGGAATAAAGAATTCCCTACCACAGCTGTCACAGATGACAGCTGTGGTAGGGGATCCAGCTGCTGGCATCCTGTAATTGTTTTTCAGGGAAGGGCTTTAAATATAAGACCTTCCCTGAAAAATATGAAAAAATTGTGATAAAATTGTGATAATAACAAAAAAAAAATGTTCACCTTTCTTCAGCTGCCAGGACTCAACCGCGTCCAGCCGGCTCTTCTCCTGCATTGCTCTGAGGAGTATTCAGCAGGCGGGGGTGCCTCTGATTGGTCACAAGGCTCAGCCAATCAGAGGCAGCTCTCAGCTATTAAATGACAGCTAAGAGCTGCCTCTGATTGGTCCCTGCGCTGACCCCATTAAAAAATACACCTCTTAATGTATTCACGGAGGGGTGTCAAAAAGTATTTTAATCCCACAGTTTCTTTTCAGGAGTTTATGCAATTTATAGGAGAATAAATAAAATTTCATGTTTTTGCAAATTTGTCATTTTAAAGACAGTTTTCTCTTCTACAGTGCACATGAAAATGAGGATTTGCGCTTCAAAATGGATTCCACTTTGTTTAGAAACATACACATTGTGGCCCTGATGTTATGTCTGTATGCACAACGGGGCCCAAACCGAAAGGAGCAGCCAGTGGCTTTCAGAACAGACATTTTGCTTGAAGGTGTTTTAGGCCCCATTGCACACTTGTGGAGCTCTTGAGCGGCCAAAACGACAAAGAACCCCCACAAATGACCCCATTTTGAAAACTAGACCCCTTAACGCATTCATCTAGGGGTGTACTGCGTATTTTTACGACACAGTTTGTGAATGAATCTAAGCTTAGCAGAAGGAAAAAATTACAATTTTCATTATTTTGGCATTTGTGTCATTTTAAAAACAAGATTTTTTTACAGCATACATATGGGTGAAGACTTTCACTCCAAAATGAATCTTTCTGTTTTTCTCTTGCTCAGAAACATACCCATTGTGGCCCTAATTTTATGTCCATAACCACAATGGGGCCCAAAACGAAAGGAGCATTAAACCTCAAGTGTTTTTTAAGTTCTACGCGATCGCCATTATCCATTGGATATCAGCGATCACATGACCAGGGTTTGCTCACTGCAGCCCTCGGTCACTGCTTCAGGCTCTCGGCTACCTTTAGTAGCCAGGAGCAAGTATATTTTAAATTTCCCGGGACCTCCCCAGCTTCTGCGTGTGCGTTCACCATTTTGGTGACGGGCGCATTTGCCGAAGCTAGGGAAAGGTCCGTGGATAAGGATCCCATTGGGGGACATCGCTGGAGGCCTTAGGTAAGTAATTTCACCTCACGGATCAAAATGGTGACAGAAGGTGAAACTTTTTAACTTTTTTGGATAACGGCGATCACTTGACCAAAAACTGCATACCACGGCCCCCCTTGAAATCTCCAGGCTCTCGGCTACATTTGGTAGGCAGGAGCGGGGAGATTTTAAATTACCCTGGCAATCCACGGCTTTTGCGCATGCATCCGCCATTTTTTTTCTCTACACTATTTTTTACTTTTACAATTAATTCCATTATCCAGGTCCAGAAGAATCACATCATTGGATAGCAATGATCGAAAGGAAGCATCAGAGGTAATTGCTAAACCACTCGTCATAATCTTTGAAAATTCCTGGAGAAGTCCCAGAAGATTGGAAAAGGACAAATGTTGTCCCTATCTTCAAAAAAAGAGAAGAAGGTGGACACAGGAAACTACAGGCCTGTGAGCCTGACGTCTATACTGGGAAAGATCTTTGAACAATTTTTTGAACAGCATGTATGCAACTACTTGGATCAGAATTGAGTAAATAACCAGAGCCAGTATGGGTCTATGCCAGACTAATCTAATTTCCCTCTATGACAGAGTCACCAACTGGGTTGATCAGGGAAATCCGGTAGATATAGTATATCTTGACTTTAGTAAAGCATTTGACAAAGTGTCTCATACCATACTTGTTCAAAAAATGACCAAATATGGGGTTGACAAGACAACTGTTGAGATGGATTCACAACTGGCTGAGTGGTCATAAATGGTACCACAAGGCTCTGTCCTGGTCCCAGCATTATTCAACATTTTAATAAATGATCTGGAGGAGGGAATTGAGGGGAAACTGATCAAGTTTGCTGACGATACAAAGCTAGGAGGGATAGCTAACACTAGAGAAGAGAGAGAAAGGATTCAAAAAGTTCTAGACAAGCTTGAACAGTGGGCGGCAACTAACAGAATGGTATTTAACAAGGAGAAATGCAAAGTCCTACATCTGGGCAGGAAAAATTAATACAGCACAAACAGAATAGGAGAAATTGAGCTAAGCAGCATCACATGTTAAAAAGCCTTACCGTATTTTCCGGCGTATAAGACGACCCCCAACTTTTCCAGTTAAAATATAGAGTTTGGGATGTACAGTGGTGCCTTGACATATGAGTTTAATCTGTTCCGAGACGGAGCTCGTAAGGCAAAAAACTTGTATGCCAAAGCACTTTTCCCCATTGAAATGCATTGAAACGCTATTAATGCATTCCAATGCATTTCAATGGGAAAACTAACTACCTGTCGTCTTATACGCTGGACTAACTACCTGTAGAAAAAAACAATCAATACTCACCTCCCGTGGCGTTCTGCGATGATCTGTGGCACTGCTGTAGGCTGTCTCTCCCTCCTCCATGCCGACAGAGCATCGCTTTCTGGATAAAGGGCTCGAATTCCCCGCCTCCAGAAAGCTAATGCTCTTATTGGCTAACTCAGTGAAGCATCAGCCAATGAAAGTCGGCGCTGCGTTAACCAACCACGGCCATTTAATGATGTCAACAAGGTCCGTTCGGCACTGTTCAGTTCTGTCCTAAGACGGAGCTGTTCGGCCAGGGGATTCCCCTTTCCTGCTCCCTAAACGGAACAAGAAAAGAGAATCCCTGCCATAGATGTGAAAGCAGCCTAACCTCGCTGGTGACCTTTAAGATAAGTCAGAAACTCTTAAAATATTTACCTCACCAAAAAATATTGACATACTTAAGAGGTCGTCACCATTCTCTTAGCCTGATTTTTCAATTAAAGGGGTTTTTCAGGCTGCATCGTCTGTCAGTGCCAGGCTACACTGGGGTTGCTGCTCAGACCCCTGTATAGTGTCTGGTGCTCGTAATTGCAGGTGCAACTCTCATTGAAATCAATGGAAGCTGCACTTGCATTTGCAGACTGAGGTACCATTGACTTCAAGGAGATCTGCACCTGCAATTATGAGTACCAGCCACTACACGGATCGGAGCAGCGGCTTCCGCTCTGATGTCAGTGTAGCCTGGCACTGACAGCCGGCACTGCCTGGAAAACCTGGAATACATCTAGGTATTCAGGTAACTGCTGATCCCTCAGTTCTACGCTAAAAATTATATACCCCTTCCATATTACCCTACAACAATTACAGAAGGTGCTCTTGCTGTTCACCACATGGATTGGTAGAAAAAATATTTTGAAAACTTATACCCTTTCAAAGATTCTGTATGTGATGCAGATGGTCCAAGTCTACCTTCCTCACTCCTTTTTAAAAACATCTATGAATCTATTCTATAATCCTAGATTAGCATATTTGCAATTGATCCAAAAGAAGCAAAATGGAGGATTTGCCTTTGATAAGCAAATCTTTTACAAAGCTATCCATCTTTCCCGCTGGCTTTCTTTGGCATCACCGTCTGCTTGACATTTAGACATTGAAATTCCTTCTGAGATGAGACAACCTTTTTTTTCTCTGGTCACCAATGATCTATAGAGCTTCAGGTCACTAGTGAAATAACAAGATGTACTCTGCATGTATGGTAGTTTGTTCAGCCCGGCCAGGTCACTTGGTCATCACCTTCCCCTCTAATGCCACTTATCCTAGCTCCTTCCTTTCTCTGTGAGTGCCAAATAGAAGCTCCATTGCCTTGGTTCTCACTGAGAGGCTTCACAGTTCGATCTTTGATCATAAGCAACCAGTTAATATAAAAAAAATGAATATCAGCAGAGAAAATAGGAAAATTTACCTTCCTCCATAAGTTGACCTTTAGATGACAATTTAAGTAGGAATCTTATAGCGACCCTCTGGACCTGCAGAAACAAACATGGCCACAGCAGTTTCTCTGTCTGATGCACACTGTGTACTATTATGCATCATTATTCTAAGACACTACATCTGCCTTGATTAGCATGTAGTGTATTAGACTACGGATATATACTAAGCACAGTGTGCATTAGGTAATCAAAAAGAGCGGTTCGGCTATCATTGTTACTCCAAGTACGGAGGGTCACTTTAATTCTTCTTTGAGAGATGCCAATTGGCTTGAGAGCTTCCTTCTTCCCAAACTACCACCAAAATTACTTTCTAGTATCTATGGGCTATTTCAATTCTATCAATTCAGTCGTGTCCAACTTTTGGATGCTCTTTAGGCCCGTCCTCTCCATGCTTCTCTATTCTCTATGGCTGCTTTCAGTTGCCTGATGTCCATTCCCATGTCCTTCTTGATGGTGTCCAGCCAACATGTCTTTTGTCTTTCTTGTTTCCTTTGACCACTGACTATTCCAAGTAGCATCTCTTTTTCCAGCTAATTCTCCCTCATCACGTGTTCAAAGTACGTCAGTCTCTGTCTTGCCTTCTAGGGAAACCTCTAGGTTGATTCGGTCCAGGACAGCTTTGTTGGTGACCCTAGATGTCCAGGGGATTTGTAGAAGTTTTCTCCAACACCCTAGCTCAAAAGCATACATTTTTCTTCTTTCTGCTATCCTCAATGTTGACATATCACAGCTATATGTTGCAATTGGGAAGATGATAGCTGTGATTAACCTTCGTTTTATGATTACAGAGACATGCTTGACTCTATTTCACCTTGTACTCCTACTTACATTTGAGCCTGGGAAAATGAATTTGACTAGAAGTTTTCAATAATTGAAGTAAGGTTTATCCTTAACCCCTTCCCGCTGCAGGGCGTAAGTTTACGTCCTGGGAGCCTGGTATTTCCCGCAACAGGACGTAAACTTACGTCCTGGAGATAGCGCGGGATCACATATGATCCCGCGCTATCCCACAGCGGGAGCCGGCTGTCAGTCACAGCCGGCGTCCCGCTGCAACAGCGGCGGGGGGCATCGGAGATGCGCCCCCCGCTGTTAACCCCTTCCCTGCCACGATCTAAGTAGATCGCGGCAGGGAAAGAGTTCACAGAGGGAGCGGACTCCCTCTAGGTCTCCAGACACTGGCGTCCTGTATTGCCTATGCCTGAGATTGCTGTATAAGCAATAAGGCATGGCAGAGCAGTAGCTCTGCCATGCCTTATCACAGCGATCATCAGGGCAGTGGTTAAAGTCCCTCAGAGGGACACAAACAGTGTAAAAAAAACTAAGATTAAAAAAATGAATTAAAAAAATGTAAAAAAAAGAGTAAAAAAAACATTTTTTATGCTTTTTCTCAGATTAGCATAAAAAAAGGTAAAAAAAAAATAAAACCCCACATATTTGGTATTGTCGTGTCCGTAACGATGTATACAATAAGTTGCACATGCTTTTGACTATGCACGGAAAAACACGCTAAAAAACATTTTTAGCATTTTGCCTCACTAAAAACGCAATAAAAGTGATCAAAAAAGCCATATGTACCCCAAAATGGTACCAGTAAAAACTACAGCTCGTCTTGCAAAAAATAAGCCCTCATAGAGCTCCGTACATCGAATAATAAAAAAGTTACAGGACTTTGAATGCAGCAATTTAGAATAGAAAAAAGATTTCCAAAAAAAAGGGTTTTTATTGCAGAAAAGTGGGAAAACCTAAAAAAAATATAAGAATTTTGGTGTCGTTGTAACCGTACCGGTCCGCAGAAAAAATGGAATGTCTCATTTATGCTGCATGATTAACGCTGTAAAAAAGAAATAAAAAAAATCTATGGCAGAATTGATGCGTTTTCTCTCCCTGCTATCATAAAAAAATAATAAAAGTTTTACAATACAGTCTATGTACCCAAAAGTGGCACCGATAAAAACTACAGTTCGCCACGCAAAAAACAAGCCCTCATACGGCCGCGTCGACGGAAAAATAAAAAAGTTGGTCTGCAGAGGCCTGAAGCAGGAGGAATGGCATGTCAGCACATCTAAGTATAGGTTTATCTTTTTTTTTTACTATACCTAAAGGGCACTGCAACTGAGTGGAGGGGCTGGGGCCTATGGGGGCATTATTACTGAGTGTGAGCCAATATGAAGCATTATTACTGAGTAGGGGCCTATGAGGGGCATTATAACTGAGTGGAGCCTATATGGGGTATTATTACTAAATAGGGGCCTGTGAGGGGCATTATTACTGAATGGGGGCCTGTATGGGGCATTATTAATGAATGTGGTGCCTACATAGGGCATTATTACTAAGTGAGGGCCTGTATAGAGCATTATTAATGAGTGGGTGCCTACAGGAGTGTTATTGCTGCATAGAGCCTTTATGGAGGTTTCATAGTAAATTTGCTGCGGTGAGCTATGCACTTTGCAAAGGCTTCTCCCCTCTTACCACTGTTGTTGCTACAGCAGATAATTTGCTGACCTCTGCCTACTTCTATTCGTCCCCATTTGCTGCTGGTTTGGGCTCACCTACAACATGAGCCAATTTTTTCCCAGTTGGGACAATTTTTTTCCAGGCTACTTTGATTTCCCAGTCCACCCCTGCTTTATAGTATCTTACCTGCAAAGCCTTTTTGTTACTTTCGTTTATAATATTGAAAGTATGGATATTCTACAGTTTGCGCTCTTTACCGATGGTTATTTGTGCCCCTGGGCATTCTGTCTTCTAATACGGTATGTTTTGTCATATGTTGTCATGGGTATATCAGTGCTTTGCTCTCATAATGCTCATTTGTTCTGTACCGCAAGTCATTTTACTTTGTACTCTACTGTTAAGGGTGGTTTCACATCTGCGGTAGGGATTCTGCTTTGCTGCTCTGTTCCTGTGGGTCCATTGGCTTAGATCTTTGTATTCTGACCATATTGCTACTGCTAAGCTAGTTGGAGGAGGTTCACTAAAGGAAGGGGGGGGGGGGGGCATAATAGGGCTCAAATCTATGAAATTGACCAGGGGTTCTATCCAATGAAGGCTGAGACCCACGGCCACTTTTATACGGCATGTAGCATTGGTACTTGGGGATGAAGGTGCAGGTAGATAGTCGCCTGCAGCTTGGGCCCACCTTTTCCTATTGGCCCTCCATGCGCCCGACACATCAAAGCACTTGTCTGTTTCATGTGGGGGAAGTGCGGCCTCAAATAAAGGGGCAATTACTGCCTGCAAAATATGCACCTTGTGGCCATTAAAAAAAGTGATGCACCAAACTGCGGCAGTAGAGGTTAGCCCAGTCTTCCTTTTTCCAGGATTGAAAGTAGGTCTGGACATTTAGGTCCACTGTCAATCCAGGAGGAGTTAGAGTTGCAGCTTGACCTCGCTGCCTTGCTGCTTCAGGGTTGGCATTGCAGCTGACGTCGCGGGCTGAGCCAGATCCTCGGGGTTTCCTGGCTCTCCAAAGTTAAAGCTCTCAGAAAGCAGAGGCCAGTTGGGTCAGTCCCCTCATCTTTCACTATGTCATCCTGTGGGAAGTTATCCGAAGACCTAACAGAAGAAAATACAGACCGTAATCAAATGGGTTTTTGGAGTGTTTTTTGTGCAGTGTCCGAGGAGCAGGCCCACAGCTGAGGAGATAGCGGGGTAGATTGAGATCTTGTCACGGGACTATACCATGTCCTCCCCTAGGGGTAACACGGGACTCGTCCAAGTTACCGCTAGGGAATTTCATGGGGTAACCCAATACGTGGTTTACCTTGAAGTCCTGTCACTTGTGACATCACCGTTCCTTACTCTGCGGTGAATTCCAGAAGGGTGAAATAAGTAGTCCACACATACAGGGAAACGTTTCAAAGCAAAGCCTGGAATGGTCGTCAGTTCTCATTTACTTGAAGAAACTATTTACAGTCGAACGGTAGTATACACACCTTGGTACTGGTGCATCTTGTCTCCACCGGAAGCGAGGGGTTTGGCTGCAGGTAATGCCCCGGCCAGGCCCCTCGTTGCCGAATGGCTGCATTGCAGTGCAATAGGGAACTGACTGACAGGGGAGCTGGGAGCACATTGCAGGCTGCTAGAACTACCAGCCATGAGAGGCCATCAGGGACTGTCATGCTGAGGCAGTGATCCATAAAAGCATCTATCCATTAGATGCTGCACGGGGAGCACGCTGACACTGCAACCAGATACACAGCGCGGCGGCCACCGGGGACAGTGAGCAGTTCGCTGTCAGCGCTGACATCACAGGATGCCGTGAGTGGACATGGCAGGGTGCAGGGCATTGTGCCAGTGGACCAGGGAGTGCTGATCGCAGGCTGCTGGGTAGGAAGAAATGCTGGGAGCACTGCTTCAGGGACAGTTACTGAGGGGCCGCAATCAAAGCTGCTGCACACGGCTCACAGCAGCAGATGTGTGGCCTAGTGGGGACACTGAGACCAGTGGCATAAAAGGAAGACTCCCACTGCCTTAAACACAGTAAGTATCGGTCTGCTTTTCATGGAGCAAACCTGCAAGATGTAAAGCACAACTAATCTATGCAATGAAGGTCCACGATATCCCAGCCTACTGTCACTCGCTTCACACAATGTTCATTATTTTTCAATAGCAAAAGGCAAGCCATAGCAATGAGACATTTTGCTAGTGAGACAATATAAGCATTGGGCAAATGTCGCCTTTTTCTAAGGCAAACTATGGCACACAGTGATTTAGCAATGAAGCAGACTTTAAAAATGACCCAGAAAGAAATATTTTAAAACACTTTCTACCACCTTTCAGAGAAAATGCAGTAGGTTACTATACCGATACAGCTTTTTAGTAAACCCCCTAGCACCACTCATGGGTTGAGAGCCAACTTCACAGCGGTTCTGGTCCCGGGCGGTACGCCAGCTGATCTTGACACCTGTCATTATATGGCAGAAAAAAAAACTAGATTGCTCAGTAAGCAATGCTATTAAAAATTGCTTTTCAGTTATTACACGCATGTCCTTGCATACTGCATGCACATATGCACATCCCCATTGACTTCTATGGGGGACCTTTTCTGTGCAAATGCGCAGGAGAATAGAGCATGTCCTATTTTTTTGCATGCACAAGAAACCCGTGTAAAAAATTGAGAAATTTGTATGAAGGCATCAATGGGCTCTATTTTCTGCGTATTGCATGTACAAATTTTGCGTGTGCAAATACGCCCGTGTAAAGGAACCCTAATAAAGATGAGCGAGCATACTCGCTAAGGGCAATTACTCGAGCGAGTATTGTCCTTAGCGAGTATCTGCCCGCTCGGAAGAAAAGATTTGGGTGCCGGCGCAGGTGAGCGGTGACTTGCAGGAGTGAGCAGGGGGGAGCGGGGGGAAGGGAGAGAGAGATCTCCCCTCCGTTCCTTCCCGCTCTCCCCCGCTCTCCCCCGCCGGCACCCGAATCTTTTCTTCCGAGCGGGCAGCTACTCACTAAGGACAATACTCGCTCAAGTAATTGCCCTTAGTGAGTATGCTCGCTCATCTCTAAACCCTAAGCTTCTTCATAAAAAAAAAAGAAAACAGTGTGACCCTTCAGTTGTAAGTGTTACACGTCTTGGATTTTCAGTAGAAGTTTGCACAAAACTTTTTTCAAAATTACAATTAATCATTCAGTTAAAAGGGAACTTTGTTCATTTGGAATTAGTGTGAACTGGTAAAGGATATCTATGTTCTTCACATGTCCTTGTACCGCCCCAGGCCAGATAATAACACAGTTGTTTGTGGAAACTGCAGAAAGCATTGGAAGAGTCCTGAAAAATGTAGCAAATCATATAGAAGGTGATGATTGTGGATGATGCCCGAGGCGTGTATTCTCACCTGGAGATCTGCAGTCATACAATACTGGTATGTCTGAATGGGCCTCTTTATGAATAGGGTGGGGAGGCAGCGAGGAGGGGGAAGACTACATTCAGATAATCACCGTATCCAGTAGGTGGTGTGAATATGCTTCTGAAACGTCACTTTTTCTTGAGAAAAAAAAATTGAGAGAAGATGCTTATTGTCGAAGCAGGAAGTAAGGAGCTTAGTTGAGAGTGTAACCCTACTTGTCGTGTGATACAGACAGGAATCCTGGGACAATACGGACACATGGCTTCTGAGGAGCCTCTCTCTGAAGGTAAAGCTTTATCTCCTTGTGTAGGATGTTATTACTGCTTTTATGGCTTTTATCAAAGCTGATCTGTTTCTTTAAGACTGCTTCATTTTCTTTATTGCCTGCAGATCATTTCTATATTTTAAAGCCATGGAGATAGTTGAAAAGGTTTTGGACGAGAACATTGTTATTGTTTTCCGTTGAAAATACCGCTTTGGGGTGTTTGGGTGATCTAGGCAGCTGCGCAGTCCTATATCTTTTGCAATTTTTAGCATTTCTTTGTACATATCTGTGACTTGTTGGTTGGTAGTTGTTATTTTTAATGCATCGAGTTCCACTTGGCAACATATTGCAACAATTCCCTTTAATTCTTTAATTATTGGAATTGTTTTTACTAGAGCGGGGGTGGGGGGGAGTGAAATGATAATTGATACATAAAGGTGAGTTAATTTAAATGCTGCTTGTTTGGCATTTTATTAACAATGATTGTAGTGATGGAAATAACGTTTAGATGTTGTTTTAAGTACTGATCATTCATCAGTGGTTCAAAGCATTGCTATGGGTAAATGTAACTATAGACTGTAGTCAAATTAGCATAATCAAGAGAGTCTACTGCCTTGTTTGATTTAGCTAGGAATACACTGCAACTTTCGCAGTGTCGCGCGGCGGCATAAATCGCAGTGTAGCACTGCAATCTCCTAGGATAATAGAAGTCAATGCGCGTCACATTGCAGCTGGCAAGTTGCTGCAACCACAACCTGAAGATCGCAAGAAAACCTGCAAGGCTGAAGTCCACCGAACTTGTCGTACGGCCCTAAAGAGGACCCGTCAACCCTCCTGACACATCTATTGTTGTAAAAACTTGTATTCCCCATGAAATAGCAATTCTGTTGCATCTTTTCTTAACATCTGCAGGAGGATTTATAGGAAATATAGTGTTCTAAGAAAAGATGCTACTAAATTGCTATCTTTAGGAATAGAACATATTACTAGTTGACAGGTGGACAGACAGCTCCTTTTCACCAGTGTGAAGATACATGGGTTCCTTTAACCTGGCCACATTAGATGGTTGACAAGTATCTGTTCCGACTACCCGATAGACGTGTGTGCTCAGACAGGTTCAGGCTAGCGTACACGCAAATGTGCATGCTTCAGCACAACGCATTTGTGCAATGAGTAAGGTTGATTTGCGCATGTCTGCACATTGTACTGTCCTTTTTTGCACACGCAGAGCGTGTTTATATGCACGCAACACCCTCCACCTTGATTGGAGGTGGAGGGTGTTGCCTGCATATTAAATGGCTATTTAGCATAATGAGGTCCAGATCTGTTCCTTATTTCACAGAATTGCGCAACATATTGCACATTCCTATTTGCATTCCTATTAGGTACCTTTGGTGTGCAAACACACAGAAAGTAAAGCAGGTTCCTTTTTTTGCATATGTGAAATGCACGTGCGAAATTGGGGAATGGGTACAAACACATTGACATCAATAGGTTCTTTTCTCTGTGTACTGTGCGCGCAAAATTTTATGTTTGCTAATATGCGCATGTGAAGTTGCTCTAGCGAGATGGATATAAACTGTTCCTGGCGTCTTTTCCCCACCTTGACATCTGTCTTCAGCTTTTGATTGCGTAATGCGCAGTACAAATCTCCTATACAACTCCCATATTGCGCTCACATGAGCCACGCTAAAAAGAAAAAAAAAAAATCGCAGCATGTTCTATTTTGGCATGTATTAAACATGTATAAAAGTCAAGAAAGTGTACGTCTCTTGTGCGGCCTGCAGCTAATTACAGACGTGTGAGCCTGGTCTTATGGTAGCTTAAGACAAGCGGAAGCGCAAAAACGCTCGCGAAAGCCCAACCTTCACAGCGTAAAAAGTTGCGCTATCATGCGCGTTTTAGCATATTTTACTGTACTTTCATGCTGCTGGGACACTTTGGTGCATACCTGTGTCATGATTAAAAAGGGTGTGCAGCCTAATTAGTCCCGGTGTTATCGATTTCTCCGCAAAATTGTGAAGTTCATTTGCAACGCAGCTTTCAGCTACTCAGTTTTTAAAGGTGAAACATGTAAAAAAAAGTGTTTAACCTGCAAAAACGGATAGCTAAAAACCTCACCACAAAATTATGCCAATTCACTGTAAAACTGCTAGATAACTTTGCCACATGGTTCTCAGCCATGCGTACACTACCGCACCAAAAACTAAGTGTAATAGCACCAAAAGGGCCGTACTACACGTTGTAGACCCAGTGTGCAGTGTGCCGCACAGCCAAGACTCCTTAGGCCCCTTTCACAAGAGGGTATGCGCATTTGTGCGTGCCTCCGCGCAACTTTTTTGCGCACTGAACAAGTTTTTTAGTGCGTGTACTTTTTCCGCCTGCAAGGCATGTTCAATAGTGCATGGCAAACAATCATACACCAATTTAAATGGCTAATTAGTCTAATAAGTTCCAGATGGGTACTTTTTTCCAGCAGAATTATGCCGTTTATCACACATTTCTTAGCGTATTGCGTGCGCATTTGCGCAACCCCTTTTAACTTCCATGGAGACCTTTAGAAGAGCAAATGCGCAGGAAAATAGAGCATGCAGTTTTTTTTGCAAATCTGAAATGCATGGGAAAATATGTGCATGTGAACAAACTAAGTGAAATCAATGGCTCCATTCACTATGTCTCTCGCATCCGTGCAACACACGCGTTACACACCATGAAAACACGGTCATGGACATGAGCCCTAATTCGCAGCACACTACCACACTGAGGCCGCAATGTAGAACGGCACCCTTAGGGCCCTTTTACACGAGACACGACCAAAATTTTCCATATTCCGTGCCGTAAGTCACGGTAAATTCCACACCAAAGTGCTGCAGATTTTGATGTGGAAAGAAAATAGCTTGAATCAGCCTGCAATTCCACAATAAAATTCGTATTAGTCCTGCGGAATTTGGTGTGGAGTTCCACAGCGGCAAATTCTGCTGCATCCTGGCAGAATTATTCCAGTCCCTTAAAAGGTCCCTTAGCCTCAAAGAAGATGTTGGTGCACATGAATGATCCGGATTCCGCAGCGGAATCCAGATGTGACCGCGGCCAGCTACCCCATGTACCTGAATTACCTGTAATGCAGATGACCGCAGAGTTTCACAGGTGGTCATGCGCTGTACAGATTATTTTTTCTCAATATTTGTAGTTTCCACGCTGTCACTACGCGATGACGCAGGTACCCGTGCCCATCCCCTATGTTAATTGCGTATGGGCTGTGGGTTGGACGCCCTGAATTGACTTCAATAGAAGCCATCTGCACGGAGTTTGCAGCAAAATAGAGCATGCTGCGATTTTTCCTCCACTTGTGGAATACGCAATTCATATCTCCGAGTTTGAAGGAAAAAGCAAAAGTACATACCTTTCAATGTGTGCAATTTGCTGCGGATTCCGCAATAGGAATCTGGTCGCGTGAAGCCAGCCTTACTGCATCACAGGATGAATAAAATAGAATCCAGACAAGTGAACTCCCAAAGGTTTTACCCCCATTCGTGGGCCAAGTTTTTGTCTTCATGCTGATCTGCATGGGAACACCCACAGAACCTGCCAAAAAATCCCAATCTCTTGCGTATATTACAGAAGCCCTTGCCACTTTTTGAATCTATTTTGCCTGACAGTCACACATGAAAGTGAATGGTTGAGAGGTAAGCAGTAAATAATCCAATAAATGGTTAAAAAAAAGAATAAAAATGTGAACGACAAGTCAAAGCAGGGATCCACATAAAGGACCATATTTAAGAGCAGGTACTGAAGGTACAGCGCCCGGGGCAGCAGCTGGTGCAGGAGAAACCTGCTAGACTTTCCATTGGATCTAAGATCTTTTTTCCTGGGGAAGGTTTGAGCGCTGCAGACCGGTGATGCATTTGCTTTGCCTTGTGGTTGTGAGTATAGTTGTTGTTGCTCGTAGATGGAGTGTGCGGGTTTAGCATCACTATCTTTATTTTGTAGGAGCTATAGTGGAGCACCATGTGTGCAATAGAGCGCCACTAGCTGTTGTTAAAGCCCTTTTACATGGGAGGATCATTTAAATAATTATTCTAACAAGCGAAAATGAACAATAATCATCGTTGTCTCGTTCACTTATCCTTCGGTTTAAATAGCGATCGTTCAGTTGTTCTCAGTCACTTACACTGCGAATGTGAAGGACTAAACAATTTCTTATTGAATGAGCCAACAAAATATCTGCCTGTATAAACAGGCTGCCTGAGCGAATGAGCGAACTCAGACATAGTTTGCTCGTTCAAATGAGAAATGGTCGGATCTAAACAGACCCTTTATAAAAGTCTGATAAACCCTTTGGCCAGCTTTACATGGGCATATTTACGCAAGTATGTGTGTAAAATTTGCGTGCACAATACGCGGAGAATAGAACTCATTGATTTCAATGGGTTTGTATATTGCACGCCAGTTTTCTATTTTTCTGTGTATTTGCACACCAAAGGTCTCCATGGAAGTCAATGGGGGGTGCGCAAATGCGTATGTAATACGCCAGGAGATGCGTGAAACACTGTGTAATTGCTCTGGAACTCATTAAGACTAGCCATTTGAATGTCTTTGTTTGCTACGCATAAATGAACATGCCTTTTAAGTGTAAGAAGTACAGTAAAATACACACAAAAAAGCATTGTTCATTCCACAAAAACGCGACACTTATGCGCAGGCAAATAAGCATACGCTTGTGTGAAGCCTGCCTTACTATACAAATAGATAATGTGCACAATGTATATAAGAGCCTTGTGTGGTGCAGAGTGTTAAGGCAGCAAAAATGCAGCCCTAAGCTCTCTCCCACGACCTGAAGGTTGCACTTTCAATTTCCGCTTGGGTCTGGTAGCTGGCTCAAGGTCGACTCAGCCTTCCATCCTTCTGAGGTCGGTAAAATGACTGGGGAAGGCAATGACAAACTACCCCACAAAAACAGTCTGACAAGAAAACGTCACAATGTGATGTCACCCGAGGAGTCATCAGTTGGGATGAGTGAGCGTACTCGGAAAAGCACTACTCGCTCGAGTAATTTGCTTTATCCGGGTATCGCTGTGCTCGTCCCTGAAGATTCGGGTGCCGCTGCGGCTGACAGGCGAGTCGCAGCGGGGAGCGGGGCAGAGCGGGCGGGAGAGAGGGAGAGAAAGATCTCCCCTCCGTTCCTCCCCGCTCTCCCCTGCAGCTCCCCGCTCCGTGCTGGAACCCGAATCTTCAGGGACGAGCACAGCGATACTCGGATAAAGCAAATTAGTCGAGCAAGTAGTGCTTTTCCGAGTACGCTCGCTCATCTCTAGTCATCAGTCATGACTCGGTGCTTGCACCAGGGGACTTTACCTTTACCTATGCAGCAACTGACAACCAGGCCTTCAGCATGAGGGGACGGCAGGGTATAGATTGGCAGTTCATGGTGGCTTTACCATCTCCCTCTTTCCAAGATAGCCCAGCCACGCACTGTGGGAGAATAAGGGTACTAAATTGTTTGTCATCGTGATGCCAGTGCCCCTGGATGATGAATCACCCACAACAAAATGTTTTTCAAAACCGGAGGCACACAGTTTCCTTTTACTCAAATTTGTTATTTGCAATTACAAATAACAGTTCACTTGAGCAAAGTATGGCATTCAGTGCTTCAAAATAAACCTTCTAGAATTTACATTCCTTGACTCATTCAAATTAAAGTACAGTTCTTTTCCCAAGGCACACAAATCCTCAGTCTTTGTTATCTGATGGACGCTACTCT
Source organism: Eleutherodactylus coqui (assembly GCF_035609145.1). Taxonomy (NCBI): domain Eukaryota; kingdom Metazoa; phylum Chordata; class Amphibia; order Anura; family Eleutherodactylidae; genus Eleutherodactylus; species Eleutherodactylus coqui. The sequence continues at coordinate 88,401,494 of NC_089839.1, forward strand.
TCAAGTAAACTGTATTACACACGACAATTCTTTCATACACGTTCCTTTGCTAAAGACAATCAGCTTTCTCACTGGTTTTTTTAAGCTGCAGTTCAGCTGGGGAGCGGGTGGCATTGCATTCTCACACCAACTCCTTCTCTGCGTTTCTTGTATTTGTTTCCTCGGAGGGGATGAACTTCCCACGAGGAGACATCGTCCTGGCTCAACCCCAGCAGGAGCAGCCCTTCCCTCCTCTATCTCCATTCATTCCTACCTCTCCTTCTCCTCTCACACTTTCTAACTCCTCCCACTATCTCCTGACACCTACTAATGTCAACATGTGATATCAAGAGAGAACTGGGAAATCTGGGAATCTCTGCAGCTTTCAGTTTGTTTTAGGCCTCGTCCACAAGAACGTCATTTTAGAGCACTGATAGCCATGATTTTTTAGTGAGGCTATCGGAGTGCTAAATCACATGAAAGAAGAATTGCAGTGCACTGATGCTGCAGCCCAGAAATCCCTCAGTTGCCAGAACAATGAAAGGCATCCCCGCAGGGACACCCTTCATCCCCACAGTGTTTAAACTACCGCCACCTTCCTTTGCAGGCCAGCTCCCATAGACTCCCATAGGAGACTCTGTAGTTGCCAGCTATGTACTGCTAAAAGAAAGCACAAGACCTATCTTTTGATGGAGAGAAATCTCGGCATCAAAAAATCTTTTAAAGCACGATTTTTTAGGCATTTAGGCATTGCAAAAAATAGTTTTTTGTCTAAAAGAACCCATAGATGCAATTTTTTTATGCACCCACTATGTGTCAAAATGACGCTAGTGAGAAAGAGGCCTTATGGTGGTGAGGAATAGAGGAGACTTGCCCAGCAAAGAGGTTTGGATTTGATTTGATAATGAGGAGACAAGCCCAGGTATTTGATAAGGGACGGGGATGAGAGGAGCCTAGCTATATGTAAACTCAGCCTCATTGTGCAATAGGGCGTGAACACCAAAAGTGCCCATGGCAACATGCTTTCTCAATACAATACTGTCTAAACCTCATTGAGATGTTGTAAGAAGATATGTTACGGTTTCAAACAAGGCACAACTGAAAAAGTTCTCCATGATGGACCATGGTGGAATGGGAAAAAATGTCTCACAGTCGATGTTAGATAATGGTAGACCGCTATAAGAAACATGTCTTGGTGGTTGGTTTTTTTTTACCAAAGAGCTTCTACATAAGCAAATAGTATAACTGAGATATAAATGGGGTATTCACATTTAAGGCTTTCATGACAGAACCACAGTCAGTGGTGCACATGGAAGAGAGGGCGCCCCATACCAAAGATAAAAATGGGACCTTTATTAACCCATTAAGGACCAAGCACCGTAAATTTATGGTGCTTGGTCCTGGGCTTTAATCCCAGCTGATAGTAAAAATATAGCGCTGGATTAAAGCCCCTGCTTCTGCAATCAGTTAGAAGCAGGACAGGTTGTCGGCTGTTAAACACAGCTGATAACCTGGAGGAGGAGAGAGTAGTGTTTTTTAACCCATTCTACCTTCTCCTTTCCCTAGTACACAGCGCTCAATGAGCACTATGTACTAAAGAGTGAAAGTGTTTCCCGCAGTGGAGTTTGTCCCAATGCACTCAGCTTACCTGTCTGGCGGCTTCTGCACATGCTGTGGATGTGTCGTCCGGGACTCTGTCACACATGCGCGATTTCAGCTCGTGGAGATGAAATGGCGTTTTGCCCTTGAATACTATGGTCTGTATTTGCTGTGGACGCCTGCTGCGGACTCCGCTATGCAAATACCCTAGTGTGCAGGAGGCCTTAATAAATTATTGTAGTCAATCTGTTATTTGTTTTTTGTTAAATTCCACCATCTTTATGGAGTGTTTGAACAAAGATCAAATATTAATATATCCACTTATGTAAAAAATACATAGTCTAAACTATAAATATATTCTTCATGTTATGTGAAAGGTTCTCAAACCTTTATCACCTCAGCAGACAAAGTCAAGCTGCAGCTTTAGATATCCAAATACTATTTCGGTAGCATTAACTCCTCCCTCTGCAAGTGCCAGTAAAAAGCAAAGCAGCGTGCAGTCACTGACGATTTCCATCTATAGTCAGCATACACAAGTGTGTAATAACACAGCTGAAGGAATGTTGGAAGCCATGGTCCACATTGTCTTTGGTTTGCTGTTATTTATTATGGAAATGATGAGCGGATTGTGACTCGAGGAGAAATGTGTGGAACAGGAATGCAGTTGCTTTCCTCGATCATTTGTTCTACATTCCATCTGCTCACCTCAGGTTCACAAACCTTCTTTGTTTGGATTCACTTGGAGCTGTATGAGTCTTTTTTTCTAGATAAAAGAGAAGTCAAAGGCTGTACTCCACATTTACAACCACAGACATACTAAGCATCCAACTTTTGGGGCTTCTGTTTATTGTTTAGACCATGGGCGAACAACTTTTTCTGCTCTAAGGGCCACATTGCCATATTAAATCGCTTACAAGGGTATTCCCATCTGAGACATTTTATGACATCTTATGACATATCCTAAGTATATGCCATAATAAATCAAAATAAATCATAATAAATCAAAGTTCCACTTCCAGGACCCCCACCTATTCAGAAAGTGAGGGTTAAGGCCCATTTTATGCAAAGATAATCTTTCAAATGATTGAAAGATTAGCAATTATTTTACATAAAGTACTAATGGACACTAATGCCCATTAGTACTTTAGCAGTTTCATTTACATGCAAATGAGTCTTCAGCTTCTCGCAGAACTCAGCAGGTGGTCTGAGCTCTGCAATTAGCTCCATTGTTCAACAACTGGCTGCTAAGAGAATACAATGTAATCGCTAGTAGAGATGAGTGAACGTACTTGGTAAGGGTGATTTTGCAATCGAGCACCGCGATTTTCGAGTACTTCACTACTCGGGTGAAAAGTACTCGGGTGCGCTGTGGGTGAGCGGGGGGTTGCAGCGGGGAGTGGGGGGAGAGGGAGAGAGAGAGGGCTCCCCCTTGTTCCCCGCTGCTACCCCCCACTCCCCTCTGCAACCCCCCGCCCCACAGCGCACCCGAGTACTTTTCACCCGAGTAGTGAAGTACTCGAAAATTGCGGTGCTCGATTGCGAAATCGCCCTTACCGAGTACGTTCGCTCATCTCTAATCGCTAGCTCTCGTGGAAATAACAGTCGGTGGTTTGTTTTTTCTCACTGTCTGAAGAGAGAATACAATGTTATCTCCTGCTCCCATGGAGAACACAGCATGCAGTCTGAACAATGGATTTTAAACTCACCTAAAAATCATCATTCAGACGAAAAGTGCACAATGGTAGCATTTACATCGTTTTAACGAATTGTGAGCGATATCGTTGCGTGTAAATAGGCCCTTCCCTTCCAATCAGCACTCCAGAAAGGAAGATGCAATGCATGTGGTTCTCTCCACGGCCTGGCATTTCATAAATCCTATAAACTATGGATAGAGCGACATGCATATACAATTCCTCTAACATATATATTTTTGGAGTACCAAATGGGTCAAGCAACTTTAATCTCCTAGTATATAATGGACCCGGACATGACTACACAGTGCATCCTTAGTTCTTGTCCTCATATATTGTCCTAATGAAGACTATAAAAAAAAACTAAATTTTTTTCAAAAAAAATTTGGTGTGTTACGGACATATATTTTATCATTTTCAGGGATGTAATAATAGGAGGTGGACAAGTCGCAATCCCTATAGGTACATGTTGGGGGTTGAAATGGCAATACAGGATAACAGTACTAACCATGCCACGAGTCTCTGGTAAAGATTTTGCGTTGAAGCCTTGGTGAATCAGTTTATGCCTCTGGGAAGCGTTTTTGCTGGTTTTTATCCTAACCTTGTTTTTGGAAGACTCTTTAGATAGCTGATGAAATGTCTGATCACCTAAGATCCCACTGATCAATGCATAACCACACTGCTGCTGCAGTCAAAGTCTCTGGGACTGACAGAGACAGACAAGTACATTGGTTGGCTTTTTCGTTAGCTCCATAGACATTAAATGGAGCAGTATTGTGCATGCTTGACCGCTTCTCCATTCAAATTCCCTTTCCTTTTTGGTCATGCATTGAGGAAGTATTGAGGACTTGGGTCACACATTCTAGTAATTCTCAAATGACATGGAGACGTGTCCCAAGGGTCATTTCAAAGGGCATAGAATGGAAAGCAAACACCAGGCACTTCTGTCCTGACTGGCAAAACTGGACATCATAATTAGGAACCCATTTAGGTTTTCTCTATGGAGCCCTATCTCTTCTCTATACATTACTGCATACAGTATATAGTTTCATTTGATCCCCAAAACTTCTTGGTATATTATTTTGTTGTCAATAAGTGTATACTTATCAGTGTAATAAAGGAGTTATTTCACACTGATGATTCTATTTTAAACAGAAACTAGCTTGGTGGTAGGCTGGTCGTTGTAGTTCTGATTTCTATAACACCTGGCAATCCGCTTTTAAAGGGGTTGTCCCACAAAAGCAAGTGAAGTTAAACACTTCTGTATGGCCATATAAATGCACTTTGTAATATACATCGTGCATTAAATATTGGCCATACAGATGTTATATACTTACCCCCCGGTGTTGGCGTCCCCGTCTCCATGGCGCCGACCGAAGCCTTCTTCTGCCTCGATTAGACGCGCTTGCGCAGTCTGCTCTTCTGTCCCGTTAAATGGGGCCGCTCCGGCGTGCGGCCCCATTCAACGGGACAGAAGAGCAGACTGCGCAAGCGCGTCTAATCGAGGCAGAAGAAGGTTTCGGACGGCGCCATGGAGACGGGGACGCCAACACCGGGGGGGGGGGGGGGGGTAAGTATATAACTTCTGTATGGCCAATATTTAATGCACGATGTATATTACAAAGTGCATTTATATGGCCATACAGAAGTGTTTAACTTCACTTGCTTTTGTGGGACAACCCCTTTAAGCCTGGTTCAAGCCGTGTCTAGCCATTAGAGGTCCTGATTTCCATCATCACTATCAACTTGCAGAACATCTCTGTATTATACTTTGGTGATTCTACTTCATGCCATTGTTTGCAACATCAAATTGTGTGCTGTTCCTCCATTTCTTTATAAGCTTGGATATGATTGTGACTCATGTCTTATCTGCCTACAGGAACCTGTGCCAACTCTCATGATTGCTATATATCTAAAGATGTTGCCAGTGATGGATTAAAGGGGTTGTCCCGTGGCAGCAAGTGGGTCTATACACTTCTGTATGGCCATAATAATGCACTTTGTAATATACATTGTGCATTAATTATGAGCCATACAGAAGTTATAAAAAGTTTTTTACTTACCTGCTCCGTTGCTAGCGTCCTCGTTCCCATGGAGCCGACTAATTTTCGCCCTCCGATGGCCAAATTAGCCGCGCTTGCGCAGTCCGGGTCTTCTGCTTTCTTCTATGGAGCCTTTCGTGCAGGATGCCGGCTCCGTGTAGCTCCGCCCCGTCACGTGCCGATTCCAGCCAATCAGGAGGCTGGAATCGGCAATGGACCGCACAGAAGAGCTGCGGTCCACGGAGACAGAGGATCCCGGCGGCCATCTTCAGCGGTAAGTATTGAAGTCACCGGAGCGCGGGGATTAAGGTAAGCGCTCCGGTAAGCTTTCTTTACCTCCCTGCATCGGGGTTGTCTCGCGCCGACCGGGGGGGGGGGGTTGAAAAAAAAAAAACCCGTTTCGGCGCGGGACAACCCCTTTAAGTAAATGCAGTCACCAATTAATAGTCAGATTTCAGTTCTACATGGTGATGGTAATTATATTGCACTTACCTCTAGTGATCACAGGTGAAGTCTCCTCTGATTGAGGTAATTCACTTTTCCTTTTCTTCTTTATTTGGGCCCAGATGGCCATTCAGTCACAACTCAATCCTGCTGCTAAACTCCAATGCCCTTTCAGTACCTCTGCACAGTAATATTGCCCCAAACAGTACTAAAGCCCCCTTTTTGTGTCCAATAGAGCACCCTCTGTGCTCGTACAAAGTTGTACGGCCTTCTCTGTGCCCCAGAACATTTATATAACCCCCTATGGGGCCTCACAAAGTTATAGAGCTTCTTTTGTACCTCCACAAAATCACAGAGTCCCCTCTATGCCTCCACAAGGTAATAATGCCCTGGAGAAGTAATAATATTCTATATGTGTACCTCAAAAGTTATAGAGCACCTCTGTGTCCCTACAAAGTTATAATGTCCACTCTGTGCTCCTCTAGAATAGTAGACCCCCTCTGTGACCCATAAAATAACAGATCTCACTCTATGACCCCACGTAATAATAGATCTCCTCTATGTCCCTATAAATTAATAGAATCCCCTTTGTGCCCCATAAAGTAATAAAACCCCCTCATTACCCCCCTAAAGTAATAGAGCACCCTCTATTTCATTACAAAGTTATAGTTCCACTTCTGTGCCCCTACAAAGTTATAGTTGCTACTCTGTGCCCCTACAAAATAATAGATCCTCTTCCCGTAAAGTGATATAAAAAGAGAAAAAGATATCTTCATGTGCAGTATACCCAAGAGAAGTGGAAAGGTAGAGGGCTATAGGACTCTCACCTAAAGCGGCTGTGAAAATGGCCCAACACACTAGATTGCTTTACAGCTGCAGCCTCCTTTGCCCAGATAGTGCAAACACCTTCGTAAAAGATAATGGATAAGGAAACTGGAGATATTAAAAGTGACCTGAGAAAGGTGTCATTGTAATACCGAGACGTGTAGTTTATAATAAGCATAATGAACTTCTACCCCTGGGTCTTTAAGCATCCTTCAGCAGCGCTGTGGTTTCCTCCAGTTTCTTTATCCATAAAGTAATAGATCTCCCCTGTGTCTCTCCCCTCCACAGCACTCGTTGCTAGCACATACAGAACCAATTGTATTCTAGATATTGCTGCTCCTGCTTATTACATAGCAGGCCATTTGAGCTCTACTCCGCCCTACAGTAGAGTACAGTGCAGGTCGAATGCTTAGGTCTGTGATTGCCTGCAGCAACCTTTGACATCCTGTCAACAGGCTAATTGCAGCGTTAAACAACGCTGCAGGGTAGAACGAAGGTGTGGTACTAGAGCTGCACTGACTCTGGATAGGTAAGTATAACTTTTTATTACTTTTGGTCATGGCCAGCTGATTTTTAAAAAATATGTTCCTTATAAAACTCTTTAAGGATGTTGTTTGAGTGGCCATGGGATCCCCGGGAGCACCAGGTCCCAGATGATGCCAAAATCGTCCCTAGTATAATCTGCCACTGAGTGCTGCCATTGTATAGAATTATCTGGCCTGACATGCAACTCATGGACAGGCTATATTTCCCAGACTAGCTTTCTACCTTGGCTCATAGATGGGGATCCCAAACAGGGGGCTTTCAGTTATGATATCCATACGCCAAAACAGGAAATATGGACAGGGACTATTTTCATGAAACCCCCCCTTTAATCTGGTGATATATCATAGTAGTAGTTTTAATTCATATACAGTATCTGTTGACTTATACAGTACAGGACATTCACTCTTGCAGTTTATGGCAAGACTCATATATTCATTAACACACACATTCATACGCATTCCTATTGGTTTTGGATAGTGACGGTATCTTGCAACCAGCAGCTTCCTAAGCAGTATCTTTGTCATTGCTGCCAATCATTAGGGACTAGATGTAAAACTTACTGTGTATTTTCTGGCTAGAGCTCTGTTTTGGCAGAGGCTAAAAAAGATGGAATTTCCCATGGAGACCACAAGAACATATGAGATAACGTGTAATATATCTTCACTACTAAATTGGTAAACCGTTCAGTTTTGTACAAGGAAGATGTACTTATCTTATGGTTGCACTATTTACTAATCTGTAATGAAGTGAATAGAGGGGTAAAAAAAAGTTAAATGTAGGCACAATCCTTTTCTTAACCTCTTAGACCGCCTGCAGACGAGCGGGTCAGATCCGGCGGCGAGGAATCTCGCCGCGGGACCCGACCCGAGCGCCTACAGGGACGAGCGCGTACTCACCCGCGCCCCGCGGCCCCGACTCTTTCATGTGCCGGCGGCCAGGGGAGTGACGTTTCTGTGCGGGCGAGCCCCACACAGAAATGGGACATACCGCGGTTTGTTCGCCAAACCGCGGTTGTCTGCATAGTATTGCGTTTGTTAACGCAATCCTATGCAGGCTTTCAGTGGCGGAAATCCCGCGGGATTTCCGCCCGTGTGCAGGCGGCCTTAAGAAAGGGCCTTTTTTTCCATTTTGGTTTTTTCCTCCCCACTTTAAAAAAAATCATCTCTTTTATTTATCTATTAACGTAGCTGTCAAAGAGCTTGTTTTTTTGAAGGACGAGTCGTATTTTTCAATGGTGCTATTTAATGTACCATATAATGTACTGAAAAACTTGTAAAAAATTATAAGTGGATTAAGGTAGAAAAAAAATGAAATTCCGCCACCTTTGAGGGAGTATTGTTTTTACGGTGTATGCGATTATTACAAAACTAAATTTATAAAGTTTTTATTTTGCTGTATCATTTTTAAAATCTAAAATATCTTTGGAAAAAAATTAATTATTTTTTGCCGCCATCTTCTTACTGCCATATCCTTTTTATTTTTCCATCGACATAGCTGTGCAAGGACTCATTTTTACGGGACATTCTGTACTTTCCATTGGTATCATTTTGGAGTACATAACTTTTTGATTGCTCTTTATTAAACTTTTTGTGGAGGTGGGGTGACCAAAAGAGCGCAATTCTATCAGGTTTTTTTAATGACATTCACCATGCGGGGTAAATGCGTTACATTGATAGATCGGATTTTTATGGATGCAGCTATACCAAATATGTTTTAGGTTTTTTATAGATTCTTTTATTATAAATATGGCAAAAGGTTTTTTCTTAACTTTTATGATCTTTTATTTATTTTTTAAATAATTAATAAAGCTTTTTAAAAATAATTCTTACATTTTTTTTTTAGTCCGCACTGGGGAATAGTACTTGCGATGGTTTGATCGCTCCTGCAGTATGATCTAACATAGTATTACATTATACTGCGATCTGACAGGCATGACACATGGTGTAAAGCTCGACTCCATTTTTCTTAAAAAAACAGCATACATACAAAACATAGTTTAGCCTGTTGTGCCCCTTAGGGGTTATTCACATGCGCATATATCGTCCACCGTTTTCATAGCCGGCCGATATATGCTACCATCTGAGTTGTCTTCCCCTTCCCTCCCCCTCAGATGGGTGCACCTCCTCTCTCCTCCCCTCTGGCTGTTTGCAATGGGAGGGGGCTGGACGGGTCTGGCTACAGACAGGGGGCAAAGAGGGGGTGGGAGCTTAGCTCCACCCCATCCCGCCCCCTCCTATTGTAAAAAGCCTCTTCCCTTCCCTATGTGATCCTGTCCTATTCTCACTTTTCCCTTATATTCTTACTCATCAGAGAGGTCTTTATTTTTCCAATAATACATGTGGCCCAAACCGTCTCCCTGTTCTACCTTCCCCGTTTTCCTTCCCCCATCCTAAGGTCTATAGTTTTATTTTATGTATTATTATTTGTTGATGTAATAGGAAATGTTCGGCAGAGGGATCTTTCTTGTGGTACCAACAAGGTTTTATGGTAAAAGACGTATGATGTGTACACTTTTTCTGTGTTACAATTCCCTCTTTGTTCAGATGTGTGTTATTGTCATCTATGCACTGACTCCTTTGTCACAATAAAATCTTTTTGGACGAAAACATCAAATTTATTCAGCTAGAATTACAATTAAGCAAAGAAAATGTTATTTTGATTTAATTTTATCTTTGTTTAATTGTAATTCCATCTGAAGAAATTTATGTTTTATATGTGCCAGATACATTTATAAGATTGATGAGACGGGAGCCCAGATATGGACCTGTTCCTCCGATTGCTCCTTATAACAGAGATTCTTAAGACCAAAAATGATGATACACTTAAGAGAGGCCCCTTCAGTGAAAGGCAGTCACCAGAAATGGTCACCTCAGGGGTACCATCGCAAATGAAAATCAATTAAGGTGAAAAGGTAAAAGAAAATCTACTATGACCATAGAGATATCAGATATTGTATCTCCTAAAGGCCACTCTACTAGATTTTTCTAGATTCTTGGTGGATATGTAGGGTGGGTAATCCAGCAGCTAGTCAGACTGAGTAATGACATAGCATGACCTACCTCGCAAAGTACCACCATATATCTATGGACCTTCCCTTACCCTCTGTGGAGACTCAAAGAGAAACCAAGTAATATTGTAGATAGTATATCTAATAATGGCTACCAAAAAGACATGATGTTATAGCGAGCTTTCAAACCTACTTAGGGTTCTTCCTCAGGCTTAGCCATTAAAAATTATCATATCTACAGATTATTTATTTTCGCTTGCTGAGAACAATTACATTTTGCTCTACTGACTGAAGGCCCATTTAGACACAACGATTATTGCTCAACATTTGCTCAAAAGCCATCTTTTGAGCCATAATCACTGCATCTAAACGCCTGCCCATCATGCACTATTCGTTCATCGCTGACTTCAAGCCTGCTTAAACTCAGCGATGTATCTTATCAGGACTGCACGCTGAGTTCTCAGTGGGATAGCGCTGATAGTATTTTTTCAGCTTCTATCCCGCTGGAGAACAATGGAGCTGAATGTAGATAACAGACCTCCAGCTGTTATCTACATTCAGCGAAAGGCTTCATTTGCATGCTAATAAACCCTTAAGTAGCTACTTAAGAGTTTATGCAAAATGATCGCTCAAAACTGTCACTCAAACTGACGTTTGAGCGAATTTTGAGCGATCATCGTTGTGTCTAAATGGGCCTTAACACAGTACCAAACCTTTTTCTTTTTACACAGTACATGCATATTGATGATGATGTGCCCATATCTTATGCGTATCTGGCTATGTAATGAACGCTAGTAATGTAGCGTACGTTGCCCTGGCCGGAAGTACTATTGGATGCATGTACGTAACGTCAGCAAAATATCTAAAAACTGTCTGGTGCAGCATCATGCGACCAGGTGTTAGGTCTACCTATGGAAGCAAGATCGTGCAGGAGGATACGTTACAAAAATTATATATTGAGTTAATGTTCTTTAACGTGGAACACCCCCTTTAAAATATATTGCAAAACTAGGGCAGCCCAATAGCAAAGCAGCTTGCGCTCTGTTTTGCAATACTAATTCCTTGACTGCCACTCCACCATCAGGGCTGGCTGTCTCACTACCATTTTTCTTTTCCTTTTCTCCTTTTGCTATTTGTTTAGTTAGGGGATTGTTCCCTTGGTAGTAGATTATAACAGAGCTCAAGGATTATTGGGTCCTCTGGGGATCCTATTAGGGAACTTAAGGTAGCGTAGGGTCTTTTTGTGTCCTTTTTAGGACATTATCCATTAGTCTGTCTCCTTAACTGGACTTAGCATTTTTTAGGAGGAAGAGATTGTGCTATTTGGGGTGGGTGATTCTGAACCTTAATCACCAGTCCGAAGGGCAGTCTTTTGATATAAACTATAAGATTTGTAGCATTCGAATCTATTTTTATCAAGACAATTAGGTTCCTGATGAGTTGTAGTTCCAACAGAAATGCATCGAACCCACTTGAACTCCCTTCTTAATTTTGTCTTTGGCTCAACTATTTTGAGTCAGGGATTAATTCCTGAACTTCAATCTATCTCTGTATAGTGTATCAATTGTGTTAGCTATCTTTCAACATAGTAACTATCTTTGCTTGGATTGGGGTGACTCGTTATTCAAGCTGAGTCACTCCATTAAACAGGCATTAATGGGAAATTGAAAACACCTGATTTATTTCTACATAAACTCTGGATACTGGCACCTTTGCTTTCAGAATTGACCCTGATACATAGCATACAGCCACATTCAAGCAGGACTCCTCTTTGGCGTGGGGGTTAGAGACAATCCAGCCAGGGAGTTTTTTTTGCTTGGGGTTTTTCTCCCATTCCTTAAAGCCATATACTCCCTCCATAGGTAAGATTGTGGAGGAAGTGTTCTTCAACCTTGATACTTATATGTTATGTTTTATCTGTTTTACTTGTTAGTCTGTAGCCCTTAGTTTTAAATTGATATCAATAAAGCCTCCTGCACATGGGTGGATTTGCATTGCGAAAACCGGAGCAGGATTCCATCTCTGGATTCTGCAGCAAATCCAGCCCATGGCATGCTATGAGAAAACGCAATTTCCTGACCATGAGCAGAAACTTATTGCGATTTTCCACTCGCAGGGGAAAAAAATCGCAGTGTGCTACGCACAGATGGCTTCCATTTAAGTCAATGGAAGCCGTCCATCCCGCAGCACTTCCGTAGCACTTCCGCAGTGAGCACTGCAGAAGTAACACGGGATCCATGTCATTGCCGAGCACCGGTGCCTGCTACACATGCACGATGGAGTGCTGGCCAGCACATCCGCAGCGCAGAGAGAGGCTGCCAGACAGTTATGCAGGGGTCACCGTCGGGCACCGGGTCGAACTCCGCTGGGCAAATCCTGTATGTGGGTTCTAAACCGCCTATGTGCAGGAGGCCTTAAGGTGAAATTTTAGCGCACTTTCCTGTGAATGGGCTGTTTTGCATTACAGCGCTTTAACAAATCTTAATAGTACATAATAATATATTCAAATCATGCAGCAGGTTTATATATAAAAAGGTTACCTCCTGACTCCAAGAATGTCACCGACAGTTAAATTGACAGCTTATTTTGACAGCTAAATTGCAAGTCCTCCATGTTTATAAGCAAACTAGGAAATTACCGACCAGGCAATGATTCCTTATATTACACAGCTCCTTGCCTTGTAGCAATCCACATATTTCCTGCAGGATTATGATGGCAGCACTAATTTTCTTTTACTACAGTTCAAGGAAGTGTGTTTTTTTTTTATACATTTCTTCATTTTGTAACACCCCGAAGCTGCATATTTATCCTGCACATTTAAATGTAGGGTTTTCAAGCTTGTCAGCAATGATTTTGTCATTTTTCATCTCTGACACCTACAATTACATTGAAATTTTATGTGTTTTTGTATTGTAGTTGTAAACTAAATAATGTATGTTGAATTTAAACATGTACTTTATATTATACCCATAGTTATAGCTTGTAGCGTGGAAAGTCTATTATTGATATAACAGCTTATTATAGTTGGAAGTTCTCTAATATGTCTACAGTTAAATGTGTCTGCACTGATCTACTAAGGGGTAACAAGTTTACTGAAATGATGATCGAAGTTGCTTTAACTAATGTATTTAATCTAGTTGGTTATCATTACCTCATAGAAGTTAATGGGGATGCGCAAATGCGCACGCAATATGCTAGGAGATTCGTAAAACACTGCGTAATTGCACAGGAAAAAGAAAGCATCTGGAACTCATTAGACTAATTAGCCATTTAAATTGGTGCGTCTTTGTTTGCTGCACACATATGAACATACCTTGTGGGCTCAAAAAGTACAGTAAAATATGCCGATCCGCACACAAAAAACATTGTTCATTTCGCAAATACACAGCACTCAGGCACACGCAGATACACTTATACGTGAAGGAGGCTTAATACGACGGGGCCCCCTATTGTAAGCATTCTCTGAAAAGGGCCCTTGTCGCTTCCTGACCCTCCCAGCTAGAATTAGTATTAGTAGTGTACTGGATAGTATTTTCTCCAGCAGGTTTCAGGGTATTCTGTACCTTCCTAATTGTGTAGTATGCACACACCCTCAACCAAGTCAGACACAAGCTATAAGTCTCAAGTCTGAACTGGATCTGGGCGGTACATTGCTCGAGATCCTCAATTTATTGAAACACATAATACCTGCCCTTTATGGGCGTATAACAGATTACATCAGTAACATATATAATTCTCATTCGTTGGGCCATATAGAATTCCCCGCCCCCTTTCCCACCTCTCTCTCAAGTCCAGTGTATGAGCCAACCTTTGTCCCCTCAACATGCAATCAGGCAAAAGTAGTTTCTTTGTCTCAGAAGTTGAGAGTGGGGGAGGGCTGGGAAGACGCCCAACGTGGATACAAGTAATACAGTATAGGAATGGGACTTTAACTCTTAGAGGCTGGAGAGGAGCTTTATATTAGGCTAACTTTATGGAACACATATCTTTCACCATGCCAGCAATTGCCATAATGAAATTATGCAGCCATTAGCCTCTACATAGTTAAACCACTACAGCTGCGTAATACATCTCGTTTATTACAAATCAATATACATTTTACGCTAACTAATCATCATGTCTACTACAATAGTTTCCTCCCCTTGTAGAAGCTTATCTTGGGTGCTTTCTGTGTGCAACCCAAGCTTTCCCCTGACTTTGAGAAATAAGTTATTCCCATTGAAGGAAAAGTCAAGAATTGCAGGATGTGCAGAATTTAGAGGAGCAAGTTTATGAAAACTGTCTAAAGGAAATACTGTCTTTGTTACCCGTATCAACCAATTACAGTGCAGCTTTCATTTCTAAAGAGCACCGTGAAGTTAGTTTAAGGCTGGCTGTCCACGGGTGTAGAGTTTTCCCACAGTGGATTTCCGCCGCTGGAGAACGCTAAAGTCACTGCGATTTTCCGCGATGAACCTCCTCCTCCACCCTTCCTCACCCCCTTCCATTGCAAACAGCCAGAGAGGAGTAGGGTGTTCAGCAGTCCCGCTGCTAAACTCCCTCCCACCTCCCTTCTCCGGCCGCTGTCATTGGCTCCCATAGGAGCCTATGCAGCGGCCGACGTATTCCGGGCACAAAGATAGTTCCAGGAGTGGAATCCAATGCATCAGATTGTAGCGTATATCGGCCGTGAAAATGCTGGCTGATATATGCTTGTGTGAATAAGCCCTGAGGGCGTGGTGATGGCAAATTCATTAAAGAGTATAAGAGGGGCCTAGACGCCTTTCTTGAATGATGCAATATTATATGTTATAGTCACTGATTACTTCAGAAGGGTCGGTGATCCGGGGATTATTCAGATTGCTAGATTGGAGTTGGTAAGGACTTTTCCCCCCTAAAATAAGGGAAATTGGCTTCTACCTTTTTTGCCCCCCTCCAAATCAACATTGGGGGCGTGGGGGATATAGGTTCAACTGGATGGACATATGTCATTTTTCGGCCTAACATACTATGTTAGGCCGGATTCACACAGGCGAGTACAATATTGGGCTGAGAAACTCTTGTTTATCGCGCTTGTCAATGTGTCATTTTCACGCCAATGCAATGTGTTCTTTCATTCAAAAATGCCTTGCATAACTTCTGTGAAATTGCAATCTTCAGGCATGTGTTTCACGTGCCTCAGAGGATCGCAAATGTTTCCCACTGATTTCAATGGAAAACATCACAACGCACAGCGAGAGTCATGCATGGTCTTTTAAGGTCCCATTGATAATAATCGGCGAGGCATTCTGAGGGAACAGCAAAAGATAGAATATGCTGTTATTTTTATCCTCGCAGCATCAGGCTTCTTTCACACGAGCGCATATCGCTACATTGGGGGCAAAAAAACTGGTGAACGGGCGCACAAATCAAGCACAGGTCAGCCCTGCCCCTTCCCATTGATGGCTATGAACAAGGGGCGGGGACAAGACGGGCGTTTAGCTCTGCCCACATCCCGCCCCTTGTCCATCGCCATCAATGGGAGGAGGTGGGGCGGATCGCTGCTTAGCTCCACCCCACCCACCCCTCCCATTGCAGAGACCGAGCAGGGAGGGGAGGTAAGCCTGCACGGGGAAGGGGAGGAGAACAGAGGGAGGTAGTTTAGCAGCCATGCTGCTAAACTCCCTCTCACCTACGGCCGCTGCCATGGGCTCCCATAGGAGCTAATGGCAGCAGCCAATGTATTCCGGCACAAAAGATAGTTCCAGAACTATGTTTTCGGCTCGACGTAAAAACGCCCAGTGCTATATTGGCGGGCCAGGTGTTTTTACATTTAGCAAATACGCCTATGTGATCTGATGCACTGGAATCCAATGCATTAGATCACAGTGCATATTGGCCAGCCGTGAAATGGCCGGCCTATATGTGCTCATGTGAAAGAAGCCTTACTGTGAGGGACAAAATTGGGCCTTACTGTGAGGGACAAAAACTAGCGAGATTCTCACTAGTTTGCTCGTTCAAATGAGAATCGGCTTTTCGAAAAAGGACCATTAGTTGATACAAATTCATTTCAGGTTTGGGAAGAATCAACTACGGTAACTACTTTTACTGTTTAATCCTAATGGCCGTTAACCCTTTTATTGACTCTCATCACTCTTTTAAACGCACAGTTTATAAATAAGCAGCATTTGCTTTAATGTGGCAGCGGATACTCCAGTCCATGTCTCAAGATCAAACACAAAACTGAATATGATATCAAATTTCACAAGACCAAAAACAGAACTTTGAGACAAGGGACTAGGAAAATTCAGAGATTTTTTTTTAAATTATAGCACCAAATTTTGCATTAGGCCGCCTGCACACGAGCGTTCCGGATTCCGCTAGCGGATTTTCACGCGCGTATGGTACCTAAATGTGCTTGCGGATAGGTGCGGACGCGTGAAAAATCACGCACGGATATACGCGGATGTGTCGCGGAAAAAAACGCGCAGAAAAACCAGCAGACGCCCCTTATTGTAAACCCAACCCCTAGAGAACTGCCCATTCCTTGGAAAACAGCTTAAAAACCAACACCCAGACTCAGTTTTGTCCCTCTTGCTTGTGCGAGCACCGTTAAATTATTCTGGCAACATGCTTTCACCCGGTGAGCAGATGTCTTTGTGGGCATGGTTGATCCATGTAACTTTTTTCAGGCGCTTCTCCAGCGTGACTTTATTTCAGTCACTGCAAAAAAATTCACAAGAGGAATTCATTACTACAGATTTTGCATTCTTACATCCTGCATTGGCAAGAAATACTACCTATCTCCCTCTACACATTTGCCTGTGAAGCTCTGTGCTGTGTGTTGGGACGCCTCCTACCATGCCTACTTCCTGTAGTCATAGCAACCAGTGACTCCATCTGCAGCTGCACTGCGGATGTACTGCGTGAAAAAACGCACCCATTGGCCGCCTGCAGACGAGCGGGTCGGATCCGGCAGCGAGAATTCTCGCCGCGCGATCCGACCCGAGCACCTGCAGGGACGAGCGCGTACTCACCCGCGCCTGGCGGCCCCGGCTCTTTCATGTGCCGGCTGCCGCGCAGCCGGCGCTTGCGCAGACCGGAGCCGGCGGCCGGGTGAGTGCGTGCCCCGCAGAAAATTAGGACATGCCGCGGTTTGTTTGCCGCGCGAGATTTCGCGCGGCCAAACCGCGGCCGTCTGCATAGGAGTGCGTATTTTAATGCACTCCTATGCAAACTTTTAGCGGCGGAAATCCCGCGGGAAATCCCGCGGTGGGATTTCCGCTCGTGTGCAGGCGGCCATTCACTTGTATTGGAGGCTTCACGCGCAGAATCCGACCCAAATTAGAACAGGTCGCAGATTTTTTCATGCGCGTGAAAAAACGCGATACAAATCCGTCCATCTGGGGACAACTGCGGATCCTCATAGGAGTATATTGGCTGCGGTCTGGGACAGATAATGTGCCTAAAATAACGCGCTGGAAATTCCGTTCGTGTGCAGGCACCCTTAATATGTTATTTTCAGCTTTCTGTATACACCTTTCTATGATGTCAAGTGAAATAATACTGTAAGGGTTAAGTTACTGCTGCGTGTTTAGTTATCAAAGGATTTCCCCTTTTAACATGGAACATGTGCCATTCGTGATAAGAGGCTGCAGGCTGCCTGTCTTGTCATGTATTGGTCTCTTGGTAAACTAGAACTGATAATAAAGTGCAATTTTCACATAAATATTTACATATTGTAATATAATATATTTGGGTACAACCCATACTGTGTAATATAACCACACGCGTCAGCACATGTCAAGCTTTCCAATTCCTGCCAATCTGTACTGCTCCCTGGTTATTTAGGGCTGTCTGAGTAATAAGCTCCATTCGGTTCTGCAAGGTGCTGTTGTATTCTGACTCCTGATTTGACCCATGTCTGATTAACTCAGCTTTCCCATCTTTTCCTGTTCTGACCTTGGTCTGTACTTGGGCCATGATATATATTTGCTGCCTTTTCTGACCCTCTGCTTGTCTCATTGTTACACAAGAACTCCACCTATCCTGTCTTCCACTCAGTATATTGACTATTTATCTGCCTACGGCCCCCTGCACACGGGTGGGATTTCCCGCAGAATTTCCGCCCATGCCCGCTTGCATAGGATTGCATTAGATAATGCAATACTATGCACACAGCCGCAATTTGTCCGCGTGAAAACACGCGTGCAAAACAAATTGCGGCATGTTCCATTTCTGTGCGGGTCTCGCAGAGGCCCACACAGAATTGTCAGTGGGGACGCACTGGCCCCGCTCTGCGCATGCACCGGTTTGGCGGCAGATGGCAGATCACAGGGCAGAGGAGACGCCGGGAGCGGGTGAGCCGCAGGGCTTTTCAGGGGCACAGATCCGACCCAGCCATCTGCAGGTGGCCTAAATCTCCTTACCGCCTTACTGTGCTTCTAACATGTCTGTGTCAGTTGCCATTGAGCCAACTCTATTCTTGAGGTAATTACCTAAGGGCCCCTGCTGCTAAAACCAAATCCCGATTGGAGTGGTTAAAGGGAGAAAATCGTGGAAACCCTAAATTTTCCCCTCAGAAGTAGCCCAAGGTCAAAAAAGTCAGTGGCATTGTGGGTCCACACGTACTGTTGTGTTACAGATGTTAAATTTTTCATATACAATACTGTAAATTGCCTTGTTGTTTTAATTACATGGAGGGGGTTCAAAGACGAGCAACTAAACTAATACATGGAATGAAGGGACTGGAATACCCAGAGAGGCTATCCAAATTGGGATTATTTACTCTAGAAAAAAGACGGCTAAGGGGTGATCAAATAACTATGTATAAATACATGAGGGGACGATACAAGGATCTCTCCCAGGATCTGTTTATACCCAGGACTGTGACGGTAACAAGAGGGCACCCGTTATGTTTAGAAGAAAGCAGGTTTCATCACCAACATAGAAAGAGGTTCTTTACTGTAAGAGCAGTTAGACTGTGGAACTCTCTGCCTGAGGATGTAGTGATGGCAAAAATCCATAGAGGAGTTTAAAAGGGGACTTGATGTCTTTCTGGAGCAGAAGGATATTACAGGATATAAATCTTAGGTTAATTGGTAATCCGGGTATACAAGCAGGTAGGAACTATTAGGGGTTAATCCAGGGATTAGTCTGATTGCCATTAGGGAGTCGGGAAGGAATTTTTTCCCCAAAAGGGCTATTTGGCTTCTACTCTTGGGGTTTTTTGCCTTCCTCTGGATCAACAAAACAGGAGGATAAACAGGCTGAACTAGATGGACATTGTCGTCATTCGGCCTTACAAACTATGTTACTATGTTACATTTTTGATCTTGAAACACCTGTAGTATTCCTCTTTAATTTCATGTTAGGGACTTTTATTGACCTTCCAACCTAGAGCTAGACAGATTTATGCAAGCACTCTCTTAAGATTGCTCTAAAGTTTTTTTTTTTTTTGTTGAGGCTATCTCTTTAAAAAGGGTATGTACACTACTGGTCAAAAGTTTTAGAACACCTCAATTTTTCCAGTTATTTTTGACATCAGCACAGTTCAAGTGCAGGAAATAATGTTCAAAGGTTCAAAAGTAAGTTAAAAACATTAAATGTATTATGAAATTTTAATCTGAAACACAACAAAAGTCTGAATTTATTATTATAACAAAAAGACTTTTTTCAGGGAATATATCAAGAACAGCTGCTCTGCAGCACAGAGTGCAAATTGTGGTTTGAAATTGGATACAAACTATTCCTACGGTTGTTTCAATTTGTGTAGATTACTTTCAAACCCTGTTGAAACAGACTGCAGTACAACACCTTTGGGGAAGGATTTGGACACTTTTGCTCTTCAAGACTGAGCACATTGCTATAATAATGGCAAGAAAAAAGTCAATTAACCAAAAAATGATAACCCTTAGAATTGTAGGTCTGTCCTACAGAGAAATTGTCAAGAAAGCCACGGTGTCAATCAGTACAGTTTCCTACACCATCAAAAGACACTTGGATACTGGAGGAATCTCAGACAGAAAGAGGTTTGGCAAACCAAAGGCCACTACAAAATCAGATGGCAAGTTTTTGAGAGTCAATAGTTTGCATAAACAGCACCTCATAGCACAAAATCTTCAAGCACAGCTTAATGCAGTGAAAAATGAACAGGTTTATACTTCAACTGTGAAGAGACTTATATCTGTAGGCTCCACAGGTAGAGGGTAAGTAAGAAAACCACTATTAAGATTGCAAAATAAAAAAAGACTTGCATGGACCAAGCAGCATCTCCAGTGGACCACTGAAGAGTGGAAGAAGTTCTTATGGACTGAAGAATCAAAATTTGACATCACACAGGGTTTTTGAACACGGGCTGATAGGTGAAAGGGTGGTTCCTGAGTGTGTGACCACAACTTTCAAACATGGAAGCATGATGGTCTGGGGCTATTTTGCTGGATGCAGAGTTCGCAATTTGTACAGGGTGACTGGCACACTAGACAAAAAAGGGCTACCACAGCATTTTGATACACCATGCAGTGCCCTCTGGTGTATGCCTAGTTGATTCATATTACAGCAAGACAATGATCCAAAACATACTTTTAAATTATGTCAGAACTACTTAAGAAAACAAGATGAAGCTGGTAGGCTTCAAAGAATGGAATGGCCTGCATAGTTCCCACACTTAAACCCCATTGAGCTTGTTTGAGATGAGCTGGGCAGTAGGGTGAAAGCAAAGCAACCTACAAGTACAGCATATTTGTGAGAACTTCTACAACAATGTTGGGAAGAAATTTTTGAACAATATCTGAATGCAATTGTAGAAAGAATGCCTTTATTGTGTAAAGCTGTTGTATCAGCTGAAGGAGGTTACTGTGAAGAGTCAAAAATCTAGCTATAATTTGGTGAAACAAAATTAATCCATTATTTTATTCATCTTAACTGGCTTGTTTTATGCTTTCATTTCAAAGTACATTTGATACCTTAAACTGTGTAAATATCAATAAAAACGGGAAAAATTGAGGTGTTCTAAAACTTTTAAGCAGTAGTGTGTACCTAATATGCTGTACCAAATATGGTGTTGAAGATAACTCTTGGTTTTTGTATTATGTCTGTTAGTGTTTGCAAATTTTCAGACTCCTTCAGATGTGTCTGCCTTGATAGGTTACATACATTGAAGAGGATGGAGACAACTGCTTTTTAACTAGAAGCTGGCTGTTTGTCCAGCTTTTCTATCCCCATCAATCAGCTGGTGTAGCTGGGAGACGCAACACATGAGCCTAGATTTCTCTTGCACAGTAAATAAATGGCTTAGGGTTAATAATCAAAGCAGAGTTCTGTTTTGACCAATAAAAGGGGCAGGGTCACTAGACCATGATGAAACATCCCCTTTAAGCATGATTTTTATCAAAATATATATGACAAAATGATAAACTAATAGCTAGAAAAGCTTTTGGAAACTGTGTAAAAGTCCCTTAAACAAAATACTTGTACAGTAAAAAGTGTTGTTTGCTTTTTGACAGTGAGCTGACTTGTTTCCGTGACTAGATATGCTTCAGTGTACTTTATCAGAACAGCAGTAGTCACAAGAATCGCTTAGCTAACTTAGCAGGAAGTTTTTTTTATGTAAAACATTTTCAAACATAATTTGAGAATAGCAAATGTATATTTCTTAGTACATTTTTATAAAAGCATTATTAAGGCTGTTTTTTTAAAATAGCTCAGAGTACTGTGCAAACAAATATACTGCACATAAAAAAGCAATCCTAACCTCATCCGATCCCCCACTACTACCAGTTCACCGATGCCCGGTCCCCCATTCTTCTTCACTTCTAGCTGTAGTGATGATGTCTCGACAAGATAGCTAATCATTGGCTGACCCTGGGGTCAGTGATGTGATCGCTGTTTCACTACAGCACAAAGTAGATTGCAGCGAGGGACTGGGCACTGGCAGAATGGAAGCGGCAGGGCTTAGGTTAAGTGAGTATAACTTATTTTATGTTTGTGCAACACTCTTGGCGGTTTTCAATTTTTTTGTCCAGATAACCTCTTTAATACAATTGTTGAAGCTGCCAGAGATTATATACAACAGATTGGGCTTCTGAAATTCATGGGGATCTGCAGCAAGGAATCAAACAAAAAAAGGGTGGAAAAAAAGAAAAAAAACAGAAGGCGATAGAAAGAAAAAGGTAAAATGGGTAAAGAAGAGGGAAGACAGGAGCTGAAGGAATGAATAACTAGTAAGCAAAAAGAAAATACCTACTCAGTCTGCACATTTAATTGAGGGGCCAAGGAGCTCAGCTGGCTGAAATGTTTTGAATATTTTTGAAATGTTTCAGATTTCAGTTTAGACTTTTTGTTGTTGTTTTTGTTTTTTTTTTGCATTCAGACTTGTTCTTTAATCTTAATTTTCTGCTCTAATTGGTTGATCTTAGGCCAGGTTCACATCTGCGCTGGAACCTCAGTTCGGTGGTTTTATCACAGATCCGACACAAAATAGCATGTAGCATGAGCAGAAACTAAACGGACCCCATTATAGTCAATGGGGTCTGTTCTGCGCTTTTTAGTTCCGTCAATAGACGAACCCGTTCAGTGACAACACTGCTGCTAATGGAAGCTTTGATGGAACAAGCAACTGAGAATGGAGGAGCGAAGTGTTGGGCTCAAATTGGTTACTGATGCTATTCATTGACATACTCCCTAAACTATCCACTGCTCTGCAATTGTTTAAGCAGTTAATTTTATGCTCATATTGGACTTTATTGTTGTCTCTAATGGAGCTTACTACACACTTATGTGCTTGATCTTTTTAGCTGATAATATGTTGTATGTGAAAGTTTGTTTTAAAGCATTTAAAGTGAACCTCGGGGCCTGGCTGCACTGCTTCTCTGACTACTTGATGCACACTGTGCATTAATATGCACCGGTAGTCCAAGACGCTACATGCTGATCTGACTGGCCAACTCCACTCATGCGGACATTACTTGTTAATCAATGCAGGTGTAGTATCTTAGACTAATGATATATACTAATGCATAGTATACATCAAGTAGTCAGAGAAAAATGTGCGGCCATGTTTGTTTCTCCGGGCACGGAGGGTCGCTATCATGAAAAGGAATGTTAAAAAATTGAGTGTTGTAAAGTAAACTTTGAAATAGAGGTCTGTTGAATGTTGGCATTATATTTAACATTGTCAGCAGTGTGCATAGGATAACATGTTGGTTATCAGTGCTGTACGTGTTCTGCTGCATCAGTCCTGATTAGATGACTACAAGTGAGTTTAAGACTAGCTTCTACTACCAGTTATAGTTTGCAACACCCAGGTCCATTATACTTTGCATTTCTTGCCAAATGTGAAGAGCAAGTACAAACCATAATTCAATTCATGTTTCAACAAATACAGGATTAACATATGTGTCTGCATTGCAGCTCATGTCTCTACACGCAGTATTTATTTGATGTGGAAGTCTCGTGTCAGCAGACACTTCCAGTTCTCTTTTTTAAATGTTTGGTATATAGGATTTGTAGGGCTGAATAGAACATGAAATAGTTAATTGACCGTTGCTTTTGCTGACGAACATTACATAGCATACGCCATTTATGAATTTACAAAAGAAGAGCTTTTGGTCTTCCGTGATGCTACATGGTGTGTGTTACAATGCATGTATTCAAAACATAGCTTTTAGGACTTAGGGTGCATTCACACGGGTGAAAAAGTCATTTGCGCTTTGTGCATTGCGAAACGCACAAAAATGCATGTTTTGTTCTCATGTAGAAAATAGAATACGATGCGATCTTTCTGGTACCGTGACAGAAAAATCACCAATGTAAATGAGGGTGTGAATGGGCACTTAGGCTGGTTTTACAAAATTGCACAAATGTGAATCCCACTCTGTTGAATAGAGTCTTAGTCTTATTCTAACTTTTCAGATTCCTCGGAATGCATTACCCATTGATTTCAGTGAGAGCTTTGGTGCCTCGCAAGCCATGTGATGTGCATGGGAGTGGGCGATGCGTCCCAAGGCATGCCAATAGTTAGAATATAAAGCAAAACAAAAACACTTATATATAAGACTCCATTCAACAGAATAGGTTTCACATTCCCATAATTTTGTCGGCCGTGTGAAAGCAGCCTGAGGGTCCATTCATACTGTTTTTTACATTGGAGATTTTCCTCTCACAGTATTGGAAAGTTCTGTTTTCCACATGAGAATATAACGTGCATTTTTGTGCAGGTTTTGAGCATTTTGCAATACACAAAACGCACACGATTTTTTTGCCCGTGTGAATGCACCCTACGTCCTAAAATCGATGTTATGAATAAATGCATTGTAGCATACACACCATGTAGCATCACTGAAAACCTTGTAAATTCATAAAACAATGGGAAACACTTCCAAACATTAATTGCGCAGGAAACTTGAAGGAGGGGATTGGAATTTCACCAATGCAAGGCGTTTTTGCCTGACAAAAACACTTCGGACCTGCGAGCACATCGCACATTCACAAGTGTGATATTGGGCCAAGTTTCATGGCCCAATATTGAGCTAGCCTGTCTGTAGGAAGCCTAATGCAAAGTTAAAAAGGGTATTCCTGAGACGTAATATTTTTTCGGGATTTCATACCTTCACAGATGAAAGGCTTATGCTGCTTTTTTTTTTTTTTTGTGTGTAAAAAATACACTTCTGAATACACCAATGCAAATCAATAGTGTTGTATGGTATCTGTATTCCGTCCGTAAAAAAATACACATTTCTTCTAACTTTTGATGCATTTTTTCCACCCATCGTGTTTCTTGAAAATTGCAGCATGGTCCGATTATGGAATTTTTTTAAAGTGTTTTCTCATAGACTTCTCTATAGGAAAAAAAGCCAAAAAACCTTCTTATAACTAAAAGACAACACAAAAAAATGCATAAACTTCATGGTATTTTTGAAAGCCCCAAAAAACTGCAAGAAACATACGGTGTGAAGAAAGTCTCAAAGCAATATATTTCCCTATGTTGATTTTATGTTTTCTCCGTGCAACACGCAGAGAATAGAACCCATTGATTTCAATGGGTTTGTTCATATGCGCATATTTTCCTGTGCATTTCGATCGTGCAAAGGTCTCCATAGAAGTCAATGGGAGGTGCAAAATGCACACACAATACACTAGGAGATGTGTAAAACACCACATAATTTCGCTGGAATAGGAACATATCTGCAACTCATTAGGTGTCTTGCAGGTGCAAAAAGTACAATGAAATACGCCAATGTGTATGCAAAAAATAGTTGTTTGTTCCGCAAACAAGCTACGCTCATGTGAAGGGGGCCTTTAGCACAAATAATAGTAGTTAGCAGCTTCATCCTTCATTAATGTCAATGTAATCTACACTTCCTAGCATTACATGTTTTTAGAGTTGTTAAATAAAAACTTGGCTGATAGATGCAGAATGCTGTCAGCAAGTTGTCAACTATGGAGAATTTAGCTCCCTCTTACCCACAGAGATGCTGAAGGAGGAATACATGCAGATTTGGGGGCATGCAGCAAATTTTTAAATACAGAAAATGCCTTCCCAAATTGCACTGTAACATGGAGGATAGAATCCATGGTCATCCATCTGCATGTAGCACATTTGTATTTTCATGTGGATTTTCATCCATTTCCACAGTTAAATGTTCCACTCTGTGTGGACGTGGCCTTGGGCCAAACATTTTTAAAATATTTAAATGTTAAATTTCATCCATAGTAGGAGCTTATGCAGCATGGTTAAAATGATTTATTTCCTAGGTTTGGCATGATATAATGTTAATGAGCTGGAAAGTGTGCAAGAGTTATTAACCAAATAGGTGCACTGAGTTTGAATTAATCTTAAGGCCTGTTCCCATTTTGTTTCCTCTTTGCAGGAGCCCATCCTGGTTTATATCCAAAATCCCAAAAACAAGATCAAGAAGGAACCCCTGGGCGTAAGCTATCTTCGCCATTGTAAAACTCGGCTGATTTGAAGACCAACAGGTCTCATTTTTGCCAGGTTTCAATTTGTTTCCAGGATTCTGTGTCGGGAAGAATAACATGGTCCACCATGTGGTCACA
Source organism: Eleutherodactylus coqui (assembly GCF_035609145.1). Classification (NCBI taxonomy): domain Eukaryota; kingdom Metazoa; phylum Chordata; class Amphibia; order Anura; family Eleutherodactylidae; genus Eleutherodactylus; species Eleutherodactylus coqui. Next base: position 88,427,641 of record NC_089839.1, read on the forward strand.
AATGAATGGAAACCTGCTAAAACAGAGACCTCTTGTTCTCCACTTTACCAGAGTTGCACAGTGACAGAGATAAGTTACATCTATGGATTCTGTCTTCATCTCATTTTCCAGATTTAGGTCATAAATCATGATGGGATACCTGGGTGTGGGAGGAAATGTGATGTTAATAGGACCTTACTTTGGCATAATTTTCCTAAAGATTGCCTTGGATGCCTATATGGTCACCCATAGAAGTGTATGGGAGCTTAGTGTACCTATGTATCTCTTAGGTTTCATATCTTATTTGACATGTGATATATTCCTTTATATACCAGATTTTAACACAGTCATTGTTTCTTCTTGAGTTGCATTTGCTTCTTTAAAGTAAACTTGATTCTTTCTCCCTCAGGGCTTTTCAATTATACCTCTTAAACACTCCTTAGTCTGGTTGAGCAAAAATCAGTTGCAATTAAAATGTGGTCATGAGTATTGTGGGTATGAAAAATTATATACTTATTTCTTGCTGGGAAATCTAGGGCTTTAAAGAGAACCTGCCACCAGGTTCATTCTGTCTGAAGCAGGGACAACAAGAACCCTGACAAAAATATACTGTGCAGATCTGTAATTTTTCATTAAAAAATGTTGCAATGTTTCAGAAAGATCATACTTTAAAATTTTGCCAAGAATGGGACTTGGAGTCACGGGGGTCAAGTTTCACTGGTCTCTTCCTGCTTAGATTGTCTAGACTGACAGATATTCCCTTATACACAAACAGGAAGAGACCTATCAGTCTAGATCAGTGGTGGCGAACCTATGGCACGCATGCTACAGGCGGCACGCAGAGCCTTCCCTACTGGCATGCGCCGCCATCGGCCGCTCCCCACTTGTGAATACCAGCAGGGGCCGCGACTCCCCTGCCGTCATTCACAAACAGCGCTGCTAGCCGAGCTGATCCCAGCACGCACTATGACTTCAGGGTGCAGCCGGGATCCTGCTCAACATCTTCTACTACTTGGTTCTGCGAGAGCGTCCCAGGGAAGAGGCGTCCAGCAGCACACTGATGTCACAGTGTGTGTCAGCAGCATATTAATTTTTTCTTCCCCAATTCTGCCACAATCAGCAATTCCCAGTAACCTGATTGGTTGTTTGGGTTGGCTGATTCACCAAACAACCAATCAGGTTGCTGGAAACTACCTATTGCAGCAGAAGTGGGGAAGAAAAAGTTAATATGCATGCTGGGACCATCGCCGACCAGAAGAGGAGCTGAGCTTCCAGGAGGAGGAGGGGGTAAGTATGTGGGTCTCAAGAGGGGCACTGTGGGGTGTCACTACTGCACTGGGGGTCACTGTGGGGTGTCCCTAATGCACTGGGGGCCGCTTTGGGGTGTCACTATTGCACTGGGGGCCGCTGTGGGGTGTCACTGTTATACTGGGTGGGGGTGTTACTATTATACTGTGGGTGTGTCACTATTATTGCTAGGGCCGCTGGGGGGGGTCACTATTGCAGCTGTGGGGTGGGGGTCACTATTATCGCTGGGGCCGCTGTGGGGTGGGGGTCACTATTACCGCTGGGGCCACTGTGGGGTGGGGGTCACTATTATCGCTGTGGGGGTCACTATTACCGCTAGGGCCGCTGTGGGGTGGGGGTCACTATTATCTCTTGGGGGTGGGGGTCACTATTACCGCTGGTGCCACTGGGGGGGAGTGGGTCACTATTCCCGCTGGGTGGGGGTCACTATTATCGCTGGGGCCGCTGGGGGGGGGGTGTCACTATTACCACTGGGGTATGTTTACATGTGGCGGAAATGGGCAGGGCTGTTTCAAAATAGACTGGGTGCAGATTTTGACTGCTTTTTGGACGCGGAAATGCTGCAGAATTTTCCACAGAAATTCCTGCTGAGGACATTTTGCAGTATTTCCGCATCCAAAAAGCAGTCAAAATCTGCACGCTGTCTATTTTGAAGCGGTCCTGTCCTTTTTAGAATAATGGGGGTAAAATCATACGTTGTGATAAGCCCCGCCCCCTGACGTGTTGGCACTTTGCGATAAAGAAGTGGGTTTTGGCTTGCAGTTTGGGCACTTGGGCTCTAAAAGGTTCGCCATCACTGGTCTAGATGATCTGGGTGGGAAGACACTCAAGCCCTGTTCCCGACTTCTTTTCTGTAGCATGGCTGTTTTTCTGAATCAAACATACAGATCTGCACTGTACATGTCTGTCCTTGATTCAGACAGCATGAACCTGGTGACAGGTTGTCTTTATGTGTGTTTTTCAGTATATTCATAAACTTTTATCTCGTATTCCAAACTTTTATTTCATCATCTTTTGAAGATTATCAGTTAGAACCAGCTGAGCTTGATAGCTGGACTTCCCTTCTGAAAAATATAGCAACCTTGGGTGGGCATGGTCTGACTGCAGATCAAGACTGACATCTCTAAGTGAGCTCCGCTCGAAATCAGCCTTTAAAAGCTACCCAAAGCAGGAGTTCAAGCAGCAACCATCTAGTAAAGAAGACCGGGACCAACCTGCATACCGACAATGACAAAAGGAAAGTTATCTAAAGGCCCACCGCAGAAAGTCTCTGATTTCTTTGCGGCACTCGGTCTCAGCTCCAGTGGGCATCCCTTCCCCACCAGAAGTCCTCCCTGCTATGGAATCCCTCACCAGAAGTCCTATCTCAAGGGAGGGTGAGTTAGACTAACGGAGAAGCATTGTGCAATCATAGCATGCATAGCAAAAAAGGTGCCAGAACACACACCATGCCTCCCCCCCTCCCTCTACCCCCTCTGCAAGCCAAGAAAAACAAAGACACAGGTTCTCCCCACATGCATCCCCACAGAGGAACATCTCTTTTGAAGAAGACCCCATAGCAAACGCCCCTGTATCTAGCCAATTGGCTTTAGAGGATTTTATTAAAAATATGACAATGGCACTGAAAGGATCCATTCAAAACTACATCAATCACATTTCATCAGTGTTTAACTCTTCCCTACAAGAGTTGAGAGAGCAAACTGAACATGAAGAAACCAAAATGGATGAACTCACTACCTTGCATAATAATCTAATTGATGGGAATTATGCCTTGGAGGAGGAGGCATCCATGAGGAGTAAGATGGCTGACCTTAAGGATAGGAGCAGGAGGAACAACATTAAGTTTAGGGGTTTCCCAATCTGGATTAAAGGACTTCATAACAAAATTATTTTCTGTTCTACTACCAAATAGCTCTAAACAAGAATTTACAATCGATAAAGCCCACAGGTTGCCCAAACCAAGATTTCTCACAGAAACAACACCTTGCGACATAATAGCGAAAAATTCATTTCTTCCACCTAAAGGAAACTCCAATGTTTGTGGAACACAAACTTCCATCCATACCAAATCCGTACTCCACTATTCATCTTTACGCTGACCTATCCTCAGCCACCATTCAAGCCAGGAAAGCCTTTTCACCCATCACACTAGCCATGCGCTCCTCTAAAATCCCATACAAATGGGGTTTTAACCGCAAAATTACTTTTAGGAAGGACAACACCCTCCACATGATTACGTATCTCAAGGAAGGAGAAAAGCTCTCAAAAGCATGGAACATTCAAACTCTAAAAAGTCAACAAATCACCAATATGCCGTGTGCCAAGAAAATCCCCAAAGACTGGTTGCTGGTCTCTTCCTCATAAAAGCCAACGTCAATCCAATATTCAATTCCATAAAGGCTTCAATTTATCTGCTGGTTCAATCCTATTGCAACCAGTTATAAAGGCGGACAACTACCAGGCGAACTCTTTACTGCTCTCCCCCAATTATTTGGCAGGTATTAAAACCTGTATTTCTATTTGCTTGGACAACATGTCTTACTTTTCAGGTCCCCTCATACAGTCATAACTAGAGATGAGCGAGCACCAAAATGCTCGGGTGCTCGTTACTCGGGACGAAATTTTCGTGATGCTCGAGGGTTCGTTTCGAGTAACGAACCCCATTGAAGTCAATGGGCCACCCGAGCATTTTTGTATATCGCCGATCCTTGCTAAGGTTTCCATTTGTGAAAATCTGGGCAATTCAAGAAAGTGATGGGATTGACACAGCAACGGATAGGGCAGGCGAGGGGCTACATGTTGGGCTGCATCTCAAGTTCCCAGGTCCCACTATTAAGCCACAATAGCGGCAAGAGTGCCCCCCCCCCAACAATTTTTACTTCTGAAAAGCCCTCATTAGCAATGCATACCTTAGCTAAGCACCACACTACCTCCAACAAAGCACAATCACTGCCTGCATGACACTCCGCTGCCACTTCTCCTGGGTTACATGCTGCCCAACCCACCCCCACCGCACGACCCAGTGTCCACAGCGCACACCAAAGTGTCCCTGCGCAGCCTTCAGCTGCCCTCATGCCACACCACCCTCATGTCTATTTATAAGTGCGTCTGCCATGAGGAGGAACCGCAGGCACACACTGCAGAGGGTTGGCACAGCTAGGCAACGACCCTCTTTAAAAGGGGCGGGGCGATAGCCCACAATGCTGTACAGAAGCAATGAGAAATATAATCCTGTGCCACCGCCATCAGGAGCTGCACACGTGGGCATAGCAATGGGGAACCTATGTGCCACATACTATTCATTCTGTCAAGGTGTCTGCATGCCCCAGTCAGACCGCGTTTTTTTATAAATAGTCACAGGCAGGTACAACTCCGCAATGGGAATTCCGTGTGCACCCACAGCATGGGTGGCTCCCTGGAACCCACCGGCGGTACATAAATGTATCCCATTGCAGTGCCCTGGACAGCAGAGCTAACGTCAGATTAAATGCAGGTGGGCTTCGGCCCACACTGCATGCCCCAACCTGACCAGGGTTTTTAATTCATAGACACAGGCAGGTACAACTCCCTATTGTGAAGTCCCTGTGGACCCACAGTATGGGTGGCTCCCTGGAACCCACCGGCGGTACATAAATATATCCCATTGCAGTGCCCATCACAGCTGAGGTAATGTCATGTTTAATGCAGGTGGGCTTCAGCCCACACTGCATGCCCCAGTCAGACTGGGGTTCTTTAGAAGTGGACACATGCAGTTACAACTCCGTGTGGACCAACAGCATGGGTGGCTCCCTGGAACCCACCGACGGTACATAAATATATCCCATTGCAGTGCCCAGCACAGCTGAGGTAATGTCATGTTTAATGCAGGTGGGCTTCGGCCCACACTGCATGCCCCAGTCAGACTGGGGTTCTTTAGAAGTGGACACATGCAGTTACAACTCCGTGTGGACCCACAGCATGGGTGGGTGCCAGGAAGCCACCGGCGGTACATAAATATATCCCATTGCATTGCCCATCACAGCTGAGGTAATGTCATGCTTAATGCAGGTGGGCTTCGGCCCACACTGTATGCCCCAGTCAGACTGGGGTTCTTTAGAAGTGGACACATGCAGTTACAACTCCGTGTGGACCGACAGCATGGGTGGGTGCCAGGAAGCCACCGGCGGTACATAAATATATCCCATTGCATTGCCCATCACAGCTGAGGTAATGTCATGCTTAATGCAGGTGGGCTTCGGCCCACACTGTATGCCCCAGTCAGACTGGGGTTCTTTAGAAGTGGACACATGCAGTTACAACTCCGTGTGGACCGACAGCATGGGTGGGTGCCAGGAAGCCACCGGCGGTACATAAATATATCCCATTGCATTGCCCATCACAGCTGAGGTAATGTCATGCTTAATGCAGGTGGGCTTCGGCCCACACTGTATGCCCCAGTCAGACTGGGGTTCTTTAGAAGTGGACACATGCAGTTACAACTCCGTGTGGACCGACAGCATGGGTGGGTGCCAGGAAGCCACCGGCGGTACATAAATATATCCCATTGCATTGCCCATCACAGCTGAGGTAATGTCATGCTTAATGCAGGTGGGCTTCGGCCCACACTGTATGCCCCAGTCAGACTGGGGTTCTTTAGAAGTGGACACATGCAGTTACAACTCCGTGTGGACAGACAGCATGGGTGGCTCCCTGGAACCCACCGGCGGTACATAAACATATCCCATTGCAGTGCCCAGCACAGCTGATGTAATGTCAGCTTTAATGCAGGTGGGCAAAAAATTAATTGGATTACACTGTAGGCGAGGGCCCCAAAAAATTGGTGTACCAACAGTATTAATGTACGTCAGAAAAATTGCCCATGCCCAACCAAGAGGGCAGGTGAAACCCATTAATCGCTTTGGTTAATGTGGCTTAATTTGTAACTAGGCCTGGAGGCAGCCCAGTTAAAATAAAAATTGGTTCAGGTGCAAGTTTCAACGCTTTAATGAGCATTGAAACGTATAAAAATTGTTTACAAAAATTATATGACTGAGCCTTGTGGGCCTAAGAAAAATTGCCCGTTCGGCGTGATTACGTCAGGTTTCAGGAGGAGGAGCAGGAGGAGGAGGATGAATATTATACACAGATTGATGAAGCTAAAAGGTCCACGTTTTTTATGGTGATAGAGAACAATGCTCTGTTTCCGAGCGCAAAGCGTCTGCCTTTATGCTTTGCAGGGAACTTCTCAAGAGGTATAGCAGAGGAATGGTGACGCTAATGATTGCAGCATCGCCGCTCACCATCTGGGTAAACCGGTGTTGCAGGGTGCGCAGGGTGGCAGCGTCCGTGTGGGACTTGTGGAAATGAGCGTAGAGCCGGTGCACCTTTCCGAGCAGGTCTGACAAGCGTGGGTAGCTTTTCAGAAAGCGCTGAACCACTAAATTAAAGACGTGGGCCAGGCATGGCACGTGCGTGAGGCTGCCGAGCTGCAGAGCCGCCACCAGGTTACGGCCGTTGTCACACACGACCATGCCCAGTTGGAGGCTCAGCGGCGCAAGCCAGCGGTCGGTCTGCTCTGTCAGACCCTGCAGCAATTCGTGGGCTGTGTGCCTCTTCTCTCCTAAGCTGAGTAGTTTCAGCACGGCCTGGTGACGCTTGCCCACCGCTGTGCTGCCACGCCGCGCGACACCGACTGCTGGCGACGTGCTGCTGCTGACACATCTTGATTGCGAGACAGAGGTTGCGTAGGAGGAGGAGGAGGAGGGTGGTTTAGTGGAGGAAGCATACACCGCCGCAGATACCACCACCGAGCTGGGGCCCGCAATTCTGGGGGTGGGTAGGACGTGAGCGGTCCCAGGCTCTGACTCTGTCCCAGCCTCCACTAAATTCACCCAATGTGCCGTCAGGAAGATATAGTGGCCCTGCCCGCCTGTGCTTGTCCACGTGTCCGTTGTTAAGTGGACCTTGGCAGTAACCGCGTTGGTGAGGGCGCGTACAATGTTGCGGGAGACGTGGTCGTGCAGGGCTGGGACGGCACATCGGGAAAAGTAGTGGCGACTGGGAACTGAGTAGTGCGGGGCCGCCGCCATCATACCTTTGAAAGCCTCCGTTTCCACAACCCTATACGGCAGCATCTCCAGGCTGATAAATTTGGCTATGTGCACGTTTAACGCTTGAGTGTGCGGGTGCGTGGCGGCGTACTTGCGCTTGCGCTCCAACACTTGCGCTAGCGACGGCTGGACGGTGCGCTGAGAGACATTGGTGGATGGGGCCGAGGTCAGCGGAGTTGAGGGTGTGGGTGCAGGCCAGGAGACGGTAGTGCCTGTGTCCTGATAGGGGGGTTGGATCTCAGTGGCAGGTTGGGGCACAGGCGGAGAGGCAGCGGTGCAAACCGGGGGCGGTGAACGGCCTTCGTCCCACCTTGTGGGGTGCTTGGCCATCATATGTCTGCGCATGCTGGTGAGGCTGGTGGTGGTTGCACACCACTGTTCGTCGGTCGTCTGCACTCTCAGTGAAAAACTGCCAGACCTTTGAGCACCTCGGCCTCTGCAGGGTGGCATGGCGTGAGTGGGCGCTTTGGGAAACAGTTGGTGGATTATTCGGTCTGGCCCTGCCTCTACCCCTGGCCACCGCACTGCCTCTTCCAACCTGCCCTGCTGCTGCACTTGCCTCCCCCTCTGAAGACCTGTCCTGAGTAGGCATAGCAAACCAGGTGGGGTCAGTCACCTCATCGTCCTGTTGCTCTTCCTCCGAATCCTCTGTGCGCTCCTCCCTCGGACTTACTCCAATTACTACTACCTGAGTGATAGACAACTGTGTCTCATCGTCATCGTCCTCCTCACCCACTGAAAGCTCTTGAGACAGTTGCTGGAAGTCCCCAGCCTCATCCCCCGGACCCCGGGAACTTTCCAAAGGTTGGGCATCGGTCACGACAAACTCCTCCAGTGAGAGAGGATTCGGAACCATTGCTGCCCATTCTGGGCAGGGGCCCGAGAACAGTTCCTGGGAGTCTGCCTGCTCCTCAGAATGTGTCATTGTAATGGAGTGAGGAGGCTGGGAGGAAGGAGGAGCAGCAGCCAGAGGATTCAGAGTTGCAGCAGTGGATGGCGCAGAATTCTGGGTGGTCGATAGATTGCTGGATGCACTTTCTGCCATCCACGACAGGACCTGCTCACACTGCTCATTTTCTAATAAAGGTCTACCGCGTGGACCCATTAATTGTGAGATGAATGTGGGGATGCCAGAAACATGCCTCTCTCCTAATCCCGCAGCAGTCAGCTGCGATACACCTGGATCAGGAGCTCGGCCTGTGCCCACACCCTGACTTGGGCCTCCGCGTCCTCGCCCGCGTCCACGTCCTCTAGGCCTACCCCTACCCCTCAGCATGCTGTATTACCAGTAGTGCAGAAACAGAACGCTGTAATTAAATGTGCCGCTTATTGGCCTGTGGTTGGAGGCTGACTTCGCTTACAGAGGCAGGAAAGAATTTTGCGCAAGCCTGCTGTAACACTTAGCTGGCTGCGTATGAATTAGGACAACTACCCCCAGCAGAGACGCAGTACAGTCAGGACGGTCACAGGCAGCCCAAATAGATTTTTTTTCCCAAATTTTTTTGGAAAAGCCCACTGCGTATATAGACTGGATATGTCTTTCACTGTCCCTGCCTCACCAGCACTACTGGCCGTGGACTATGTAAAATTACTGCAGACTGTTTTACTCTGGACAGGATGACAGCGGTGATGTAAGAGCCAACGCAGAGGCAGGAAAGAATTTTGCGCAAGCCTGCTGTAACACTTAGCTGGCTGCGTATGAATTAGGACAACTACCCCCAGCAGAGACGCAGTACAGTCAGGACGGTCACAGGCAGCCCAAATAGATTTTTTTTCCCAAATTTTTTTGGAAAAGTCCACTGCGTATATAGACTGGATATGTCTTTCACTGTCCCTGCCTCACCACCACTACTGGCCGTGGACTATGTAAAATTACTGAAGGACGCAATGCTCTGGACGCAATGCTCTGCACGGCCGATATACAAAAAAAAAAAAAAAAAAAAGTGCAACACTGCAAAAAGCAGCCTCAACAGTACTGCACACGGTCAGATGTGGCCCTAAGAAGGACTGTTGGGGTTCTTGAAGCCTAAAATCACTCCTAACGCTTTCCCTATAGCAGCTCCGGCATCAGCAGCACTTTCCCTGATCTCTGTCAGAATGCATCTGTGGTGAACCGCGGGAGGGGCCGATTTATATACTCGGGTGACACCTGATCTCGCCAGCCACTCACTGCAGGGGGGTGGTATAGGGCTGGAACGTCGCAGGGGGAAGTTGTAATGCCTTCCCTGTCTTTCTATTGGCCAGAAAAGCACGCTAACGTCTCAGAGATGAAAGTGAAAGTAACTCGAACATCGCGTGGTGCTCGCCTCTAGTAACGAGCATCTCGAACACGCTAATACTCGAACGAGTATCAAGCTCGGACGAGTACGTTCGCTCATCTCTAGTCATAACACTTTCTGAGCCTCAGTTTTGATCACTGGATACCCCCGCTTCTTAATTCTGTATTCATGTTACTGTTAAAATGTTGTATACGTTGTTCACAGCAACCAGAAACGTGATTCCTACAATAACTAGTTCTAACTCCACACGTCATGTTGGTTAAGTTATTGTCTCTAAACACCAAAGGGCTGAATTCCCTTTTCAAAAGAGCACTAATATTGAAAGATGCTGCTACGTCTAAAGCAGATGTTGTATGTCTGCAATAGACCACCTTCTTGGCAAAAGCTTACCCGAAGCTCTCAAAAAAACTGATATTTATGTCTTGTGCCCAAAAAAACATGCTGCAGTTCTAATCGCATTTAGAGAAAACCTAAGCATTGTATTATCTGAGCAAGTAATAGACCCTAAAGGCAGGTTCCTTATCCTTACGGCCTCCTTAACTGGAAATCCCATCACCCTAGCGAATATTTCCTTTCTGAATAAAAAAATCAAAAAAATTCAAAAGGGATATTTGATTGTCTGTGGAGACTCTAATGTCATTCGAGATTCCACAGCTAAACATAGAACTTCTCCCACATTATGTCCTTATCTCCATAAAGAAGCCTTATATGACTCCTTCAGATGCCTCAATTCCTCGGCAAAAGAATATACATATTACTCCCCACGTATTAAAACTTTTTCTAGCATAGATTTGTTTCTAACTGACAGATGGACTCTTCCCATAATCTCATCCTCAGAAATTGGTATCACTATATGGTCTGATCACTCATCTATATATATATAAAAATTGCTTTAGGTGCCCCCCAAGGATATACAAGAATCTGTCGTAATAATGTAAATCTACTTAAATCCCCTAAAAACCAAATCCTGATTAGTGAAGCCTAAATACAAATCCAGATAAAGTAATTTCTCTCTATGGAACGCCCACAAGGCAGTTATCAGGGGTTTACTAATAAAATTGAGCGCCCAACAAAAAAACCCAAAACAAACAAGCCCGATTGACGACTTGCTAGCCAAAATCCAAATACAAGAAAGAACTTTACAAAACTCCTAATTAAAAGGGTACCAGTCAGACCTAATGTTTCTAAGGCATAAACTAAGGGGAACTTTGCCAGAAGAATACTACAAAAATTGGGATTATATGCATGCAAATTTCTACTCCTTCTTGGATAAAGATTCTAAATTAATGGCCAATATAATAAAGAAATGACAGATTAAACCTAAAATCCCATATATTGTCAAGGCTAATGACCACACAATAAAGATATCTCATCCTCAAGCCATTGCGGAGGCATTTAAATCCTTTTATGTCAAAATATATAATTTGAAATATGACACATGTGTACCCCAACCCAACTCAACCGTCATAGATAACTTTTGAAAAAAAGGGCCTTCCCAATATAGATAACAAAAAACAAGAGCTAGATAAACCTATATCATTTGCGAAAGTAGTCAAAACCATCACCCTCTCAATAAATTTTAAAGCTCCAGACCCTGATGGATTTTCAAATGAATATTATAAAATATTTTTCCATATCTTATCCCCTCATTTCGCTAAGATTTGTAATGTAGCAATGTCCAAAGGCGCCCTTCCTGAAGAGATGTTACAGGCCATTATAGTCACTATCCTCAAACCAGGCAAACCCTCAGATTCGATAGCCAACTGTAAACAATATCTCTCCTCAACTTGGATACAAAATTATATTCTAAAATCCTGGCCATGAGATTTCCTAAGTTCCTTTCTAACATAATACATAAGAACCAGGTGGAATTCACTAGGGGTAGGCAGGCCTCGGATGGTACAAGGAGAGCTCTCAGTCTACTGGCAGCTATGGAGTCAAGGCAGACGCCTTCTCTCCTCCTTGCCCTGGATGCAGAGAAGACATTCAATAGACTCCATTGGTGGTTTGCCTTTGCCACCCTCCAAAAACCTGGAATAGGAGGAGAGTTCTTGCAAGTAATCCAGGCCCTTTACTCTACTCCAGCCTTCAGAGTCCTAGTTGATGGAGCTTTATCCTCACCCTTCTACATAACCAATGGGACATGCCCAGGTTGCCCCCTCTCCCCATTGTTATTTATAATGATCATGGTAAAACTGATTAGAATATCCCGATATGTCTAATGTTTTTCAATGGGATTTGGACAACACAAAATCAGACCTTTCACCAATGATGTGCTCCTATCTCTGACTGATCCTCTGGGTTTCCTGAGAGAAGTGAGTAAAATCATTTATTTTTTCGTAAGGTCTCAATAGTTTCTTACTACAACTTGAATACAAATAAATATCAGATTCTGGGCATAAATGTTGATGCTAAGATAAGAGATTATATAAAAAGGGAGTTTTCCTTTACTTGTAAATCTTTAATTCCATATCTTTGCATAAAATCATGTTACCCATTGGCTAATATTATCTTCACCAACTTAAATCCTTCACTTTCATTAATACTGGGAGAATTGGATTTGTTGGGGAAAACAAAACATTCCTGGTTTGGGAGATTTTGCCAAAAATTCTGTATCTATTCTGTACATTGAGTCACCCAATACCTCAATCTACCGTAGCAAAATTCCAGAGGCAGCTATTAAATTTCATTTGGAACAATAAAAGACCTAGATTTGCAGCTTCTATTATGTACCTACATAAAAGGCAGGGAGGTCTGGGAGTCCCTAACCTTTGGTCATACAATCATGAACCAATCTACAACTTGGTTGGTCGAGTCCCAGTCTTCCACTTGGGTTAACATGGAAAGGCGACTCAATAGAGATAGATTTTTAAGCTCCCGCCTGAAAGCCTCAATGTTAGACATATTAGAACCGTCACTCTTCACCTCCCTTGAAATTCAGAACCAGTCTTCCCTATGCTGGCGACACTCCAGGCTTGGAATCTATGGATATACAAACTTAAATTGACCTTGGTCAAGAAACATATCAATCTACCCTTGAAGACCCTTATGTACTTCATGCCCAATTTAAATATCAGAAAGTGGAGTGGGCTAGGTATTGGTCTTATCTCTCTGATGGCAAGGAAATAATACCATTTCATAAGCTCAAAGAGAGATATATTTTAATTAACAATGAACAGCATTCATATTATCAAATTCATTCCTTTTTGCACATTTCTTACATGGAGATTACTCTTTCCCAGTTAATGTGATATGTTTTCTCTATGAGAATTTGAATACACAGTAGTCCCCAACTAGGAGATTTTACAATGCTCTCTTCAGAGACATGGGAGAAAAAAAAAAGATCCGTCTGTTGAACTTGGAAAGGGATCTTGGAGTTACTCTCCAGCTTAATGGTTGATGTCCTTTGCCGTGAACCTTATTCCAAGACTGCCAATCTATATTCTGTTTATGTGTGTACGGCATGCTGATTACCTCAATGATGACCAGAAAGTTGATCCTTTGCTCACGTCAACCATTAACTTTGATCTTTCTGAATACAGACGAGTGTTGAGTCATCTGGCTATTCAGATATATCAGCAATTGTTAGAGTGCTTGAGAATATTCTACAATCAATGATTGTTTCTGGAGTGTTGGAGCACAAGACCATTCAGGGTGTCTCTGGGGTGAAGCCTGCAGGTTTGCGAAATAAGACATCCAGCAGGTTTGCGAAAGAGGACATCCAGCATAGCTGATGAACGAACTTATACTTTGAACTCCGTAGTGAGGCAACTGAACACATTCTATTCCGTAATGTGTCAACATGGTACGGATCCAGGACTCGTCCAACAGGTGGTGAAGCAGATGTTCTACATTATTGGTGCTGTCACACTTAATAATCTACTGCTTAGCAAGGGCATGTGTTCATGGAGCAAAGGGATGCAGATAAGGTATAATGTAAGTAAACTGGCTGCATGACAAGAATCTGAAGAACAGTGGGGCTGAAGAAACCCTTGAACCTTTAATTCAGTCAGTGCAGAACGTTGCACTCCGGTCTTCACATTCTAACGTCACAGAGCGGAGTCCACAGATTGCCGGTTGACATCACACAGTGGCATTGGATAGTAATCGGTGATGCCCCTTTGGTCAAGCCTCCCTTGATGAATTCTCATTGTTGGAGTTTGTATATAAATCTGTTTGTCTTTTATGTATATTATGTTTGAAAAAGGCGCTTGTCAGTGCCGAAATGTGTTGCATCAATATCACTACCTTCTTGAATTAAAAGTTCCATGCCATTACCCTGTGGATTTTTCTTGGACAAGTTGTGCCTTACCCGGAGAAGGAGGAGGTGGAGGTGTTCCTTTTGGGTTCATTATACCCCTTCCTCTATCCATGCAAGCCACAAGCATATTTTCCTTTATCTGGACCAACTCTTATGAGCGCAGTATTTTCCTCCTTTTTTTTAGCATTTTTTTGTTTATATCAAATGTTTGTTCTAATATTTGGGTTCATCTGCTGCTCTCCATCTCTAAGGGATGTCCCACGAGACATAAGAATCTGTAGGTACATCCTCTGTCTACTGGGACTACAAGTGGTGGCGGGCAGGTCTACCTTCTGGATTACCTTCCCGCTTGCGCGAGGAAAGTCTATTAGCCTGTTTAGGGATTTTCTTTACAGTACAAAGCTCATGCTTACCTGTAGAATATATCTCTGCAGAATTAAAATACTGTATTTATCAAAGGGTCCAAGTCTCCAGCCAAAGGTTTTTTGTTGTTAAATTGTTCATGTGTTTTATATTTAGTTTTATGACCAAATATTTTTTTTGCCATACAGGTGAAATGTCTTTGTACTCTGAAGAGGAGTCACTTTATTCTGTAGAGTCCTGAATGCTGGAAGATTACAGTGAAAATAGCCATAGTCAAGTATTCTTTTCCACAATCTAAAATAGTGTTTAAATGGATTTCTACCATTACTTTTGTGATTGAGCTTATAATGCTCAGAACAGGGCAGGACCCATGTGTTTGGAGTAATTTGAAGCTGCACTGTTTTTATCCATCAGTTCTGCTTTTCTGCTTCTTCCATTAAGGGCTAAAGCCCACGGACGGATTTATGCCGCGTCCCCCATGGTGTAAATCCGCGGCAGAATAACGCAGCTATTAGATTCTATTGAACCTAATAGCTCAGTCCTCACATGCGGGATTCTGCCGCGAATTTACGCCGCGGTAAAAAAAAAAATCGCAGCATGTTCCCTGTTTTTCTGCGGCGGGAGGTCTCCATTCATATAGTAAAAATGTATCCCGCTCCGTCCATGGGCATGAGTCCTAAAGCTGTTACATGTCAAATAAATAAATGTAACAACCTTGAATTGGAAGAGATTGAATGTAAGAAGAATTTTTCTTTACACCCTAAGG
Source organism: Eleutherodactylus coqui (assembly GCF_035609145.1). Taxonomy (NCBI): domain Eukaryota; kingdom Metazoa; phylum Chordata; class Amphibia; order Anura; family Eleutherodactylidae; genus Eleutherodactylus; species Eleutherodactylus coqui. Next base: position 88,442,686 of record NC_089839.1, read on the forward strand.
GCTTCTACCCACTAGCATTTTTTTTAACGCGGCAATATGCAATTTTTTAATGCAAATGTCAGTGGGACTTTCTAATGTTAAAATCGCATCGCACATTTGCATTAAAATAGCGCAGCGATATCACAGCGTTAAAGAAAAAGCTAGTGGGTAGAATACCTAAGGCCGCCTGCACACGAGCGGGTCGGATCCGGCAGCGAGAATTCTCGCCGCGGAACCCGACCCAAGAGCCTGCAGAGACGAGCGCGTACTCACTCGCGCCTGGCGGCCCCGGCTCTTTCATGTGCCGGCTGCCGCGCAGCCGGCGCATGTGCAGATCGGAGCCGGCGGCCGGGTGAGTGCGTTCCCCGCACAAAAATAGGACATGCCGCGGTTTGTTTGCGCATTTGTGCAGCTAAAGAGCACAGATTGAACTAATTACCCTTTGCCCATTTCAATGAATGGGAGCATGGTTAACCTTCTCTAAAAGCATGACAACTGACGTATGTCACTAGCAGATACCGAGGAAGAGGCTTGGCCGCCTTGAAATGTGTATATATGCTTTTTATACAATAAATGGAGAAGTTAAGCGAATACACTGTTGTGTACTTTCCTATGTTCCCAAGTTGCACCTACTACTCAACCTTTTGACCTAGCTCGGTATCTACTCTGTTAGCATTGTTCAGGTTTCATTTAATTCCTCCTTAAGGAAGTACTTGATTGACAGGTATTGTCTGCTTTTAAAAGCTTTTTCCTGCTAATTAAAATAGCCCACCTACATTACACACACTTGCACTTGACCCTATCCATCACTGCCTGAACCTTTCATTTTTCCGCCCTTTCTCTCTATACTTTGCTTTTGAAGGTGTAGGTGTAGGATTAAACATGGAATTAAACATTTTGGAAATAACTACTATATAGGCTTCACATGCAAATAAGGGAGATGGAATAATACCTCTGTAGCGCCACCTATTGGATGGCAGCATTCCTTCAAATCAATGCTTGACCCTTTATACAAGTGTGTAGAGCAATGATTTGGAATTGAAAATCAAGCCAGAATCCATACACAGACAGCTGTTTCAGGGTTTTGCCCCTCATCAGTGTACAGTAGGATTCTGACTTGGCTAGTGAGTGCAATGCACTGTGTATTCTGACACCTTTCTATTACTATTACTTCTGGTTCACGTTTTTTGTCTTTCCTTGGTCCACCTGTTATAGGTAAAGTACTATCTACCGCATACTGGGACACCCCAGAAGACTTGCCTTTTTGGAGATACATCTCACACACTCATCTAGCAATCACAGTATGCATCATAATAGGGAATTATTTATTCTTCCACAGACCAACGACAGCTGCGACCTTTAGGAGTCGAAACGTCGCAGCTATCGTTGGTGTGTGGAAGAATAAAGAATTCCTTATTAGGATTAATTGCACCTCAGATGCTGTCAGACATTTCTTCCTATTGAGCGTCTGTTTTTAATGATCAGTATTCGATCCTTGTCCGGCATGCATCTACCACTCCACCATTTGTTGGGTCTTTCATGAGTGCTGCTGACACAGCTATTTGTTTACCACAATATGGATCCTAAGCAGTAGGAAACTAAGATAAATACTTATTTTATTTGTATCTAATCTTGGTTTTGTCATTCCGTCACAAATCTGCCCTGGTAGAGCTCTTTAGTCTCCTGTAAGTATACAGTTGTGACACAGTATTATTGGTACCCCTAGTGTGCAGAGCATAGTGTACATCTGATGGTTTTTGGTAGGTACCACTGATCCAATGGCAGCAATTGTGCAGAAGCAGCATAAGTCATATTATAGCTGGTACCACTGATATAGTTTTAGTTGGATCTCCTGAAATAAAGTGTTTAGTCAAACTGCATGGATATATATAAACTCGCTAGTAGAAAATCCGTTCAAGGACGGCGACCGCAAACATTATATATAAATATTCATGATGAGGAAAATTATTTAGTGGAATTAGCTGAATGACAGCTGAGAACTGCCCCTGATTGGTCCCTGCGCTGAGCCAATCAGAGGCAGCACTCACTCACCCATTCATGAATTCATGAATGGGTGAGTGAGAGCTGCCTCTGATTGGTAAGGGCTGTGACCAATCAGAGGCAGCTCATTCAGCAGGCGGGGATTTTAAATCCCCGGCTGCTGAATACTACTCACAGCAGTTCAGGAGAACTGCCGGCCGGCCGTGGCTGAACTCCGTCTGCCGGGACAAGGTGAGTATTTTTTTTTAAACTTTTTACACATTTCTGGATGAATTTCAGGGAAGGGCTTATATTTTTAAGCCCTTCCCAAAAATTCATCATGAGATCGTCCGCAGCCCATTGCTTTTTAAATGGAGCCGGCTGTATTGCAGGCTCCATTGAATTCAATGCGCTGGACAGTGCTGCACTGCTCTGGCCCATTTCTAATGAAACGCGGCTAGGAGCAGATTTTTTTGGCGATTTTTCGGCCCCGGTCACGCTATTTGTGGATGCGCATCCATCATGCGATCCGCAAATCGCGGGAAAAAACGCTCGTGTGACCGAGGCCTAAGGCCTATCTCACATAGGTGGCAGCAAAACGCCATGTTTGAAATCACGGCAGCATTTTTTAACACATTGCACAGTGTTCAACAGTGTTTTTTTTTACGCACCCCATCATTGTGATGGGTGATGAGGTGCATTAAAAACACTAAAATGCATGAAAATTAAGTAGAGAGCGCTCAAAAATCGCATCGTTAGAAACGCTGCACTCAAACTCTAGTCTGTGTTGCCCCATTGCAATCAGGGAGAGCATTTTATAGCGTTAAGCGCGTTATTTCAAACGCCGCACTAAAGACTGTAAAAAGCAGGCTGCGTGAGAGTAGCCTAAGGTCTCCTGCACACTGGCGAGAGCGATATCAGCCGTGAATCACGACCCGATATCGCTCTCAAAAACCTGCTAAAACCCCTGGATGCAAGGAATTTTCATGTGCAAACACCTTCGCATCACTGCCGGGGTTCTCTTCATCCCATTGCTTTCAATGGGGCAGCAGCAGCGCTGGCTCCATTGGAAGCAATGGGAGAAGATCACTATCCCCTGCTGCAGTTGTGACAGCAGTGGCAGGGGATTCTTTCAGCCCCACAGGGATGTGAGGCTGTCACATCCAGGGGTTTAAACGTGTTCTCAGTGGGGCCGGCGGCAGCAGCACCGGCCCCATTGAAAACATAGGGAGAACATCGTGATCTCCTGCCGCTGCTGTGACAGCACTGGCAAGAGATTCCTTCATCCCCGTGGGGAGTCCCCTCATCACTGAACACCCTGCCGCTACTGTTACAGCGTTCATTGAGAAGTGAATTCTGCAGGTAAAAGGCCATAAAATTGACTTGCTTCTGAATTAAATTCTGCATTGCATGTCAATTTCCACACAGGTTTTATGTGGGTTATTTCTGCAGCTTGTGTACAAGATTTTTGAAATTTCATTCACTCTGCTGCTACTGTAAATGCTGGGGAATTTCCGTGTGGAGGGTCCTCACAGAAATTCTACGGCACATCCACCCACTCTGGACCTCTCATAAGGGTACACGCACAAATTTACAGTTGTACCATCTCTCGCTGGACCTCACACAGACATGTGCTATATTTGCCCGAGAATCAGACAAGAATAGGACATGCTGCGATTTTTTTTACTTGCACTTTCTGTCCAAGTAACAAAAAACCCATGGGCCCATTTGCATGTACCCTAAAAAACCTAAGTTTCAGTCAAACAGCATAAGTACTACAGCAGGATAATGAACCAAAGAAAATCCAAAAGTTCACAAGAATTATGAAGGAGTTTTAACCATTTGCAATCCAATTTTGGATTTAGGGTTTCCTAGAGGGCTTTCTCTTTCTGCCATTATACAATGACGCCGTCTGCTGGCTAGAGCCAGTACTGCAGTATGGGACATGCTGGAGAGGCCCCCGAGAGCGGCCAGTAATATACAGTAAGAATACCTTGCCAGATGTCTTCCGACATCGAAGCTGTACAGCCTTCAATCAGAAGGTCTTTAGACGTCAGACAGTGGATTGGAAAGGGTTAAACTGGCCAGCAATGAGTCTTGATCTTAGTGCGATTAAACATTTTTGGAGAGAGCAGAAATCTGCAAACATTCAAGAGCTTAAAAGAAGAAGATTGCAGCAGAAGAATGGACAAAACTACCAGCACACAGTTAGAAAAAGCTCACAACCCCTTTAAATGTGTATTCTAGAAAGATGAAATCCCTTTAAATGGGTAGTCTGGAATGATGATTGTTTCTTCATCATCTGGTAGCCTGAAATACAATTAAGATTTTGCAGATGCCATTAAAGCGCATCATACCTCAATACGTACAGTAGTTACAACTGTACAACTGTAGAGTTTTGTGGAAGAGGATTATTAGTGTTGGCTTGAATGGTTTATACAATGACATTCTAGAGAAGTGGTCCCTGGTCCTTCTTTCACAAGGAAACCCATTTTTTCCTCCTAAAAATACCCCCCACCACCTAGAAATTCAAGTAACTTTTCTGTGTTTGGTGGCCAAATGGTTACAAATTGACACAATGACACTGCAAAATCTAATCAAAGTTTTTAGAAATGCAAGTGAGGGACAGAAATATACAATACTTATGAACTTCGATGTTCTACAATCTCACATAGTTCACCTGTGCTCAGGCGCCGTTGCCCTCCATGCACTCCACCGCTCACTCACTGGTGTCTGCCTATAGGCTTCCATATACTCCTGCCTTTTTTCCTAAAGGGCCACCACACGTTCCCTAATTGTGTCTCCATCTGACTATTAGGCATCCTTAATTAAGGATATCTAAACAGTTGGTTTCCATCCCACTTGTTAGTTTGTGTATTTTAGTTCTGACCTTTGCCTGTAATCCCTGGCATCGGCTACGTTTCTGGACTTCGAGCTGCCAGCCCTGACCACTGCTAGCCTCATGGATTAGACACTGTTGACACCATCAGGCCTCAGCCCAATGCAGTGTCAGCAGCCACACTAAGAAGATTATCTGAATGAGTAATGAATTGGGGACTCCACAGTAAAATCGAATCCTGCTTGGAGGGGTCAAGTGTGAAAACTGGGTAACCCCAAAGTCAAACCACTGTGGATCCACATCCGGTCATGTGTGGATGAGATGTTCAGTTATATAGTTTTGGCTGGGAAATTTATAGTATATGTAATCACTACGCAAAAATCAAGAGCTCTCAAAGGCAGAATGTTTTCCTAACTACAATGTAAATAATTGATTTGGATGATTCATTTTACTGCTAAATACAGTGTATGTTTTATATAAGAGCAAATTGCTATCTTTTTTATGACATGTCTATGACTCTGTGTTTCACTTAAGGTGGCAATAAAAGTCAAAATTAAACCTATAAAATTTAGTTTGATGCCGCATAAACTGAAAAAACAAAATACAACTATCATTATATAGGAAGGTGTGGTGGAAATATGTGGTGTCATATTTAGCTGGGTTATATGTGGCATTCGTTTTCTACAGTGTAGACAAAATAGATACTAACAACACTGAAATGTATTATTTATAATCAAAGCTTCACAATTGTCTGTAGCTTAAATTATGGTTGACTTTCCTTGTGATAGTTATTGAGGAGCAGAATCTTCTTTTCTGTATATGTCTTGTGAATGGGAGGCATCACATCAGTTAGTCTCCATGCTCCTGCTCAAGAAAAACTGACAATCATAGATGCAACCTACAGAGGCGAAAACTGCAGAAACCTTCCATATAAAAGACATATAATGGGCAGAAATACTGCTATTTTTCACGTACACACATGATCACTTCTTCTGAAGAGTCATCAGAAATGTAAGATATACTATGTGTCAGTAGAAATAGTATTGTGACATCACTGTTTCCAGGAAAATGAAACACCTTAAATGACTTCTCTTTAGGCCACCCACACCCTTGTTGTGTGTCCGAGGTGCACCTGAGAGACTCAGACACAACTTGTATTGGACACCACATGGACACCTGTCTGTTGGTTGTCTAATCTACGGATGGCCTGCACATTGACACACATTTGCATTTCCTAATTTCTGTCCATGATGTGAACAAAAATAGGACATGTGATAAGTTTTTTCAAGTGGGCGGTCAATCCATGTGAAAAAAACCATCACATGTCCTATTTTTGCTCATCTCATGGACGAGAATTAGAAGATGCAAGTGCCTGTCAAAAATCAGCAATGCACATAGCCCCATCAAACTAACAACAACCACATGGCTGTAAGTATGTGAGTGATTCTCATGCTCCTACTCCCTGGCAACGTTGTAGCCCCGCCCCTGGTGACATCATAGCCCTAACCCTGACACCGTTGTAGCCCCACCCGTTGGCGCTGTTATGGCAGGTCCTAACACACTGAGAAAACAACTAAGCCGTTATTATGTCAGACACAACTCAGTGGTCCTAACAGGAGACTCTGACCTACTGTCACCACAGAGGTCCAGCGGGCTGATGAACCTGTGGTGACATCACTGCTGTAGGAGGAGCCATTCTGAAGTTTGGTAGTACTATATATTGGATAAGCAGACAGAAAGTACCAGGACCTGTGATGTCACCATCATGTGATCACTTGTGTGGGTTGAGTCAGGGATCACATGACCAGGGGCTCATCACTGTATTCCAGGAGCTGTATGTGTCATGTGTGCAGTCAGCATAAGGCCTCATGTCCACGGGCTGGTCGAGTTCCATGAGCGGGAGCCCTGCTGTGGGATCCCACCCTGCTGCGGCATAAGGACATTACTTACTTTTCTTTTTTTTTTAAATCTCCTGCTTTTCTACGGGACCCGCAGCACACCTGCAGTGACAGTTCCGGGTGTGCCGCAGATCGGATGGCTTTCATTGACTTCAATGGAAGCTGTCCCTGCAGGATCCACAGCAAAATGGAGCATGCTTTAATTAAGCTGTGGGCGCCCATGATTGTCTATGGGCAGCTTGAACTCTGGTTCATCTGCACAGGTGCCCCACACGGATCCCGGAATTCAAACTCGCCTGTAGTAGACCTGCGAGTGGCTGTTTTTCCAATGTGCTGTGCGTGTAATGTGTATAATCAGCATGGATGGATGTTATGTAGCACAGCTGTGTTTGTGACTCCCATGTCATGTAGCAGAGCTGAGTTTGCAACATGCGCATGTACTGTGGCATAGCTGTGTCTGTCACATGCATATAATGTAGCAGAGCTGTGTTTGTACCCGGCGCATGTCATGTACCAAAGCTGCGTCTGTGACGCCCATGTCATGTAGTAGAGCTGAATTGTAACATGCGAATGTACTGCGGCACAGCTGTGTCTGTTACGCTCATATAATGTAGCAGAGTTGTGTTTGTACCATGCGCATGTCATGTAGCAAAGCTGTGTCTGTGATGCGTATGTCATGTAGCAGAGCTATGTCTGTCAGACACATGGCATGTTGCACAGCTGTGTGTGTCTGTCACACGCCCATGTACCACAGCTGTGTGTGTGACATGCATGTAGCAAAGCTGTGCGACACATTGCGCCACCAGAAACACTAGTACTATAATTTCCTAATAATTACTAGTAAGCTATAATGGGTCTGTTTTCTGTCTGTGAATTAACACTAACAGTAAATGGACTTAAACATGCTAGTGTGCCGGAGGCATTACTCTTTTTCGATTCCTTAGGCTCCGCTCACATCTCTGCCTTGATTATCATTAAAACGGAAACTGCAGTGCAGTGCCAGATCCGTTACATGACTGATACCATTGCGACCTGAGAGACACAAATTACTTTAAATGTGTTTAGCTGGGTTCTGTTGCCGAGTTTCTTGTCATTTTGACATGCAGCACTTTTCTTAACTACTTCCCATCAAATTTGATGAAATCTGCAATGGAGTCTCTGATGCAGATATGTACATTGCCTTCCTTGCATTGTCTATACATGTTGTGCTTTTTTTACAAATTGGAAAATATAGAGTTTAGGCCATATTCACACCTGTGTTAGGAACCTCCAAGGAGGTTCCATTGCGGATCTGGCACAAAATGCCGGAAGTAAAATACCTGTATAAAGTACTTTTTCGTCCAGTTAAATGCCGGTTGTTACGATCGTGTGGGCAACCTAAGCATGGGAGCCCACACGATCGCACCCAAAAATGGGAAAAAGGATGGGAAGGACGCACAAAGGTAGCACCAGGGTCACACGGGATTCACACAGGTTTCAGGCAAACTGACCCTGTACTACGCGGGAGGATGGCATGGCCCTACCTAAGCGGGGAACATTGCCCCAATAAGGGCAGCCCAGCGGTCTTCGGATCTGGGCCCTAGCTGATCCTAGGAACCACGCCACAGAACAGGAGACATACACATGTTACAGGACAGAGACAGAACCACAGGAGACACAGCGCCAGAACACAGAGCATACAGCAGCCAAAATGCAACTACTAGAACAGATAAGCTGAATATAAATACCAGGTATTAGTTGACATGTTGTACAAGATGTTGGAAGCTAGCAGGCCACATCACGGCTCCTGGTTATACCGCTAGTCCCTACACTAACCAGGAGTCCAACAGAACCGAACAGAGTTCACACAGAAAGCTGCAACAGGACAGGACACAGATAGCAGGTCACACAGCAAACTGACAAGAAACTGACAGAATTTAAACATACAAACGGACATGAACCAACAAGACAGAAATCACTCAGCAAAGCTTGCAACAGGACAGAACAGAGCACTGGACACACAGCCAGCTGCATCAGGAACAGGACAGAACATGACTGATAACAAGTTACACGACACAGAACTAACATGAGTGCTCACCCTAGAGAACCCAGCCAGACTGACCAGGAGCTGGGTTTATATGTGAGCACAGATCCAGGAGATTGGCTAGCAGGAAGTACCACACCCAGCCAGCTCAATTAACCCTCAACCACCTGACTGTGCTGCCAGGAGTACATAGAACAACCAATCCCAGCAGCACGCGTAACACCGGTCAGCTGAATAGAGATCAAAGGACACCATTATAGTCAATGAAGTCCGTTTGGTGCTGTTCAGTTCCATCATAAGAAGAATCTCTCGGCCAGGGAATTCCCCTTTCCTGCTTCCATAATGGAGTAATAAAATGGAATCCCCGAAGGCAGATGAGAACATAGCCTAAGGCAGGATTCACACAGATGTATTTGCACATGGAAAATTTGTGCATATGCGCATATTTTGTGTGTGCAATTTTATCGCAAAAACAAAGCAACACACTCTATTTTCTTATGCATTTGCTCAAGGAAAGAACACATCTTGAACTCATTAAACTAATTAGTGACGATTAAACTAATTGGCGATTTCAATGGCTGAGAGCATTTGGTGTGTGTTTTTTGTGTGCCTTCAAAGTACAGTAAAAAATATTGTTGCGCAAGCAAATACACAATGCCTGGTGCGCAAAAATGTGGTGCCAATACGCATACACTTGTGTAAATCTGGCCTTAGTGTTGCCAAGTTTTGTGACTTTCTTTGCTGCTGTGTATCTTGCAAGCAGGGACTGTGAACCCTGAACGCTATACTGTTTCCAGCCTGTTTTAGCCCTCATCATTCTGTTTAGTACACACAGTAGATTGAATTGTTCTGCAGGCCCCTTTATCTGCTGCTCAGCCTGAATATAAAGCTTAAAAGGGGTTGTCCCGCGGCAGCAAGTGGGTCTATACACTTCTGTATGGCCATATTAATGCACTTTGTAATGTACATTGTGCATTAATTATGAGCCATACAGAAGTTATAAGAAGTTTTTCACTTACCTGCTCCGTTGCTAGCGTCCTCGTTTCCATGGAGCCGACTAATTTTCGCCGTCTAATGGCCAAATTAGCCGCGCTTGCGCAGTCCGGGTCTTCTTCTTATCTCAATGGGGCTCCGTGTAGCTCCGTGTAGCTCCGCCCCGTCACGTGCCGATTCCAGCCAATCAGGAGGCTGGAATCGGCAATGGACCGCACAGAAGCCCTGCGGTCCACCGAGGGAGAAGATGCCGGCGGCCATCTTCAGCCGGTAAGTAAGAAGTCACCGGAGCGCGGGGATTCAGGTAAGCGCTGTGCGGATTTTTCTTTAGGTCCCTGCATCGGGGTTGTCTCGCGCCGAACGGGAGGGGGGGGTTTAAGAAAAAAAAAAACCGTTTCGGCGCGGGACAACCCCTTTAAGGACTCCTTCACATGAGCATATGCACATTTGTGTGCACCTCAGCACAACTTTTTTACAAACTGAAGAGGCTTTTTGGGTATGTATCAGCATTTTTTTTAGTGCACTTTAAGCGCCAGCAGCACATGTACATTTGTGCGTGCAATTGCTTGAAATAGATAATTCTTCATTCCATATGCGTTCTTTTTTTCAGCGGAATTACGCAACATATTTGCACATCTCCTTGCATATTGCACGTGCATTTGTGCACCACCTGTCGTCTTTTATAGGGACATTTGCTGCGCAAATGTGCAGGAATGTAGAGCATGCCGCTGGGTTTTTTGTGCAACTAAAAAATATGTAAATGTGAATGAACCCATTTAAATCAAAAGGTTCTATTCTTTGCGTATTGCGTGTGTAAATTTACACACGCAAATGTGAACCATGTGAAAGAGACCTAAATCCACAGTTCTTTCTGCCTGCTGTCGCTGCAGAAACATACAGAGATGTGGTTTTCAATGGTGTCATAATTTCCATCATTTTGAGCGGATGAATAGCGGTCGTTAGGTGTTATTCCTTCCATCAAATAGGCTGAGGCTGTGTGAACGCTGCCTTATTGACCTAACCTGCTTAGCACCAGCATATTACTGCAATCAAACACATATGGCTTCCTCTAGACACCTACAGTAATAAGCATTTTAGCAGCATGTAACTTGCCCCATGTAGATGAAACGCGTCTCAACAAAGCAAAGAATCTGTTCTGCTTTTTGGGCAGATCTATTAAACATAGACTCATAATATTAATGTGAGTATTACTTTACTTCCTTATGCATGAATCTTTTTTACCTTACTAAACATCATGGATGAGAGCAATTATATCAGCGAGTCTTCAATCAATGCTGCAACAGAAACTTCAACAAGTTGAAAGAGAAATGAGAGATCCATGGATTTCCTAGATTATCTAGATTCTTCTATCCAAGTGCTGTGATACCATTTATTTTATACACAAGAGTTGAAGGCGTTGCTTGGTCCAAGAGTTGAGTATTATTCAGCAGTTGACTGGTGCCGAGTCAGCAAATTGTTTACTGTCATGTATGTGCTGAAAATAGTACTGCTAATAGGACTGATCTTATTTTAGGAAATGACATAGTGAATTATTGAAGTGTGTGGTAATGATTCCAACATATCTACACTATTTTCTTTCTAAATACCAACTTTTCATCTCTGTTTTCTCAGCAGATCATGAGGCCAAACAACCAGTGGAGGACACTGAGCCTAGCACACTACTGTTTGAAACAGTAAGTAGAACATTCATTGGATTGTTTCATATCAGAAGCCATCATTTTCCATTACATCCTTCTATACCCAGACAAAGAACATCCAAAAATGTCACTAACATTTGTCCAACTGTCTGATAAAAAATTGCTTATTTGATGGGACATATTATACCCCTTTATTTTATGAGTCTACTGTATTTTATTAGGTCGCTTATATGTATGTTATTGGTTCTAATCTAATGTTTTCCCGTGCTAATGAATTAGATTAGTAGAATATCTAGTGATTGATATTTAGATTATCTTTAAAAAGTTTTATTAGTATTCACTAATATACAATTAGAAACACTCCCTTAACAGGAGTTTTACTAACTTGCAGGATCGCTGGTGATGTCAGACTTCATACTTTTGCCAATTACAGTAGTTTATAATCTGTCAGTGCATTACAGATAAAGATATAATATACACCACATTGAGAGAATTGCTTGAACGCTTCAATAAGAATATTATACTTGGAAACATCTTTTTTTAGTCTTCCTAATATCTTAAAAGTGCGTCCAGAATAAAACTGGTCATACAAGATAGCGCATGTAGCTGACTCCACCATAAACAGGCCACAAAAATCTGGCGAATCCTCAGTGAAAATCTACATGTTGCACTACAAAGGGTGAAATTCTATATCGAAAATCCGTTACATAGTGCTCATACAGATGTGGCTGTAAATCCACAACATAGTACAGGGCAATATATGTAAATGAGTTTCACAACAAGTGGATTTTTCCACTGTAGATTTCAAGGAGTAACTGCACTTTTTAAAAACTTTTCACATCAAAGCAATATGTCAAAGGTTTTGATCAGTGAGAGTCCGGGTGCTGGGACCCTTGCTGATCACTCAAATGAAGGGGCTGTAGTACTCATGCAAGCGCTGTGCCCTTTTGGTTGTCTTTGCTGCCTGTCAGCTTCTTTGGGTATTTTAGTCCTCTCATTCTGTTTATTAATTTAGTTGCCCTTCTTTAAACCCCCTCAAGCACTGTAACATCTTTCCTGAGCACCAGTCTCCAGAACTGTACACAGTATTTCATATGAGGCTTAAAGGGGTGGTCTCGCGAAATCAAGTGGGGTTATACACTTCTGTATGGCCATATTAATGCACTTTGTAATATACATCGTGCATTAAATATGAGCCATACAGAAGTTATTCACTTACCTGCTCCGTTGCTAGCGTCCCCGTCGCCATGGTTCCGTCTAATTTCGGTGTCTTCTTGCCTTTTTAGACGCGCTTGCGCAGATCCGTCTTCTCCCTTCTTCTCCCTTCGGCTCCGCTCGGCAGCATCGGCATTTTGGCTCCGCCCCCTTGTTCGCATCATCGCGTAGCTCCGCCCCATGATGTGTGCCGGTTCCAGCCTCCTGATTGGCTGGAATCGGCACGTGACGGGGGCGGAGCTACGCGATGATGCGAACAAGGGGGCGGAGCCAAAATGCCGATGCTGCCGAGCGGAGCCGAAGGGAGAAGAAGGGAGAAGACGGATCTGCGCAAGCGCATCTAAAAAGGCAAGAAGACACCGAAATTAGACGGAACCATGGCGACGGGGACGCTAGCAACGGAGCAGGTAAGTGAATAACTTCTGTATGGCTCATATTTAATGCACGATGTATATTACAAAGTGCATTAATATGGCCATACAGAAGTGCTGAACCCCACTTGCTGCCGCGAGACCACCCCTTTAACAAGTGCCTTATATAGTGGAAGAATAATGTTCTCGTCCATCGCCCCTATACCTCTTTTAATGCGCCCCAAGACTTTATTTGCTTTTGCAGCAGCTAACTAGCATTGATTGCTCCATTTAAGTCTACAGTCCACTAGGTCCACTAGTACCCTCAGGTCTTTTTCCTTATCCGTTTTTCATAGCAGTACCCCATTTAGTGTATATTGGTGACATCCATTTCTCCTGCCCATGTGCATATATTAAACTTCATTTGCCATTTTGCTACCCAAGCCCCCAGCTTATCTAGGTCCATTTGCAGCCGTATATTATCCTACCTTGTATTAATCATTTTGTATAATTTCGTATTGTCTGCAAATATTGATATTTTACTGTGCAGTCCCTCTATCAGGTCGTTGATAAATATATTAAACAGAATGAGGCCTAATAACGAACCCTGTGGCACCCCACTAGCAACAGTGCCCCAATCAGACTACGATCCATTTATTACCACCCTCTGCTTTCTATCTCCAAGCAAGTTCTTTACCCAGCTACATATGTTTTCGCCTAGACTGATCTGTCTGATTTTATATATCAACCTATTATGCGGCACAGTGTCCAATGCTTTAGAAAAATCCAGATATACGAGATCAATAGACTCTCCCCCGGTCCAACCTAGAACTTACTTCACTGTAGAAGCTGATAAAACTGGTATGACATGATCGACCCCTCATGAACCCATAGTGAGGAGGAGTTATGCCGCTGTTTTCCTTGAGGTATTCTAGGATGGCATCTCTCAGAAACCCCTCGAATATTTTTCCAATTATTGAAGTGAGACTTTCCGTCCTGTAGTTACCAGGCTCTCTTCTTGACCTTCTTTTGTATATTGAAACCACATTGGCAATGCGCCAATCCAGTGGTGCAACCCTGGTCTCAGTAGAGTCCCTAAATATAAGAAATAGTGGCCTGTCTATCACGTCACTTAGTTTTCTTAGAACCCTTGGGTTTATTCCATCTGGGCCCTGTTTTTTGTTGATTTTAATGTTTTTTTAACCTGCTCTGCACTTCCTCCTGTGTTAGGCAGATGATATTTAGTGGGGAGGTTCGTTTTATCCTCCTGCATCTCGTGTGACATTCCTTTTTAATTCGTGAATACACTTGAGGAAAAACTATTTAATAGATTCTCCTTCCCCCCATTATTTTTTATGGTTTCTCCTGCATTATGTTAAAGGGCCAGTACTCTTAGTGCAAATCCTTTTACTGCTTATATAATTGAAAAATTGTTTAGGGTTATTTTTGCTCTCTTTGGCAATCAGTCTTTTTGCCTCCTCCTTGGCAGTTTTGATCTTTTCCTTACTTAATTAATTTTTTTCCCTTGTTTTAGCACTTCTTCACTGCCTTCTTGTTTTAATAATTTAAACACTTTTTTTTGCTTATTGCCCCCCTTACAGTCTTGTCAAGCTACATTGGTTTCCTTCTACTTGTAGTTGTTTGATTTTTAAAGGGTATGAACTGCTCACATGAGGCAATTAGGATGTTTTTAAACTTCTCCCATATGCCACCAATACTGTTATTTTTGAGGACGTTGTCCCAATTAATGTTGCCAAGAGTAATTCTGAGCTAATCAAATTTTGCTTTACTAAAGCTTAGTTTTTTGTCACTCCCTGATAGGGCTTCCTATTGAATGACAGCTGGAAATTAATTATATTGTGGTCAGGGGCATAACTATAGGAGATGCAGAGGATGCGGTTGCACCCGGGCCCCACAAGCATTAAGGGACCCATAAGGCTTCTCTTTTCCATATAGGGAGCCCAGTACTATGACTAAAACATTATAGTCGGGGGCCCTGTTACAGATTTTGCATGGAGGCTCAGAAGTTTCAAGTTACGCCTCTGGACTTTTGGTCACAATTTCCTAAGTGTCCCTCAACCTGCACCCCCTTGATTCTGTCAAGTTTGTTAGTTAATAATAAGTCCAGACTGGCCCTCCCTCTAGTTGGCTCCCGCATAAGTTAGGTAAGGTAGTTATATTTAATTGTTCTCAAGAACTTATCACCCTTATGAGATTTGCAGGTTTCATCTTCCCATATTATATCCGGATAATTAAAATTTCCCATAATAATTACTTCATTGCGGTTTGACAACTTTTCTTTTTGTCTTAATAATAAGTTTTCAGTTTCTTCTGTTATATTTGGTGGCCTATAGAAAAACCCTATCAAGATTTTTTATTTCTCCCTCCCCGTATTTCTACCCACAGAGATTCCATGTGTTCATCTCCTACACCTATATCTTCTTGTAGCCTCGGCATTAAGTAGGATTTAACGTACAGACATAACTCTCCCCCTTTCTGGTTCCCACAGTCTCTTCTGAAGAGATTGTAACCTTGGTAATTCACTGTCCAATCGCACTTGTCATCATGCCATGTTTCCATTATTCCTACTATACTGTAATTTTCATCCGACATTCTCGCTTCGAGCTCACCCACTTTACTGATTAGACTTCTTGCATCCGTTGCTATACAATTCATACAGTTGTTGTTATTCTTTATATTCATTATGCTACTTATGGTCCTATAAGCTGTTCTAACTGTACTAACTCCACCCCCCGCTCGACCCCCTTTCCCATTTACTTAGTCCCAGGTCGCTGTCTACACTGTCTTCCCCCCTATTGCTCTTCTAACCCCCACCACCACCACCCCTAGTCTAAACACTCCTCCAACCTTCTAGCCATTTTCTCCCTCAGTACAGCTGCGCCCTCCCCATTGAGATGCAGCCCGTCACAGTGGTAGAGCCTGTAGCTGACAGCACAGTCAGCCCAGTTCTCCAGGAACCCAAACCCTTCCTTCCTACACCAACTCTGGAGCCACTTGTTTACCTCCCTAATCTCCTGCTGCCTTTCTGGTGTGGCTCATGGTACATGTAGTATTTCCAAGAAAACTACCTTGGAGGTCCTTGCTCATACTTACATTCTAGGTTGTTGAAATAGTTTTTGAGGGTCCTCCATTGATCTCTAACTTGGTCATTGGTGTCAATGTGCACCATGTGACCGTTGGATCCCCACCAGCCCCTCCCAGTAATCTGTCAACCCAATTCGCGATGTGTCAAACTCGAGCACCATAGACAACTATGCAACTGTCCTTAGCTGCTGAGGAGCCATCAAGCAGCAAAGATAGCTGAAAAGATACAGCATGTGGGTAAATACTACAGCTACTTCATTTGTTAGATTAGTGGGGTTCTGAATACATGGACTCCCACTGATCAAAACTTTTGATAAGTCGCTCTGACATATCAAAAGTTTTAAAAACTGCACTTACTCTTTAGGGCTCCTTCACATGAACGTATGCACAAATGCACACACTTCAGCACAACTTTTTTGCGCACGCAGGGCATGTTCATATGGGCATGCAACACACCCACGCCCTGATTTAAATGGCTTATTAGTCTAGTTAGTTCCAGATCTGTTCTTTTTTTCACTGAATTGTGTATTGCACATTTGTGCACCTCCAAAAGGAGGTCCCATTTTTTTTGCCTGCACAGAAACGGGAAATTCGTATGAACCCATTGATAGTAATGGGTTCTTTTCTCTGCATATTGCACGCAAAAAAATGCTCATGTGACGTAGCCCTTAGGCATGCTAAAGATTTGAAAATCTGTGACATGTTAAGCACATTGTAGATTTGTAGTGCATAAATCCCAAATGCTTTTTAGTGCATAGAAGTACAAAAATGTATACACAGGGGCGTAACTATAGGGGATGCAGGGGATGCGGTTGCACCCGGGCCCAGGACCCTTAGGGAGCCCATAAGGCCTCTCTTCTCCATATAGAGAGCCTAGTAGTATGAATAAAGCATTATAGTTGGGGGGCCCTGTTACAGATTTTGCATTGGGGCCTTGAATTTTCAAGTTACACCTCTGTGTATACAGTATGTAACTTTTTCTTATGGAAGACAATAGCATACAGATCCTTATATATGCAGTACACATAGGCAAAAGGCAAAAAACACTTCACTGTCCCCATGAAGCAGATAGCAACTTTATGAATACTGTATACTTTTTATATGTAGACTAGCTTACCCGTCGCGCGTTGCTGCGAAGACAGACATACATACATACATTCGTTTTTATATATCTAGTGTAATAATTCCAAAAGGACAGACAGACAGACATACATTCATTTATATATATATATATATATATATATATATATATATATATATATATATAGATGACATCAGGAAGTGAGAGAATTAGATTCCGTACGTAAAATTTGGACGCTAATTCTTTGGCACTTAGAATTGCATAATCGAGTTGAGACCCATTAACTTTTCCTATTTATGACATAATCCATGCTCCATGCCAAATTTCAAGTTTCTATGACATTAGGAAGTGAGAAAATTAGATTCCGTACGTAAAATTTGGACGCTAATTCTTTTGCGCTTAGAATTGAATAATCGAGTTGGGACCTATTAGCTTTTCCTATTTATGACATAATCAATGCTCCATGCCAAATTTCAAGTTTCTATGACATTAGGAAGTGAGAAAATTAGATTCCGTACGTAAAATTTGGACGCTAATTCTTTTGCGCTTAGAATTGAATAATCGAGTTGGGACCTATTAGCTTTTCCTATTTATGACATAATCAATGCTCCATGCCAAATTTCAAGTTTCTATGACATTAGGAAGTGAGAAAATTAGATTCCGTACGTAAAATTTGGACGCTAATTCTTTGGCGCTTAGAATTGAATAATCGAGTTGGGACCCTTGATCTTTTCCTATTTATGACATAATCAATGGTCGTGCCAAATTTCAAGTTTCTATGACATGGGGAGGTGAGAAAATTAGATTCTGTACGTAAAATTTGGACGCTAATTCTTTGGCGCTTAGAATTGAATAATCGGGTTGGGACTCATTACCTTTTCCTATTTATGACCTATTCAATGGTCGTGCCAAATTTCAAGTTTCTATGACATTGGGAAGTGAGAAAATTAGATTTCGTACGTAAATTTTGGACGCTAATTATTTTGCGCTTAGAATCAAATAATCGAGTTGGGACCCATTAACTTTTCCTAATTATGACATAATCAATGCTCGTTCCAAATTTCAAGTGTCTATGACATTGGGAAGTAAGAAAATTAGATTCCGTACGTAAAATTTGGCCGCTAATTCTTTGGCGCTTAGAATTGAATAATCGGGTTGGGACTTATTGCCTTTTCCTATTTATAACATAATCATGGCTCGTGCGAAATTTCAAGTTTCTATGACATTGGGAAGTGAGAAAATTGGATTCCGTACGTAAAATTTGGACGCTAATTCTTTTGCGCTTAGAAGTGAATAATCGAGTTGGGACTCATTAGCTTTTCCTATTTATGACATAATCAATGCATGTGCCAAATTTCATGTTTCTACGACATCGCGAAGTGAGAGAATTAGTGGCAGTGATGGAAATCAAACGATCTACGTGGGGGGGGGGGGGCGTAACTGTCGACGACGCTCGCACGTGCGCCATTTATCGTAGGATAGTTTTGCTATGCCTATAATCTTCCCAGGAGTGCACTCAACAACTTCCCAAAGTTTCATGGTGATCGGATGAATGGTGTAGTAGCGCATAAAGGACAAACAGACACGCACACAGACAGACAGACACACAGACACGCATACATTCAATTTTATATATATAGATTTAACAGCTCTGTCAAAAAAACAAATAAGAGTTGTCTCTACTGTTGTATCCATTTTGTTGCAGTACATTATTTTTCTTCTAAAACATGACATAGGCTACAAAGTGATATGGCCATAGACTATGAAACTGAATTTGTAGATGCTATAATAAGTTTGTGCTATCTCTTTTAACAGACAGACAAATATCCAGTGCAAGATACTGCACTTCCAAAAGGTAAGAAAACCTGTAGCTATACGAAGTGCTGAGGTAGCAGCCTCACCTGAGATGTGTCTGTGTCTGAGATGGTTTAATGATAATGACCCCTTTGGCACTTGGTAGATGGGTGAGCCCTGTTGCAAATTTTGCATAAGATAAGCATACTTTGAAATCTGTATTTGAAGGGTGCTCCGAGTCATGGAGGTGGGCTTCCTTAGCCTCTTCCTGTCCACATCATTTAGGGTGACAGCTCCTCTCCCTGCTTATGTATAGGGAGAAGGGCTGTCATTCCAGATGATCTGGGTGGGGAGAGGCTAGAGTGGTCCGCCCTATGACTCGAAGTCAGACTTCAAAGTATGCTTATTCTGAAATGCTGCAGTGTTTGCATACATGGACACACTGTATATACTCGTCCTGGGTTTATTCTACCCATGGTTTAGGCAGTATGAACCTGGTGATAGTTTCCCTTTAATTTTCATGATGGAATATAAATATAATGAATGTGAAATTCTCAAAACTATCTGATCCCAAGGTGACATGCTTTCATTGTATCATAGCAATACAACATAATTAGGATTTTCCCTGATATATCCTATACAGCCAGGGGTGTTGCAGTGTTGCCATCATCTTCCAGCCAAAATATCTATTTCTAAAATCTGTCATGAACACCATATCAGGCTACTGTGTACATAACAAAGTTACTTGGGCAATCTACAAAAGTTTGATTATGGAGTTTTACTTTGCTTCGTTGGTGGAGATGAGACCAGGGTCCTCCATTCTTAGTATCCTAGTATAAGTGATTAATGTTTCTGAATGAAGTAACTCTTTAATGACCAAAACAGTTCATATATTTTGAAGTAATTATTAAATGTAAATAGCAATTTTAGTAATGTATATTCAATTGCAAAATAATATATCTTATGATAAATTGTTCTGTAGAAGCTTAAGGCATATCAAACATTTCAGATAATGTTTCACAATAAGCTGCCATGTGTGTACATGAGAAGTTAAACTATTTCTGGCCATTATATGGTTTGTGTCCTGCATTTTTCTCCTTCTGCAGCCTGTATATCTGATAATCAGTGCTCTCAGAACAGATGTGAGGAGCCTTATCTATTATGCTGTCTTCTATAGACTGTGCACAGAGAACTGTAGATTCTGCTCTCTAAAGGCACCTTTCCACTGGCGACAGCAATATCGCTGCGAGAAAATTGCAATGTTAAAATCGCATCGCAACGCAGCAAAATCGCAAGCTTTTGCATTGCAATGCGAGAATCTGTTTTGCCATTGCACTGTATGGGCAAGAGAAAAATGCAAAACGCTAAAACAATCCCCCTGCTGTGATTTTTAATCCTCGCATTGCAGCTTGCCCTTAAACATTGCTAGTGGAAAGGTTGTCATTAGAGATGAGCGAACGTGTTCTTCCGAGCTTGATATTCGTGCGAATATTAGGGTGTTCGGGATGTTCGTTATTCGTAACGAACACCATGTGGTGTTCTGGTTATTTTCACTTCCTTCCCTGACACGTTAGCGCGCTTTTCTGGCCAATTGAAAGACAGGGAAGGCATTACAACTTCCCCCTGTGACGTTCAAGCCCTATACCACCCCCCTGCTGTGAGTGGCTGGGAAGATCAGGTGTCACCCGAACATAAAAGTCGGCCCCTCCCGCGGTTCGCCTCAGATGCGGTGTGAGTTAGATGAGGGACAGTGCTGTTTGTACCGGAGCTGCTGTAGGGAAAGAATTGGTAGTTAGTGTAGGCTTCAAGACCCCCCAAAGGTCCTTATTAGGGCCACTGATAGCTGTGTGTTGGCTGCTGTTAGCAGTGGCAAATTTTTTTTTCTCAAAATCGCCGCTGCAGACCGTTGCACCTGGCATTAGGGACAGAAGTGCTGCATAGGCAGGGAGAGTGTTAGGAGTGAGTGTAGCCTTCAAGAACCTCAACGGTCCTTTCTAGGGCCATATTTATCCGTGTGCAGTACTGTCCAGGCTGCTGTTAGCTGTGCTGCATTTTTTTTTGCTTCTCAAAATCGCCTCTGCAGACCATTGCACCCTCCATTGATACTGCAGGGAAAGAATTGTATAGGCAGGGCGACAACACAGTTGTTATTCATTGAATATACGCAGTGCTGCCTTTTGGTGGAAAAAAACTGAAAACAAATCTATTTGTCCAGCCTCTGTCCGTCCTAAGGGCGGTGGAGACGTGTGAGCTGCGTGAACAACATTGCTAAATCAGACGCACCCAGCTACGCTTTACTGCTGGCTTCGCCATTTGCTTTCCTTAATTGGGAAAAAAATACCTGCTCTCCAAGAGTTATAATAACTCTGCTACCCTCACGTTCTGTGACACATAAGCAGGGACACAGCACAGTTATTAAACTTCTCATGTTCATTGAATATACGCAGTGCTGCCTTTTGGTGGAAAAAAACTGAAAACAAATCTATTTGTCCACCCTCTGTCCGTCCTAAGGGCGGTGGAGACGTGTGAGCTGCGTGAACAACATTGCTAAATCAGACGCACCCAGCTACGCTTTACTGCTGGCTTCGCCATTTGCTTTCCTTAATTGGGAAAAAAATACCTGCTCTCCAAGAGTTATAATAACTCTGCTACCCTCACGTTCTGTGACACATAAGCAGGGACACAGCACAATTATTAAACTTCTCATGTTCATTGAATATACGCAGTGGGGCCTTTTGGTGGAAAAAAACTGAAAACAAATCTATTTGTCCAGCCTATGTCCGTCCTAAGGGCGGTGGAGACGTGTGAGCTGCGTGAACAACATTGCTAAATCAGACGCACCCAGCTACGCTTTACTGCTGGCTTCGCCATTTGCTTTCCTTAATTGGGAAAAAAATACCTGCTCTCCAAGAGTTATAATAACTCTGCTACCCTCACGTTCTGTGACACATTAGCAGGGACACAGCACAGTTATTAAACTTAGATAATTCATTCACTAGAGGCAGTGGGGCCTTTCGTTTTCCAAAAAGGGCAAAAATTATATTTGGCCTGCAGTCTTGCGCCAATTTATTTCCTGCCTGTGAAATCAAATCACTGGTAATACAGCATGCTGAGGGGTAGGGGTAGGCCTAGAGGACGTGGACGCGGCCGAGGACGCGGAGGGCCAAGTCAGGGTGTGGGCACAGGCCAAGCTCCTGATCCAGGTGTGTCGCAGCCGACTGCTGCGCGATTAGGAGAGAGGCACGTTTCTGGCGTCCCCACATTCATCGCCCAATTAATGGGTCCACGCGGGAGACGGTTATTAGAAAATGAGCAGTGTGAGCAGGTCCTGTCCTGGATGGCAGAAAGTGCTTCGAGCAACCTATCGTCTACCCGCAGTTCTGCGCCGTCCACTGCTGCCAATCCGAATCCTCTGTCTGCTGCTCCTCCTTCCTCCCAGCCTCCTCACTCCACTACAATAACACCTGCTCAGGAGCGGGAACACTCCCAGGAACTGTTCTCGGGCCCCTGCTTAGATTGGGCAGCAGCGGTTCCTCTCCCACCAGAGGAGTTTATCGTCACTGATGCCCAACCATTCGAAAGTTCCCGGGGTCCGGGGGAAGGGAAGAGGCTGGGGACTTCCGCCAACTGTCTCAACAACTTTCTGTGGGTGAGGAGGACGATGACGATCAGACACAGTTGTCTTGCAGTGAGGTAGTAGTAAGGGCAGTAAGTCCGAGGGAGCAGCGCACAGAGGATTCGGAGGAAGAGCAGCAGGACGATGAGGTGACTGACCCCACCTGGTGTGCAACGCTTACTCAGGAGGACAGGTCTTCAGAGGGGGAGTCAAGGGCATCAGCAGGGCAGGTTGCAAGAGGCAGTGCGGTGGCCAGGGGTAGAGGCAGGGCCAGACCGAATAATCCACCAAGTGTTTCCCAAAGCGCCCCCTCGCGCCATGCCACCCTGCAGAGGCCGAGGTGCTCTAAGGTCTGGCAGTTTTTCACAGAGACGCCTGACGACCGACGAACAGTGGTGTGCAACCTTTGTTGCGCAAAGCTCAGCCGGGGAGCCAACACCAACAGCCTCACCACCACCACCATGCGCATGACATATGATGGCCAAGCACCCCACAAGGTGGGACGAAGGCCGTTCACCGCCTCCGGTTTGCACCCCTGCCTCTCCCCTTGTGCCCCAACCTGCCACTGAGATGCAACCCCCCTCTCAGGACACAGACACTACCGCCTCATGGCCTGCACCCACACCCTCATCTCCGCTGTCCTCGGCCCCATCCAGCAGTGTAGTTCAGCGCACCGTTCAGCCGTCGCTTGCGCAAGTGTTCGAGCGCAAGCGCAAGTACGCCGCCACTCACCCGCACGCTCAAACGTTAACCGTCCGCATAGCAAAATTCATCAGCCTTGAGATGTTGCCGTATAGGGTTGTGGAAACTGAGTCCTTCAAAAGTATCATGGAGGCGGCGGCCCCGCGCTACTCAGTTCCCAGTCGCCACTACTTTTCCCGATGTGCCGTCCCAGCCCTGCACGACCACGTCTCCCGCAACATTGTGCGCGCCCTCACCAACGCGGTTACTGCCACGGTCCACTTAACTACGGACACGTGGACAAGCACAGGCGGGCAGGGCCACTACATCTCCCTGACGGCACATTGGGTGAATTTAGTGGAGGCTGGGACAGAGTCAGAGCCTGGGACCGCTCACGTCCTACCCACCCCCAGAATTGCGGGCCCCAGCTAGGTATGCTGGTATCTGCGGAGGTGTATGCTTCCTCCACTAAAGCACACTCCTCCTCCTCCTCCTCCTCTGTCTCGCAATCAAGATGTGTTAGCAGCAGCATGTCGCCAGCAGTCGGTGTCGCGCGGTGTGGCAGCACAGCGGTGGGCAAGCGTCAGCAGGCCGTGCTGAAACTACTCAGCTTAGGCGATAAGAGGCACACGGCCCACGAACTGCTGCAGGGTCTGACACAGCAGACCGACCGCTGGCTTGCGCCGCTGAGCCTCCAACCGGGCATGGTCGTGTGTGACAACGGCCGTAACCTGGTGGCGGCTCTGCAGCTCGGCAGCCTCACGCACGTGCCATGCCTGGCCCACGTCTTTAATTTGGTGGTTCAGCGCTTTCTGAAAAGCTACCCACGCTTGTCAGACCTGCTCGTAAAGGCGCGCCGGCTCTGCGCACATTTCCGCAAGTCCCACACGGACGCTGCCACCCTGCGCACCCTGCAACATCACTTTAAGCTGCCAGTGCACCGACTGCTGTGCGACGTGCCCACACGGTGGAACTCTACGCTCCACATGTTGGCCAGGCTCTATGAACAACGTAGAGCTATAGTCGAATACCAACTCCAACATGGGCGGCGCAGTGGGAGTCAGCCTCCTCAATTCCTTTCAGAAGAGTGGGCCTGGTTGGCAGACATCTGCCATGTCCTTGGTAATTTTGAGGAGTCTACCCAGGTGGTGAGCGGCGATGCTACAATCATTAGCGTCACCATTCCTCTGCTATGCATCTTGAGAAATTCCCTGCAAACCATAAAGGCAGCTGCTTTGCGCTCGGAAACGGGGGCGGGGGAAGACAGTATGCCGCTGGATAGTCAGGGCACCCTCCTGTCTATTTCTCAGCGCGTACAGGAGGAGGAGGAGGAGCATGAGGAGGATGAGGAGGAGGGGGAAGAGACAGCTTGGCCCGCTGCTGACGGTACACCGGCTGATTGCCTGTCATCCTTTCAGCGTGTATGGCCTGAGGAGGAGGAGGAGGAGGAGGAGGAGGATCCTGAAAGTGATCTTCCTAGTGAAGACAGCCATGTGTTGCGTACAGGTACCCTGGCACACATGGCTGACTTCATGTTAGGATGCCTTTCTCGTGACCCTCGCGTTGCACGCATTCTGGCCACTACGGATTACTGGGTGTACACACTGCTCGATCCACGGTATAAGGAGAACCTGCCCACTCTGATTCCCGAAGAGGAAAGGGGTTCGAGAGTGTTGCTATACCACAGGACCCTTGCGGACAAGCTGATGGTAAAATTCCCAGCCGACAGCGCTAGTGGCAGAAGGCGCAGTACCGAGGGCAAGGTAGCAGGGGATGTGCGTAGATCGAGCAGCATGTACATCCCAGGCAGTGCAACAGTCTTTAAGGGCCTGGCCAGCTTTATGGCTCCCCACCAAGACTGTGTCACCGCTCCCCAGTCACGGCTGAGTCGGCGGGAGCACTGTAAAAGGATGGTGAGGGAGTACGTAGCGGATCGCACGACCATCCTTGGTGACGCCTCTGCCCCCTACAACTACTGGGTGTCGAAGCTGGACATGTGGCCTGAACTAGCGCTGTATGCCCTGGAGGTGCTTGCTTGTCCTGCGGCTAGCGTCTTGTCGGAGAGGGTGTTTAGTGCGGCTGGGGGAATCATCACAGATAAGCGTAGCCGCTTGTCAACCGACAGTGCCGACAGGCTAACACTCATCAAGATGAACAAAGGCTGGATTTCCCCAGACTTCTGTTCTCCACCAGCGGACAGCAGCGATACGTAAGCAATACGTAGGCTGCACCCGCGGATGGAAGCTACGTTCTCTCTCACCATCCAAAACGGGGACATTTCTGCTTCATCAATCTGTGTCTAATATTCCTCCTCCTCCTCCTGCTCCTCCTCCTGAAACCTCACGTAATCACGCTGAACGGGCAATTTTTCTTAGGGCCACAAGGCTCACTCAAATAATTTTTCAGAACAATTTTTATAAGTTTCAATGCGCTTAAAAGCATTGGAACTTTAACTTGAACCAATTTTTCGTTACACTGGGCTGCCTCCAGGCCTAGTTACCACTTAAGCCACATTAACCAAAGCGATTAATGGGTTTCACCTGCCCTCTTGGCTGGCCATGGCCAATTTTTGGGATGTACATTAGTACAGTTGATACAGCAATTTTTGTGGGCCCTCGCCTACAGTGTAATCAAATTAATTTTTAGCCCACCTGCATTACAGCTGACGTTACCTCAGCTGTGTTGGGCAATGCAATGGGATATTTTTATGTACCGCCGGTGGGTTCCAGGGAGCCACCCATGCTGTAGGTGCACACTGAGTTTTTAATACATCTGTACACTTCTAAAGAACCCGTCTGACTGGGCCATGCAGTGTGGGCCGAAGCCCACCTGCATTAAGCACGACATTACTACCTCAGCTGTGTTGGGCAATGCAATGGGATATTTTTATGTACCGCCGGTGGGTTCCAGGGAGCCACCCATGCTGTAGGTGCACACTGAGTTTTTAAGACATCTGTACACTTCTAAAGAACCCGTCTGACTGGGCCATGCAGTGTGGGCCGAAGCCCACCTGTATTACGCACGACATTACTACCTCAGCTGTGTTGGGCAATGCAATGGGATATTTCTATGTACCGCCGGTGGCTTCCTGGCACCCACCCAGGCAGTGGGTCCACAGGGAGTTTAACCTACATGTGTCCACTTGTAAAGAACCCCAGTCTGACTGGGGCATGCAGTGTGGGCCGAAACCCACCTGCATTAACCCTTTCCAGTCCACTGTGTGACCTGTGAAGACATTAGGGTTTAAGGCTGTACAGCTCCGTTGTTGGTAGACGTCCGTCGGGGTTCTCTTACTGTATATTGCCAGCCTCTCTGCTGTCGGAGCCTATCCTACGTGTCAGCTCATGCAGTACTGGCTTTAGCCAGCATATAGCGCCGTTGTATAACAGCAGAAAAAGAGTAAGCCCCCTAGGAAAACCATATACAAATTGGATTGGAAAGGGTTAAAGGAGATGTCCCGCGGCAGCAAGTGGGTCTATACACTTCTGTATGGCCATAATAATGCACTTTGTAATGTACATTGTGCATTAATTATGAGCCATACAGAAGTTATAAAAAGTTTTATACTTACCTGCTCCGTTGCTGGCGTCCTCGTCTCCATGGTGCCGACTAATTTTCGCCCTCCGATGGCCAAATTAGCCGCGCTTGCGCAGTCCGGGTCTTCTCCTCTTCTCTATGGGGCTCCGTGTAGCTCCGTGTAGCTCCGCCCCGTCACGTGCCGATTCCAGCCAATCAGGAGGCTGGAATCGGCAATGGACCGCACAGAAGCCCTGCGGTCCATGAAGACAGAGGATCCCGGCGGCCATCTTCAGCAGGTGAGTATGAAGACGCCGGACCGCCGGGATTCAGGTAAGCGCTGTGCGGGTGGTTTTTTTAACCCCTGCATCGGGGTTGTCTCGCGCCGAACGGGGGGGGGGGTTTAAAAAAAAAAAAAACCCGTTTCGGCGCGGGACATCTCCTTTAAGCACAACATTACTACCTCAGCTGTGTTGGGCAATGCAATGGGATATTTCTATGTACCGCCGGTGGCTTCCTGGCACCCACCCATGCTGTAGGTGCACACAGAGTTTTTACTACATCTGTACACTTATAAAGAACCCCAGTCAGACTGGGGCATGCAGTGTGGGCCGAAGCCCACCTGCATTAAGCACGACATTACTACCTCAGCTGTGTTGGGCAATGCAATGGGATATTTCTGTGTACCGCCGGTGGGTTCCAGGGAGCCACCCATGCTGTGGGTCGACAGGGACTTCACAATAGGGAGTTGTACCTGCCTGTGTCTATGAATTAAAAAGCCCGGTCTGACTGGGGCATGCAGACACCTTGACAGAATGAATAGTGTGTGGCACATAGGTTCCCCATTGCTATGCCCACGTGTGCAGCTCCTGATGGCGGTGGCACAGGATTCTATTTCTCATTGCTTCTGTACAGCATTGTGGGCTATCGCTCCGCCACTTTTAAAGAGGGTCGCTGCCTAGCCGTGCCAACCTCTGCAGTGTGTGCCTGCGGTCCCTCGTCATGGCAGACGCAATTCTAAATAGACATGAGCGTGGTGTGGCATGAGGGCAGCTGAAGGCTGCCCAGGGACACTTTGGTGTGCGCTGTGGGGGGGGAGGGGGGGCGGTTGGGCAGCATGTAACCCAGGAGAAGTGGCAGTGGAGTGTCATCCAGGCAGTGATTGTGCTTTGTTGTAGCTAGTGTGGTGCTTAGCAAAGGTATGCCATGCTAATGAGGGCTTTTCAGAAGTAAAAGTTGTTGGGAGGGGGGGGGCCCACTCTTGCCGGTATTGTGGCTTAATAGTGGGACCTGTGAACTTGAGATGCAGCCCAACATGTAGCCCCTCGCCTGCCCTATCCGTTGCTGTGTCGTTCCCATCACTTTGTTGAATTGCCCAGATTTTCACACATGAAAACCTTAGCGAGCATCGGCGAAATACAAAAATGCTCTGGTCGCCCATTGACTTCAATGGGGTTCGTTGTTCAAAACGAACCCTCGAGCATCGCGGGAAGTTCGTTCCGAATAACGAACACCCGAACATTTTGGTGTTCGCTCATCTCTAGTTGTCATAGAACAACATGTGTGGGACTTTCCTGTGAGAGCTCGCACTTTCGCATCGCACTGAAAACATGCGATTACCTCGCCAGGAAAGGAGCCCTAACTGTTAGAGAAAAACATAACATCGCTATGTAGGCCATGTGTGTGTCTCTGCTTCTGTCCTTCCTCTTCTTCTTCCCCCTGCTTTCATAGACTTCAATGAGCAAGATGACTCATCCCCCTTCTCCACTACCAGCTCTGCTGTCATGCCATCTTTAATAACAGAGATAACATCACAAAAAGTGGGCAGCAAGTTGGGGTAAAGGGAGACTCTTAGTGACCAGCACTTTAGATTGCTTTTTCAGCACACACAAAAAAAATCATTTTAGGTAAATAAAGTGAAACGCACTTTTGCTAGTTGTCACACTAGCTATCATAAAAGTAGTAGTTGTTTTAAGTTGCTTGTTAGTGACTAGAAATGAGCGAGCATGCTCAGTAAAGGCAGATACTCGAGCGAGCATCGCTCTTCTTGAGTAACTGCATACTCGTCCCAGCAAATGCAGGGGGACTGCGGGGGTGAGCAGGGGGGAAAGAGAGAGAGAGATCTCGCTCGAGTATCTGCCTTTACCGAGCGTGCTCGCTCATCTCTATTAGTGACCACTTAAGCCTTTTTCCAGCTTAGGAGACATAAAAATATTTCAATTATGTTGAAAAATAAGACATTATTTAATGATATTGTGTCCAAATATTTCTAATCTACAAACAACGTGTTTCTTTTTTTCTTATGGATAGGCATTTACATACTCTGAAGCCAATTTCACAGGAACGCAATACAGGCCCATATCTGCAGTGTTAGGTCAACAAATCCCAGGCTAACCATGTGCCCAATTTCCAAAACTAGTAGCATAAAAGGTCCTTATAGTGCCGTTAGTTCAGGTGGCCAGGCCATGGTCGGCATTTGTGGTTATAATATGAGAGCAGAAATGCACCTGTATTACTTTTTCTGTGAAATTTGGGTAAGGCTATATTCCCATGCAGCAGATTACCAGTGGATCAGTCCCATAATTGCACTGATTTGTACTGAAAACCAGAACTAGAATACAATACATTTTATCTCACAAAATCATAAAAGCATTGGCATATGCAGCAGATAAAAAACGTGAGATTTCATGTTCTAGATATGTGTCACATATAGAGCGTGCTCTAACTATTGCAGATTTTTTTCACAACATTTTTTTTGCTGACTTCTCAAGCCTAGGGCTCATTCACATGAGTGTATTTGCGACACGCATTATGCATGCAATGTTCGCGCACGTTATAAACAATGAATGGAACCTAATGGGTTAATTTACATGAGCATATTTTTATATTTTACACTGTATGTTCTATTTTGCTGCATATTATGCATTATATTCAATGAATATGCGTGAAATACTCAGGAAACCTGTATGTTCGCTATGTATAAACTCACAAATCAGTGCAATTTAGTGCGTTCTTCTTTGCGTGCACAAATATGTAGTACACACAGAAACATGCTGGAGCTGGCAAAATAGCCAGGCGCAAAAGATTTCCAGTTTGTAAATATGCAGCGTATTTACGGAGCCAAAATACGCTTGCGCGTGAACAGACCCTTAAGCCACATTCATATGGTCAATGCTTTTTTGCGTGCACATCAGCGTATTTTACTGGGTTTTTTTGCACACGCAATGTGCATGTACATGCGGTAAAAGAATACGCACCTATTGAAATGGCTATTTCGTCTAATGTTTCAGATGTGTTCTTTTTCCTGTGCAATTACACAGTGTTTTACGCATCTCTTTGCATTTTGAGTGTGCATTTGTGCATGCCCATTGACTTCTATGGGGATCTCGGGTGTGCAAATGCACAGAAAAATAGAACATGCTGCTTTTATTTTGCGTGACCAAAATGTGCAGGAAAATTTGCATATGTAAATCAACCCAATGAAATCAATGGGTTTGATTCTCTATATAGTGCATGTGCAAATATGCCCGTGTGAAGGGGGCCTAACCATGTGTTTTGTTTTTTTTTATATACAATTATATTATAACCATGCTTTTCACTACAGACAGCATCTGCTGAGAAGGGAGTTCTAGGAAACATGAGCAGATGTGCAATTATCGTATCATCAGAATTAGGAAACGTTACCATGAAAAATTTCTAAATCATTTTGAAAAATTACTAAATTAGTTATAAATTATCAATGTTGGCAGTAAATTCAGTTATAATAGTTTCCCTCATTAACAATGGCAGAATTGATTTCAATTCATCTTCTGAAGCTTTTTTTGTACAATTAGTTTAATATCATGGAAGATTAAAGGATTTTTACCTGCACATCTATGCTAATGAGACATTTCTTAGCAAGTTGGTATAAAATAATTTAATTAGTAATAGTGCTTGATAATCACTTGTAACCCCTTCATCTGTTTGGATGTGAGCCATGCTTTTGTGCTTTATGCCCAGGGGATGAATGGGAGGAGCTGCTAGAGACATGTATAGACGCAGCCAGGTTCTTTCATCTGTTACTTAGACTTACATGAACTTATACATACTAACGTTAAAATGTTCTTACATAAATCTATAGATCTAGATTCACATTTCTCTATTCCAGGGAAGACACTTTCTGATACACTAAGGGCAAATAAGTGCAGAATCTCCGCTAGCATTTCTGTAAATAGTATCTGTGATCACAGTAGTCTATGTGGATATAGTTAAAGGGGTTTTCCAGTTTTATGCAAATTACTATAAAGACTGTTTTAGTGAACACCTACGGAAAAGAAATGCTGTAACTAGGAATGAGCAAACTTTTGAAAAGTTCACTTTTGCCAAATTTTGCTTGAAAGTTTGGTCCGGTCTATATTAGTTTGAACAGAATTTTCATAACAACCAGTATTGAATACTGTCAATAGGCTCCGAAATGTGGTGATGGGCCTTCAATGGATGTAGCACAGTGGTTATTACCATTGCTTTGCAGTCCTAGAGTCTTAGGTTAAAAACTTGACTAAGGGTGCATTCCCACGAACGTATATCGGCTCGGTTTTCACGCCGAGCCGATATACGTTGTCCTAGTCTGCCGGGGGGGGGGGGGGGGATGGAAGAGCCAGGAGCAGGAACTGAGCTCCCACCCCCTCTCTGCCCCCTTTCCGCCCCTCTGCACTATTTGTAATGAAAGGAGGCGAGATGGGGTGGGACTAAGTCCCGCGAATTAGCCCCGCCCCATTCTCACCTCTCCCCATTGCAAATAGCGCAGAGGGGCGGAGAGGAGGCAGAGAGGGGGCGGGAGCTCAGTTCCTGCTCCTGGCTCTTCCATCCCCCCCCCTGCAGATGAGGACGACGTATATCGGCTCAGCGTGAAAACCGAGCCGATATACGTTCGTGGGAATGCAGCCCACGGTCAACATCTGCGTGAAATTGGAAAACTCTATGTTTGAAACTGAGTCCAAAAAAATTATTATTGTGGGTGATGCTGCTATTTTGCCAATGAAACAGAAAGGGGAACAGAGCAACACAAAATACTACGCGCACACCCGAAATAAAAAATATATATGAATTTTATTTAATATTAGAACACAAGAGACAGAAAACATCTAAAAAACAATGATGTAAATAGGGCCCTTGTAATGCCCATATGATCAAGGGGAAAACCCACGGCAGCCAGTCAGAAGAAAACTTAAAATAAAATATATATTCACAGCTGAAGCTCCTAGTTCATAGAGAAAATATATTGTGGAATCTATTCGTAGACTAAAAATGTATATACAAAAATTCCAACACCTCTTATACAAATCCGTAAGAAAGAGTGCATATAAGGGCTTATTCAGACTACCGTATATCGGCCGGGTATTCACACCGGCCGATATACGGCATCCCTCTGTACAGGGAGAGGAGGCTGGAAGAGCCAGGAGCAGTGCACTGAGCTTCCGCCCCCTCTCAGCTCCTCGGCACTATTTGCAATGGGAGGGGTGGGGCAGGGGAGGAGCTCCCCCACCCCACCCCCGGAACTTAGCTCTGCCCCCACCCCACCTCCTCTCATTGCAAATAGTGCTGAGGGGCGGAAGCTCAGTGCACTGCTCCCCCTGCAGAGAGGGACGCCGCATATCAGCCGACGTGAATACCCGGCCGATATACGGTCGTCTGAATAAGCCCTAAAAGTGTAATAAATAATACATATAATTTTGAAAAACAGGCCTAAAACACTGGTCAATGTGATTTTTTTTTCACAAGAATATGTAATGTAGCAAAGTTGGACAGTGCCTTGTATATTAATGCATACAATTAATGTGCATGAGAGAATAGTAGAAAAGAATCAGACTTACCAGATGCCCAGCGGGATTCCTGGATGGGAAACAACCCCCTGGTAGCTAGGAGTCCCGGTTTGCTAAGTATTGCTGTGATAATTCCTGATTCCGTATCCAAAAGAGATGAATATGCCCACATAATTGTCATGGGCACATTTACATAAAGAGAATACGTGCAAAAAGTTACTAGAAAAAATCTCTGTGCTCAGAAAACTCAGGCCTCATGTCCACAGGGAAATTCGGGCCTGCACGGATTTCCCGTGCAGAATCCCGCAGCGGGTCCCTCCTGCCCTGCAGACAGGAGGCCAAGAAATCAGATTATGCTCACCTGTCCGGACACTGCAGATCTCCCCCTCCGTTGCGGCTGGATCCTCTTTCTTCGGCCCGGTGGAAGTGCTCGGACGGCCGGCAGCAAGCCGCGCACATTTTTAATTTTTTTGAACTCCTACTTTCTCGCAGCACGGATGCAGTGACAACTGCTGTATCTGTGCCGCAGGACCAGACGGCTTCCTTAGGCTTCAATGAAAGCCGCGGGAGCTGTCCTTGTGGGAAACCCGCACAAAAAATGACATCCGCAGGTATTTTATTTAATTACCTGCGGGTGTCCAATGATTCCCTATGTGCACAGATCATGCGTGTGGGACACTCGCCCGTAGACATTGGGCCTAAGGAAAAAAGGAAGGGTGCCACTAAAGCTGTATAGCAATCTAAGTTTATTTTCTCAGACAGGGTAAAAATTACGCATTACAATATACCATTTTATTTATTATTTTTTACACTGTTCTCTTTTACAATATGTAATGGTGATTCTAGTAATATTTCACCTCCTGAATTGTTGTGACACGCATTTCAAGTTTTATAAAATGAATACTTATGTAAGTCAACATTATGTCAAATATATTTTACTTAAAACGTTTTCTCATCCATATCATTGGGGGGCACAGTGAAGACCGTGGGTATAGCTACAGCCACTGGGAGGCGACACTAAGCAGAAAGTGTTAACTCCTCCTACTAGCTATACCCCTTCTGCAGGCACCATGTTAAACAGTTTTTAGCTTAGTGTCTGCAGGAGGCAGACATCTTAATTTAGGTTTTTCTAGAGTGTCATCAGACAGGTCTCTCTCTGTCCTCTAACGGGGAGGGCGAACAGTACGGTTACTCTGCCGTGCTGTTGGGTTCAACCCACAGAAGAAAATGGAGGCATGATCAGTCTCTATGCACACTCGACCATAGCCCACCAGCCATAGGGTTCCCCACTCTAGAGCACTCCCATCCTCCGTGACGGCAAAAAGTTTACTGGTACAACTTCTTGCATACAAGGTACTAATGACAATGATTTGCAGTGCAGGTATTAGACAGACTTGAGAGTACCTCCACCCGTTAACCCCAGACTTCAGGACGGCTGGGTGTGAAAAACAAATGGGTGTACCTGTACATGGTGATCCATGGGATCCGGACGGCCACGTAGGAAAAATGAATAAAGAGTACCTCAGCACTAGGCCTTGGAAGTGGCACCTGCTTCTTGCTCACGCTCTCTCTTCAATTGGGGCTCACTCCTTTCTCATCACTGTAACATACACTCTCTGGGAACCTCTCTTCTTTCCCCATTCTTCACCACATGAGGTTTAAAGGAACCCAGAAGAATCTCCCTTTCCCACTCTCAGACTCTCCTATTTATATCCTCACTCATACCACGTGACAAGACAAATTGATACATTGCAAGCATCACCCACACTTTTGCAGAGACTTAACTCTTCACTTGCTGCAGCTGTGCAAAACACATAACAGAATGACAAGACACCTTTGCACAGCGCACCAACACAAGACATGACATTTATGGAGGGGGCCAGGAATAGATGTACTGGGCCACTACATGTATACAGCTTGATGAGTCGGAAAACAATAAACAATACTCCACAAGTTGCTCTTCTTTCCATACTTTCTGGCTCAATTGGTGCAAAGAAAAAGGGCTTGCTCTGGTTTTGCACTGCAGACGCTCGGGTAGTTATTCCATGCCATTGGCGGTCTACACAGGTTCCTTCCATGTCTGAATGGCAGCAAGAAATGTCCCACCTATGCCACATAAAGAAACTGTGTGAAGAGTGCTCAAGGGAAGCTGACAAATTTCCTTAGGGGCTTGTGTTTAGACTCCCCCAGGGTGCCTGGTGTTCCTAGTTTAGTCAGACATTAATTTTCCGTTATAATATAAATTTTTATTTTTGTTAATTATTTACTTATCAATTTTTTATTGTATTTTTTTTCCCTTCTCCCTTAATTTTGCTCTTTTATAGATTTTATTCTTTCTTTCTCTTTACTACCATAAACAGAAATTTTAGTCTCCCATTCAAATTGTATCAATGTGATTGCTGCGCACCCTTTTCATTAGCTGGTGAATCGTCGCCCGTGGATTATTAGCTGACCTCCTCACGGTTACTCTACTTCATGTTAGTGGAAGGAAGCTATCTGCAGGTTACGTCTCACAGACATGTACGAATGTATATGTTACACGTTATATTCTTTATTGCTGTTCTTTAATATAGTCCTGCGAGACCCGCTTGCTAATGAATATTTTATGTGAAAAGTTAAATAAAAACGGATTAAACATATTTGGGTGTCTCAGTGTAGAGATGAGACTGAAAGCCAAATCTGCTGATAGCCGGTCCAATAGGGGTGGTGTATTTAAAAAAGAGGACCAAATCTAGAGGAACCCTAATGGCAAGAGCAAGAGAAGTTGTTAATCCAGCAATTGATACACTGAAAAAGAAGTCAGAGATGTAGAGGGAAAACATTTTAAAATCTAATGTACATCATCACAATAAGTCATTTAATAAGTTCACTGTACCCGCTCTAGCTACTTTCTTTATTTTCTATGCGACATGACCCTCCTCTTGAAAAATTTTTCCACTTCCTCCCCTGTCCATAGCCTCCTACATCCTGTGAGCAGTGCATGATGAAAGGACAGGAGAGGAAGCACTGCACTGCATTGCCCATTTGCAGTTTTAAGTGCCAGCCATTCCAGTCTGTCTGCTTCAGCAGGCTCTCTGGCACTGTCAATGAGAGGGAGATTGGTGCTGATAAGTTGTAGGATCTGTGAGGTGTGGATACAGTGTTGGCCAGTAAACAAACACTATGCATGCTGGAAGTTGTAGATAACAGTCTGTTGCTGTTTTTATTGTGTAAACACAGTGGCAGATTGGGACAGAATGAAGAAGAAGGCCCAGAACGGCATATAAAAAGGTACATGTTGCTGCTACTTAGCACATGTGCAGAGCAGGGCCAGCGCGTCACCAGTGACGTTTCTGTGCGGGCCTCTGAAAGGCCCACAGAAATAGGACATGCCGCGATTTGTTTTCCGCATGTGTTTTCATGTGGTTTAATTGCGGATATCTTCATAGGATTGCATTATCTAATGCAATCCTATGGCAGCAGGCACGAGCGGAAATTCTGCGGGAAATCCCTCGCAGCATTTCCGCCCGTATGCAGGGGGCCTTGTCTTGAAGGCTTGTAGCATGACACTTGTGGGCACACATGATAGGCAACCAAGATAAATCACAGCAGCACCTTGGGGATCTTCTAACTGTCAGAGAACTAACGAACACTTGTATGTCATTCCGTGAGTGACGTGTGAGTTACATGCAGAGCCTGACAGCACCTGTGATGTCAGTTGCTGGCTCTTAGCTCTGCCCCCTGTGACATCATCACAAGTCCTTTATCCTCCTTGTGCACTGAATGAAGGATTATGAGCAAACTACACCCCCCACAAACCCCTTCAGCCTCAGTTGCTATGGATACAGCAGTACTCAGTCTGGAACCTTGCTGCGACACAGCTGGACACCTGAGTGGAGACTCCAATTAATGACACCTCAGAAATGTACACATACATAGCTGGCGGTGCATATTGACCAACAACATTGAAGCATAGTCTTTCACCACTATCTTCACATCTCCTGAATGTGATATCTTGTCATCTCAAGTGCTAATGCCGCCAACACCAGTCCACCTTCATCTAATTGTCAACTGTTGTCCAGTGTTGAAACAAACCATCGCTGTCATGCACACATGTCCCACAGAGGGTTCAACACCGCCGTGAAGCTAATGCAGCTTACATGACACAGCGACAAGCCACAATGTCACCTCAGTCATCAGCTGAAGTTTGTAAATCTCGTGCAGCAGATATGTGAAAGCTACCAGCGAACATGTCTCGTCAGTGAGCTTCTGGAGTTCGTAAATAACATGCAGCTCATATGCGAAAGCAACATAGCAGAGCTGTGTGTGTGTGACATGCATGTAACACAGCTGTGTGTGTGACGTGCATGTAGCAGAGCTGGGTGGCACCACCAGAAACACTGGTACTACAGTTTCCTAATAGTTACTAGTAAACTCTACAATCATAATGTGTCTCACAAGTCTTTTCCATCCACCATTAGTGTCTCACTTAGAGTCTGACATTAAGTGTAACAATGAGCTGGGACCTAATGATCCTGATGAATAGATCAAAGCCTCAATCTAAGTCAATTACAAGATAAATGATAGATTTATTGCAGTATAAAAGATATGGTAAACCTTTATAAGACACTTGTCTGGAGGTTAGAAGCAGGGAGATAAGATGTTGAAAAGTGCACCGTGGTTCTAACCTGACAAATGGGACTCCCAATAGCTTATAGTTCCTTTATAGAAAAGATAATCATGTTCTCTGCGTTTTGCGTGTGCAAATACATCCGTGTAAAGGAGCCCTTAGTCCTTTATTTTTTTAAACCAAAAATGGAAAATGAACATGCTGCTGATCCCACATGGTGAACACCATAAAAAAACCCTCAAAGCTAATGCAGTTTTTTTGTTCACTTAAAAATGGAGGAAAAAAAGCGATCAGTTAAAGAGTCATATATACCCCAAAATAGAGAAAGTTGCCACAAGGCGACCAAAAGCTTGTTGGTTATGACCCCTATTGCAGTAAAACACCTTGAAAATATTAAAATGACCAGACTTTTGTAGCTTCTACAGACTAAAGTATTCATGAGGCATAGATCTTACCATAAGGCCTCCTTCACACGGGTGACAAAGTCGCGCGATTTTGTAGCATTGCTACAATGCTACAAATCGCATGTATGAGAAGCCCATGCTTTCCTATGGGTTCCTTCACACATGCGATGCTTTGTAGCATGCTACAAAACGACACAAAAACCTCATGGGTCTGGCGACATGCCGACGACTCGCGAGGTTTTATAGGCCCTGTTTCCCTATGGAGCCGTCCTCTCTGTTGCATCGCATCACACGAAAACACGGTTTGCATGCGATGCGATGCAACTTTGACAGTAACAAATGCTACTGTCAAAGCTATAATCTAAGCCCTAAAAATAAAAAATACACATACATCACCTTAGACACGCTGTCAGCCCGTCCGCAGCTTCTCCCCGGGTTCGGCAACTGATCTTCTTCTTCTCTTCTGGCCAGGGATTAAAAAATCCCCGGCTGCTGGAAGCGCTGGCTGTCATTGGCTGACGCTTAGCCAATCGCAGCAAGTGCTCAATGAATGGCAGTGATTGAACCAATCACAGCCATTCTTCGAGCACTGGCTGTGATTGGCTAAGTGGCAGCCAAACACAGCCAGCGCTTCCAGCAGCTGGGGATTTTTCAATCCCCGGCCAGAAGATGAAGAAGAAGATCAGTGCCGGGACCTGGGAAGAAGCTGCCAGCGGCGCCCCGGACAGCGCGGGAGAGGTGATGTGTACTTTTTTTTTTTCCCTTTAATTACAGTTTATTTTCAGGGTAGGGCTTACATTTTAAGCCCCACCCCCCGAAAATCCTTGCATGTGTTGCTATAAAATCGCGGACCAGCGATGCGATACCACTGCGATTTTCTTGCAGCGATGCCGTGTTGCCTATGTGAAGGAGGCCTAAGGCTGTA
Source organism: Eleutherodactylus coqui (assembly GCF_035609145.1). NCBI lineage: Eukaryota > Metazoa > Chordata > Amphibia > Anura > Eleutherodactylidae > Eleutherodactylus > Eleutherodactylus coqui. Next base: position 88,481,153 of record NC_089839.1, read on the forward strand.
TCTGCATTGGCGACAGCAATATTGCTACTACAAAATAGCTGCGATATTGCTGCTATGTACACAGAATTTTGTAGCATCAGTGATGCTTTTTTCTTGTTAAAAATGTAGCATCGCGTTGCTGCTACATGCGATTTTCTCACATGACAAAATCGCATAATTTTGTAGCGAGAAAGTTAATAGGACTTTCTAATGTTAAAATCGCATCGCGTAGCATGAACGTCACAAGTTTGTGCTATGCGATGTGATAAACAAGGAGGCTCCATAGAGAAACATGGGCTACAAAACATAACAAATCGCAGCTGTTTACAGCATGCCGCGATATTGTTGTCTCGCAATGTAGCAGCCTACAAAACATCGCTCGTGTGGATAAACCCATAGGAAAGTATGGGTTCTACATACATGCGATTTGCAGCACTGTCACATCGCTACAAAATTGCTCTACAAAATCGCCCGTGCGGATACAGCCTAAGGGCTCCTGCACACTTGTGTTTTTCTTGTGCATTTTTTTCACACTATATTGCTGCGTTTTTTTCACACGATTCTCAATGAGACGTTCTAATGTTAAAAACGCATCGCAAGTTGGCGCTTTGCAATTTTTGTGCAATGCGTTTTTAACATTAGAAAGTCTCATTGACAATCGCATGAACAAAAGTCAGCAATATAATGTGAAAAAAACGTGTAAGAAAAACGCAAGTGGGTATTTACCCTAATAGTAAAAAAATTTGGGAGACTATGTCTTGTAAAACTTGCGCCATGAGGTGGAAACTTCGATACCAAACTGATGAAAGAGGCTAAATAGATATTCAGACAAAGGCCGGCTTCACACAGACGTATGCACAATTGCGCACACCTTAGGGCAATATTTTTGCACTATGAACAAGGCTTTTTTTGTATGCATATACGCGTGTTTTACTGCACATTTTTTCTGCCTGCTGGGCACGTTCATTTGCGCAAAGGACACAAAGACGCACCAGTTGAAATGGCTATTTGTTTAATTAATTCCAGATGTTTTTTTTCCAGTGGAATTATGCAGTGTTGCACACATTTGCGCCCCCCCCCCCCCCCCCATTGTATTCTATGGGGACCTTAGGTGGGCAAATACACTGAAAAATAGAACATGTTTTATATATTTTTCTGTGCAGCCGAAATACGCACGCAAAATACGGAAAAGTGAACAAACTGATTGAAATTAATGTGCTCTGTTTTCTGCATATTGTGTGCGCATTACGTCCGTGTGCAGTCAGCCTAAACAGCAGGAGCCCCATTGGACTGAATAAAGGTTTTTCTCCAGGGTTTGGCCTGCTGTACTTATACCTCTGCTAAAACGGACTTTAACCCTTTCCAATCCACTGTCTGATGTCTGAAGACATTCTGATTGAAGGCTGTACAGCTTCGATGTTGGAAGACATTCATCAGGGTATTCTTACTGTATATTACTGGCCGCTCTGTTGTCGTGGGGCCTCTCTAGTATGTCCCATACTGCAGTACTGGCTCTAGCCAGCAGATGGCGCCACTGTATAATGGCAGAAAGAGAGAGCCCCCCTAGGAAACCCTGAATTCAAAATTGCAGTGGGTTAATGCCTATTTATTGTGTCTGACTGGCTGCTAGAGACTTTATCTATCTCTTTATATAGAGAAGTCTCGGTTATCTAACTTTTTGTAAATGTAGCTTTTGCTCTGCTGTGCATGTCTGCTATCCTAAACTTATCCCTGACACCCAATGCTCACTGAGCATGCTCCGTTGGCAATGCTGATTGCAATTGGTGGATTGTGCCATCTATTTTGAATGGCAAGCGCAGATAATGTCTCCTTATTGGATGGAACGTTGTGTGCGATCCCATTGGAGGTTGGATTGTTTGTCCCGGCTACTTGCCATTTAAGAGCTCTCATTGCAGTTCTCTTTTCATTATAGCTCTGTTATTTCATCTGATGATGTCTAGTTGTTAGTGGGTGCTATTGGTTACATTTTAGCTCAGGACTTTACTGCTGCTCTGCATATACAAGTGAGGGATTGTGGCCGGTGTTCAATCTCTCCATAGTCTAGCCTGATAGGAGTCAGCTTGGTGACCTCAGTTTCTATACCGTTATGGCTCTGTGATCCATAAATACTTTAGTCTATTGCCATGTGGTCATAGTTGTAAGGAGCCACAGAGTAAAGTTGTCATGATACTACCACATGGTAAACCTGCTGAAATAACAGAATTGCTGTGCTTTTTCAACCTGTACTACACAAACAAGTGATTAAAGTTATGCAATATATTATATGTACTCCAAAATGTTACCATTTAAAAGCACAACTTTTTTGGTCTTTATGATTAAAGGGGTTGTCCCGCGCCAAAACGGCTTTTTTTTTTTCAATAGGCCCCCCGTTCGGCGCGAGACAAACACAAGGGATGGGTTAAAAAAAAGAAAAGTTTAGTACTTACCCGAATCCCCGCTCTGCGGCGACTTCTTACTTACCTTACCAAGATGGCCGCCGGGATCTTCACCCACGATGCACCGCGGGTCTTCTCCCATGATGCACCGTGGGCTCTGTGCGGTCCATTGCCGATTCCAGCCTCCTTATTGGCTGGAATCGGCACACGTGATGGGGCGGAGCTACGCGATGACACGTAGAAGGGGGCGGAGCCAGAACGCCACTCGTGCCGAGACCCAAGAGAAGGGAGAAGACCCTTCTGCGCAAACGCGTCTAATCGGGAGATTAGACGCTGAAATTAGACGGCACCATGGAGACGGGGACGCCAGCAATGGAGCAGGTAAGTGAATAACTTCTGTATGGCTCATATTTAATGCACGATGTATATTACAAAGTGCATTAATATGGCCATACAGAAGTGCTTACCCCCACTTGCTTTCTCGGGACAACCCCTTTAAGGCTGGTTTCACACTGATATTTATGTGCGCAATTAGCAATGAATGGAACCCAATTGAGTACTTTCGCACACTCATTTTGCATGCAAAAAACAAAAATAACATGCTCCATTTCCCTGCGTAATTGCGCACTGAAGGTCCCCATGGTAGTCAATAGGGGGTGTGCAAATGCACACGGAGATGTGTGAAGCACTAATTCTACTGGATAACAAATCTGGAATTCATTAGACTAGCCATTTCAATTGGTGCGTTTGTGGCGGGCAAATTCACATGCCCTGTGGGTAGGAAAGTACAGTAAAATACGCTGATACACACGTACAAAAGCCTTGTTCGCATACGTCCGTGGAAGCTGGCCTAAGAGCGCCTAATTGGGTTGAAGCACATAACCGTGGCATGCACTGTAGTAGGAAAATGTCACTGTCGCTAGTGCTCATTTCTTCCGTGTCTAAGGAATCTGGTCTGAAGTCATGTCTGTCAGATACAGATCAGGTGGTGCGTCTCCAGGAGCACACATGCTTTAGTCAGTCCTGGTAATCAAGGGTTAAACAGCTCCCTGCTGCTGCTTAGCTGAAGTACTGACTGAATTGACAGCTCAGCCAGCTAATCGGTAACTTTATTATTGCTGCTAGTAGCTGAGCTAGCTGTGTAGATTGACAGCCCAGTCGGCCAATTAGCTACTTTCTTATGATATACTAGGTGATATACCCATGCGTTGCCATAAGCACAGGGATTGGTTATTTATTATTTTATAAATTTGATTATGCGCAGTTAGCACATCAACCTTGCACGCAATTATCTTCAGTAATACCGTATATACTCGAGTTTTAGCCTACCCGAGTATAAGCCGAGACAATAAGTTTTGCCACAAAGAACTGGGAAAACTTATTGACTCGAGTATAAGCCTAGCTATACTCAAGTATATACTAGGTAAAAAAAAAAAACTCCAGCCGACGTCTGTGTCTGTGCGACAGGCTGCTTGAATTCTCCCTGCTGTCATCCCCTGCTGTCCTCTCTGCTTGGCTCGGTCAGTGCTGTGTAAGTAAGTGCTGGTGCTCGATCCATTCACAGTGCTTACTTACACAGCACTGACGGCAGGGGATTCAAAAGCCGAGCAGGGAGATGACAACGGGGAGAATTCTAAAGCAGCTTGATTGGCTGTGAATGATCGAGAAACGGCTGTGATTGTCTGACGCTCGATCCAATCACAGCTCTTACTTACACAGCGCTGATGGCGGGGAATGACAGAGCCAAGCAAAGAGGACAGCAGGGGATGACAGCGGAGAGAATTCAAGCAGCCTACTGTACCGCCGCCGCCGGAGACACACCAGCCTGCCGCACCGCCGTCGGCTGGGAGGTGAGTATGCAGAGTTTTTTTTAAGCCCTCCCTGACTCGAGTATAAGCCGAGGGGGGCTTTTTCAGCACAAAAAAATGTGCTGAAAAACTAGGGCTATACTTGAGTATATACAGTATGTTCTTTTAGCTGAAATATTCATTAACGTCATTAGTTGCTACATAAGTGTCACCAGCGGTTACTCTTGGCAAAGTCGCTGACATCTGAAAGGTTTTGGTGGTATATTGTAGACAGCAGCCGGCTTTGCCTCACCTAATATACGATATGTGAATGTTTTCATGATGATGTTACAAACATGCAAACCCAAAAAGAGGGTGCTCAATTGATCAAGGTGTTTTTTTTATAAAACATTTTATGAATAGCGACCCTGGAATATAGAAAGCGGGCCACAGAAATGAGCCCGGCAACCTCACTCTTATGAAAGCTGTCCAAGGAAAATCTGTGCTGTCCATAGCAACCAATCACAGGACAGCTTTCATGTGACCTCAGCAGTATAAGTAATGGCAACAATCACAGTGCAGCTTTCATTTTACCTCAGCAGTATAAGAAATGGCAACAATCACAGTGAAGCTTTCATTTTACTGCAGCAGTATAGGTAATAAAAGCTGAGCTGTAATTGGTTGCTATTGGCAACAAAAATTACAGGGGAAATCGGTGAGTTTTCGATTTTTAATTATACCAGTATTTGTCGCCTGGTGCTGAAGAATGCTCATGCAAAATTTCACTCAAATCAGACCAGAGCTGTGGATTTGCATACGAAAGAAACAGATTTTGCGTTATATAGATTAGCTGTTGGTTATGCTGCTAATATTTTGGTCCTGGCAGGACTCTCTGCATTCATGCCTGTAGTTCGGAAATCTATGCACGAAGCTTTTTCGTTGCCCTTGGCCACATGCAAGACATGAGGGTGATTCTTGTCAGGACGGGTGCTCCGCTTCTGGGGAGTCCAGTTGGGAAGGTTCAGGGGGTTCTGCCCTGTCCTCTATTCTGTCTGTTCGCACCCATTACCTTTCTGGTCCTGCATCTAACAACCCTCAGTTCCCTGCATACACGCTATCCAGACTGCTCCAGGTGTCCTGCTCAACGAAGTCTGGTCTGCAGTCTTGGACAGAAGTGCCAATGTCATTTTAATTCTTCAATAAAAACATCCTGGAATTTAGTTGCAGACTTGATTTTTCCATTTCAAGTATATTCGAATTTTACATGCATGCAAACTTATCTTTAACCCCTTAGAGACCAAGTTTTTTTGCTTTTTTTTTCAATTCCTCCCCCCAATTTAAAAAAACGTAACTCCTTTATTTATCCATCGACGTAGCTATATGAGGGCTTGTTTTTTGAGTGACAAGTTGTATTTTTCAATGGTGCTATTAAATGTACCATATAATGTATTAAAAAACTTTTTAAAAATTCTAAGTAAGAGAAATGGAAAAAAAATGACTTCCTGCCATATTTCGGTGCATTTTGTTTCTACGGCGCACAAACTGCAACAAAAATGACCTGATAACTTTATTCTATGGGTCAGTACGCTTACTACGATACCAAACTTGCATAGGTTTTTGTTCTTTGCTGCACTACTTATATATTTAAAGATATTTAATTTTTAAAAATTTTCTGTCTCCATTTTCTGCGCTCAATAACATTTTTAATTTTTACGTCGACATAGTTGTGTGAGTTGCCGTTGGTACTATTTTTAAATACATATGACCTTTTTTTTTTATTCTTTATTTATGTTTTCATTTTTCCAAAACTACAAATTAAATCACTGTTCAGTAATACAAAGAAATTGGCAGTCTGCAACCCAAGCAGCAGTACAAAATTCCCCCACTGAATTAGAACAAAGTGCTAAACCTTGAAGCACATCATGTATCAAATGAAATTACCCGCACCTCTCCTGTAACCTATATTTAATCTATACTATCATTTATAAAGCGTTGGGATAAATAACTGTGAGCCTAAGAGTTTATGCAGACGACCGTATATCAGCCGGGTATTCACGCCTGGTCGATATACGGTGTCCCCCTCTGCAGGGGGAGGAGGCTGGAAGAGCCAGGAGAAGTGCACTGAGCCCCTGCCCCCTCTCTGCCCGTCGGCACTATTTGCAATGGGCGGGGCGGAGCTAAGTTCCAGGACTAAGCTCTGCCCCGCCCCTTCTCATTGCACATAGTGCTGAGGGGTGGGGAGGGGGTCCGGAGCTCAGTACACTCCTCCCGGCTCTTACAGCCTCCTCCCCCTGCAGAGAGGGACGCCGTATATCAGCGTGAAAACCCGGCCGAGATACGGTTATCTGAATAAGCCCCAACATCCACCCATTGCAGTATATGACATCCTGTATAACAGACAGAACAAATTAGGAGGATCAACAGAAATAAAAACAAACTTATACAACAAAAAAAAAGGGGGGGGGGAGAGCATAATGCCTTAGGGGTTAATTAACAACTGGAACTCCTCGAAGTCCTGAAACACCAACCAGTGATAACAAGTCTTCCGAAATTTCTCTTGTGTACCTCTCAATGAAGCTGTAAGGTCCTCCATCTCCATGATCCACTTAACTGTATTAAGCCACAGTGCCACTGTAGGTGGAACCGACTGTCTCCAGAATCTGGGAATACAAGATCTCGCTGCGCTCACCAAAAAACACAACACCAATTTTTTTTGTACGTTAATAAGGGGATGTCGCCATGATGTAGGAGGAAGTAAGCCAGAGATTTTGGTAGAGGGTAATGCGTGAACTTAGATATAATCCGCCATACCTCTGCCCAGAAGCCTGCCAGCACAGGACACTCACAGAAAATATGTAGCAGAGTTCCCTGTTCCATCCCGCATCTCCAGCACAGGGCGGAGACCGATGGGAATATTTTATGCAGGTGGGAGGGCACTCTGTACCATCTCAATAGAACCTTGTATCCAGAGTCCTGAATCCTACTAGATATAGAAGAGGAATGTGTGATTGTAAAGATTCTTTCCTTTCCTCGGGGGTGAGTGAGATCCCTAGGTCCTCTTCCCATCCCTGTATATACCTTGGCGGTGAAGTCTCTGGCTGTGTGTTAAGTATATTATATCCTCTCGATAAAGTGTGCCTGGAGGGACCCTCTTCACAACAGATATACTCATACTGTGTTTTTGGACGTACAAATGTACTAGGTCGAGGGAGGGATTTGAGGAAGTGTTTCAGCTGGATCGCCTGCTGTAATGTAAGCTAATTATGGTCAGTCTCTCCCATTAACATATCCACTGGTAGCCACTGGCCATCTTGTAGGAAATGTTCCGCTCAAAATCTATGTCCAGTTGCGGAAAACTCTGTTCTTATTATCCGGCAGAAACGCTGGGTTGCCCAGGACCAGGAACATTGGAGACAGCTTAGGAGAAATGTCTACCTTAGGGTGCATTCACACAAACGTGTATCGGCTCGGTTTTCACGCCGAGCCGATGTACGTCGTCCTCATCTGCAGGGGGGGGGGGAGGATGGAAGATCTAGGAGCAGGAACTGAGCTCTCGCCCCCTCTCTGCCCCCTCTCTGCCTCCTCTCCATCTCCTCTCCGTCCCTCTGCACTAGTTGCAATGGGGAGAGGCGGGACAGGGGTGGGGCTAATTCTTGGAACTTAGCTCTGCCCCCGTCCCGCCTCCTTTCATTGCAAATAGTGCAGAGGGGCAGAGAGGGGGCGGGAGCTCAGTTCCTGCTCCTGGCTCTTCCATTCTCCCCCCACCTGCAGATGAGGACAATGTATATCGGCTCGGCGTGAAAACCAAGCCGATATACGTTTGTGTGAATGCACCCTTAGCAAAATCTTTAGTAGCAATTAGCATCATCGGGCCTATTGTGGGATGTCTTGCCACCTCCACTGATACCTGTCCATGTGTCCAAGGGAGTGCTACAAGTGGCATGGGTGCAAATGTTTGTTCTATGGCGATCCATAGCTTGAGGGCTGAGTCCCTGTGCTGGTTTATTATGTGTACTAATGAGCTGCCTGCTAATATTGCTGGAAGTTTGGGTGGCCCATAACCCCCTCCCTGTTTGGTCTAGACAAAGTATTCTGTGCTATACGCGACAGTTTGTCTATCCATACAAATTTAGACATCAGAGAGAGTAAGTGTTGAAAAAATTGCCTCGGAATGTGAATGGGAAGGGTTTGAAACAGGTATAACACTCTGGGAAGGATATTCATTTTAATAATGGCTCCTCTGCCGAACCATGAAAAAGTGCCTTTGGTCCAAGCATTTAAGTCCTGCCTAACCTTATTTAGGAGTGTAGGGAATATTTGTGGAATATAAATCCTCAACTCCTGGTGTAAGATTAATACCTAGGTACGGAATATGGTCTCTTGTCCACGAAAATGAGAAGGCGTCTTTTAGTTCATTTACTGTACATTGAGGGAGGAAAATATTAAGCGCTGCTGATTTATGATAGTTGATCTTAAAATTAGACATGGTAGAGTATTGATTTATTTCCGCTAGTAGATTAGGTAAAGTGATTCGCGGTTTGGAGATGAAAAACAAAACAAAAGGTCATCCGCATAGGCTGCGATCTTATGTTCCGTGTCTGTTAGTGTAATACCTCGTACGTCCGGATTGGCGCGAATATGGCCTAGCAAGGGCTCCAGGCACAATCAGAGGCGAAAGGGGGACAGCCTTGTCTCGTGCCATTTGTGATAGTAAAGGGTGCTGAGAGCTGACCATTTAACCTAACTGACGCCGTGGGGCAGGAATACAACCCCGCGAGTCATTGAAGCATATTAGGAGCCACCCCCATGTGAGTCACAGTGGCAAACAGAAAGTCCCAATCCACCCTGTCGAATGCCTTGTCTGCATCTGTAGACAGTAAGCAGACGGGCAAGGATTGTTTTTGTGCAAAATGTATCAGATTTATTGCTTTTGATGTATTATTCCTAACCTCTCTAAGTGGGATAAAACCTACTTGATCCTTGTGCAGCATATATTGTAGGAAGCTGGAGATCCTGATTGCCAGTATTTTGGCAAACCATTTCAGGTCCACATTCAACAGGGAAATAGAGCGGTAACTTTGACACTGTGCTGGATCCTTCCCCTCCTTTTGGAATGACCGTGATATGGGCCTTTAGCACATCTCTGGGTAATTTGCTTCCGGACGCCAGGGAATTGAAAGCCTGGATAAAATGTGGAAAGAGTTTCTCTGCATATATTTATAATATGTTAATGTGAGCCCATCTGGACCAGGTGCTTTCCCCATTTGGGACTCCGAAAGAGCCTCTGCCAACTCAGTCTGTGTGATTGGGGCCTCTATTGCATCGATAGTCTCTTGTGAGAATCTACTTAGATTTGAACGTTGGAGCTAGTTCTGGATTGTAGCCTTTCGGCGTTCCCTGTCCTGTTCCAATTGAGGGGGTGATAATACTCCCAGAATGATTCCGATATCTGTCGGGGAATATGCAGAGTATGGCCATTGGGAGCATTTATGTGTGGGACATATGTTCTGGCTCTAGCAGTTCGAAGTGGCCGAGTTAGTGTGTGGCTAGGCTTATTGCCAAATTCAAAGAAATGGCGTCTGCACTTTGCTAGGTTCACCTTCGCCTGGCCCACCTTCGCCTGGACCATGCAGAATGAGCGGACCTTTTCTCTGAGTTGAATCAACTCCGCCCCCCCTTATGCTGTCCTGAGTATTCTTATGAGCTAGTTCCAATGCCCAGATTTTTCCTAAAAGTCTCTCGAGGTGTGCACGACGCTCTTTCTTAATGCGGGATCCGACACTAATACAGATGCCTCTAATGACGTGTTTGTGTTTATGTTTATATCCTCATTGGGTCTACATCTGGGGTGGTGTTGTGCTCAAAATATTCCTTTAGTGTCTTCTGTATTCCTTCTGAAGTGATCAGGTTATAAATGAGGGATTCATTGAGATGCCAATGCCACTCCCTGTTGTGAATAGAGGGTAGCGTTAACGCCAATGTAATCATGACATGGTCGGCAAATGTGATATTATCTTTTTGCTGATACTAGGTTCGAGAGAGATGAATGCTAAAGTAAGAAATAGTCAATTCTTGAGTATGTGTTGTGCGGAGGGAAAAAGAATTTATAATCCCTAACTGTCGGGTTCAGGACATTCCAGACATCTACCAGCTGATGGTTGTGAAGTGTGTTCTTGATCCTGCAATGTGCGGACAGTGACAAGCTATCGCTTACCTTGGAGGTGTTTATGTGTGGATCTAATGGGATGTTGACATCTCCACCTAGTACTAGGGTGCCCTCTTTGAATTCCTCCAAGTCCTTTTTAAGAAAGACACCTGGTTGCAGTTGGGAAGGCAGACTACTGCGAGTGTAACTGGTGTGCTGCCGAGCTTACCTCTCAGAAAAAGGAATCTCCCCTCCGGATCACTGCAAGTCTCCCCGTTTTCCCATTGAACGGAGTTGGCGATGAGTATTAAGACCCCTTTGGATTTGGTGTTCGTGCTGTGGTAGGCGTGTGGAAACCTGGCATCAGAAAACCTAGGATGAGCGTCTGTACAAAAATGGGTCTCCTGAATGAAGGCCACTTGCGCTATTCTCTTCCAGAGGAAACAGAGAATGGAGGACCTTTTTTCAGGAATATTGAATGCATATGACTTTTTGGTCGCTTTTTATTAGATTTTTTTCTTGGCAACAGGGTGACCACAACTAGCAATGCTTTGATCGCTCCTGCACTATGATGTGATGCAATAGCATTACATCATACTGCTATCTGACAGGCAGTCTATGAAGCCACCTGACGGAGATGGCTTGATAGGCATTCTGCAATGACAGCCCTGGGGCCTTTCAGAAGGACCACGGCTGCCAAGACACCCCCGCGGCTCTCCCGATTTCATCGCAGGGGTGCCATATGGGACCCCAAAACATTGGTCCGGGGATGTAAATGCCAATCTGATAGCGGCATTTAAACATGTTAACAGCCCCGATCGGCTGCGCGGCTTGTCGGGCTGTTGCCCGTGGGTGTCAGCTGTGAGAAACAGCTGACACCTGTGATGTATGGCAGCACCCCGTAGGGTGACCCGGACACATGGCATATGCTAAGGAGCTGGAAGGGCAAGATACTGGCTTGTCACGGCGGCACAACGCTCCCTCCCGGAGGGATGCACGTAGCCAAGGCCAGGGCAGCGCTGGGCCTCTTCCGGATACCCCTAGGATAGGAATGCCCAATAGATTATACAACAGGAGCGGAATTTGTCACGGGTGACGCCACCATTCCAGTACCCACTGGCATGAACATCGGTGGGGAAATAATTGAGCCACAGACAATGATAGAGTACCTCAGGTCCCCGGGGACGGTCAGGGCCAGGAACAACTTTACTTAACAATTTTAGCAATGTACAAGGCATAAATTACAGACTTGAAAGTGCAGAAATTAGATAAGCTAGAGTATCTCCACTCGGCAGACAGAGACTTCAGGACGCCTGTCTGTGACAAATTAAGATGCGTACCTCCACTCCGCAGGACCCAGACTTCAGGACGCTTGAGTATGAATTATTAAAGTAGAGTATTTCCCCCCCTCAGTCCCAGACTACAGGACGCTCGGGTGTGAAACAATTGTGAATAAGCACCTCTGCACTAGGCCTTGGAAAGATGCACTCACTTGCTGCTCACTCACTCTCTCTTTGGGTCTTTACTCTCTCTTCATAGAAGCAGGCACTCGGTAAATCTCTCCTCCTTGCATTTTCACTGCATGAAGGTTGAGGGTACCCCAATGCAGCTCTGTACTCTCTCTAGCAGATGAACAAGAGAAAAGCTCTCACCCTATATGTTGGCAGTGCCGGCTTTGTTTGCAACAGTTCCAGTTGCCTAGGAAATCTTCTAGTCCGGATCCACTTGATCCTCAGTGGTTTATAAATGCAAGAAATGAACTTTGGGAGCCCAGACATATGAAGAAATCCTTATGCCTTTATTCAGTGCTTGTTACAAAGATTAAAGATTTTAATCCCTGTACATTATGCAAAACAATTTTTAAATCCATGAGAGGGTATATAAGAAATTATGAAAAATGGAAATTATCCTGATACCCCAGCCCCAAAAGATAAGGAGGGAGAGGAGGGAGGGAGAGAAGAGAAGAAAAGGATAGGAGGGAAATGGATAGAGTGGGCAACATCGTGAAATAACATAAGTAAGATAAATAGCTCATCTAATAAGAGCTGCTGTGGTAGTCATAGCAGTAACTGCTAACAGAAACGGCACACTGTGGAGGTGCCAGAGAGGAACTGAAAATTATGGTGAAGAAAGAGAATTTGGAGTGAGGAGACTCCCTCTCCAGGGGATGGGGGGGGGGGGGGGGGGATTAGGATAAAGGGAAAGAATGGAGAGACTAAGGCCTCATGGCCACTAGAAAAATACAATCCGCGCAGAATCTGCAGCGGATTTCCGCAGCCAATTCCATGCGGATTTGCTTTAAATGGTATTTTTTTGCATGCAGATATCTGCACACATTGCTATCAATGTGATAGCAATGTTGCCGATCTGCGTGGAATCGGCGGCAGAATGGAGCATGCCGCGTTTTTTCTCCCGCGTGTGAAAAACGCAATTCTTTTAAAATGCCATCCGCAGGTGCAAAAATCAATTTAATGGACCACGGATGGCCAATGATTCCCTATGGGCAAAATCCGCTGCGGAATCCGCAATTTCGTTTAGCTAGTGGACATGAGGACTAAGAGAGGGAGAGGGAGAGAGAGAGAGAGAGAGAGAGAGAGAGAGAGAGAGAAATCTATAATGGGGAAAATTTGCTGCCTACAACATTAATTATCATGTGACAATCATCGGAAGGTTGATGACAACATACAAATCTCTATTTTAACCGAGTTATAAAGCTGCCACTGAGGCTGAAGAACCTTTGAATTTCAAGTTTCACGAACTTAGGTAGAACAGTTCCGAAGAATAACGGTTAAGAACTGTAGTAGAAAGTCTCGTGAGACTCTGGATTGCTTTCATGGGAGTCTATATGTCCCGAAAAGTAGCAACTTTCCAGTTTTTGAAGAAAAAGTGGTATTGACCACATCAGGTGTGGTGTAAATCAGGACTAAGAGAAGGACTTCGTATGTGATTGGTATCCTTGCCCTGTCAAAATCCTGTGTAGACTAGGGAGAGTTAGACGTTTCAGGCGTTCAAAGAATTTCAGGGAGGTAACATAGTAACATAGTATGTAAGGCTGAATGAAGACAATGTCCATCTAGTCCAGCCTGTCTATCCTACTGAGTTGATCCAGAGGAAGGCAAAAAAACCCCAAGGCCAGAAGCCAATTAGCCCTTTTGGGGAAAAAATTCCTTCCCGACTCCCTAATGGCAATCAGACTAATCCCTGGATCAACCCCTAATAGTTCCTACCTTCCTATATACCCGGATTGACACTTAACCTAAGATTTATATCCTGTAATATCCTTCCTCTCCAGAAAGACATCTAGTCCCCTTTTAAACTCCTCTATGGATTTTGCCATCACCACTTCCTCCGGTAGAGAGTTCCACAGTCTAACTGCTCTTACAGTAAAGAATCCCCTTCTATGTTGGTGATGAAACCTACTTTCCTCTAATCGTAGCGAATGTCCTCTTGTTACCGTCATGGTCCTGGGTGTAAACAGATCTTGGGCCAAATTAGCCGCGCTTGCGCAGTCCGGGTCTTCTGCTGTCTTCAATGGGGCCGCTCGTGCAGAATGCCGGCTCCGTGTAGCTCCGCCCCGTCACGTGCCGATTCCAGCCAATCAGGAGGCTGGAATCGGCAATGGACCGCACAGAAGCCCTGCGGTCCACAGAGAGAGAGGATCCCGGCGGCCATCTTCAGCAGGTGAGTATGAAGACGCCGGACCGCCGGGATTCGGGTAAGTACTACCCGGTTTGTTTTTTTAACCCCTGCATCGGGGTTGTCTCGCGCCGAACGGGGGGGGGGGGGGGGGTTAAAAAAAAACAAAAAAACGTTTCGGCGCGGGACAACCCCTTTAAGTGAATATTGGTGACATCCGTTTCTCCTGCCCATGTGCATAGTCTTGCATTTTTCAACATTGAACTTCATTTGCCATTTTCCTGCCCAAGCCCCCAGCTTATCCAGGTCCGTTTGTAGCCCCACGTTGTCCTCCGTTGCATTAATTATATTGTATAATTTTGTGTCATCTGCAAATATTGATATTTTGCTGTGCAGCCGCTCTATCAGGTCATTGATAAATATGTTGAACAGAGTGGGGCCTAATACTGAACCCTGTGGCACCCCACTAGCGACTGTGGTCCAATCAGAGTACGAACCATTTATTACCACCCTCTGCTTTCTATCATTGAGCCAATTTTTTACCCACTTACACACGTTTTCGCCTAGTCCGAGCTGCCTCATTATGCATATTAGCCTATTATGTGGCACGGTGTCAAAGGCTTTAGAGAAGTCCAGATATACAAGATCAATAGATTCTCCCTGGTCCAGCTTAGAGCTTACTTTATCGTAGAAACTGATCAGATTTGTCTGACATGAGCGACCCTTTATGAATCCATGCTGGTGAGGAGTTATTCCCTTATTCTCCTTGAGGTACTCATTGATGGCGTCTCTCAGAATCCCCTCGAAAATTTTTCCCGTTACTGAAGCGAGACTTACTGGCCTGTAGTTACCAGGCTCACTTTTGCTCCCTTTTTTGTAAATTGGAACCACGTTGGCAATGCGCCAATCCAATGGTACAACACCGGTCTTGATAGTGTCTAGAAATATTAGGTATAGCGGCCTAGCTATCTCGTCACTTAGTTCCCTTAGTATCCTTGGGTGTAATCCATCTGGGCCCGGTGGTTGTTACGGATAATGCGTCCTGAGTAAAGGGTAATTTCATGGATAATTCATGACTCTTTGTCATTGTCGTTAATTCTCCTGGGCGATCTAGTGAGATACGAAGTAGTTGGGGAGTTTAACTCCTGGGCAGGTTGTGGGAATTGCAGCTCCTCAAAGCAGCGCCGGGCGCCCTCCATGGATAGGATGGCGTGAGACCACAATGCGGCCATGTGGTCACTCAAGCAGCCAGATGACGTCTGCAGCAGTTTTCGTAGGTAGCAGGACTTGGGCCACGAGTGTGCGTGGCAAAAACAATTTTATGGCCAGTGTCCTATAGAGGAAGGTCAGTTAAAGTGAGTCGACATGGTATATTAAACATTTATCCACCTAATGACAGCAGGTTCAAATTTGCACTTTTCAGTAAATTGATAATGTATTATGGTAGAACAAAAAAGGCTGGTGATATAACATATAGCGGGCTTCTTATCTATAGCAGTATTTCAGGCAGAGCAAGTTGTTAAGTGAGTTGTTGAGTCCAGTAGGGCACTTAATTGAGCTGTGAGAAGTAGTTAAAGGGGTTCTGACACTAAAAAAAAAAATGTTACTCACCTTGCCTGGCCAGTACCGATCGCCAGGCATGTCCCTTCCAGCCGGCATCTTCTTCTGTGGCTTGTAGAAGCAGAGCAGGAGCGGTCAAAATGACCGCTTCCTGCTCTGCTCCGTCTGTCAGCCACTTCCGAGGTGAACGGACGGGCCGCCCACAGCAAGCACGTCACAAGCAGTGCTTGCTGTGGGCGGCCGTCCATCCCGGCTGAACTCCGAGATTCTGCGCGTGCTCAGTGGAGACGTGGCCCGTCCTGACTCCTGTCAGAGGGCACCTCTCCACTACGCGTGCGCACGATCCCGGGACGGCGCGGCTCGTGGAGGAAGAAGCAGAAGAACAACAGGAGACAAGGTAAGTATTAGTTTTTATGTTTTAACAGCCATTAAATCATGGGTTCCCTGTGTCCATTAGGCAGACCAGGGAACAATGGCTGCTAAAGCATAAAAAAATTATTCATGTCAGAACCCTTTTAAAGCTTTACTGCTGGATAGCAACAATGGTGTGTTAAATTACAAACTTAGCCACTAGGTGGCAGCAGAGTCTAGCAGAATTAGGGCACTGAGAGTATGACTCCTGGGACACAAACCTTGTTGCATAATTAACAAAATGGCCGTTCTGGGTTATGTAAACCTCAAGGAGGTGATTTAGGTCTGCCCAAATACGTAGGAAAGAATGAGCAGTGGGCTCCTAATACGGTAGTACAAAAGTCAGAAGGCCTTTTGATGTTAGGGGTGTGTGAATAAATGAGCGCAGGGAGCTGTTGTATTTGTCAGGCAGCGTGCTGTAGGATACAGAATGTTGCAGTGTTTCCAAATTTAGGTAGTTTGAGGGTTTAATGTAGACTCTCAGAGCTTCAGAGACAACCTGGTGTACACAGGGGCCCGCTGTATGTCGCCAGGGAAGTGTCTCAACTTCTCCGCGTTGCAAGGGAGTGACAAAATGGCGGCCACTGCACTCTCGGGTCTTCTAGTTGGGGTCCTGATTTAGTGGTTTGTAGATATTATGGCAGTGTAGGCTCTGTTGTTAGAGGCAATATGCAGGGAGCAGTCTATCCTATTTGTAGATGGTGTACCTGTGGTATTGGGTGGCCTCCTGGTGTATGTGCTGCCGGCTCTGCTGTGCGGGATGTAGCAGAGCAGCAGGGGACTCGCCCTAGATGATGATGCAGACCTGTTCCCGGCTCTCTGCGGATCCAGCTGCCGTGCCTCCGCTGTAAAGTTTTCTTCTCCTAGGGTCAGGGGGTCTCTTTAGCGCCCAGGGGATACCTCCGCCTGCAAAGGAGTGCTGACGGGGGGCCGTGGGATCACGGGTCTGCCACGCGTGGACCTCTGAACTCCCGGCACCAGCGGTGTTAGGAGTCATGTTTTTTTTATTTTTTTTATGTAGCACATATTTAAACCCCTCCTCCCTCTTTTTTTTATTGCTTTGTCACCTTTTTTAAATCTCCATAACTTTTTGTGAGCTGTGTGAGGCTTCCTTTTTTGCAGGGCCACCTTTAGTTATTGGTACCATTTTGGGGAATTTTTGATAGCTTACTTTTAGTCTTGGAGGCAGAGTGACCAAAAAAAGTGTAATTCTGGTATTGCATGTTTTTTTTCTGACGACGTTCACTCTGCGTGATGATTAATCTGATATTTTAATAAGGAAGCAATAATTTTACCTTTTTTCAGTTTTTTTATGTAACAACTGGGAAAGGGAAGGGGGGGGGGGACTTTTACATTTTAAAATAATGAAGTCTTATTGACCCAGTGTATTCTAAAGGGTGTAGATGCCAGTGATTAAGGTGGTAGCTCAACTTCTGCTCTCCATTTCCCAATCCTGGCTCTGAGGCTTGCAGTCCAATCGTCAGTTGTGGAGGAGAGGCCAGAAACTGCCTATCTGTGCTTAGAGGCTACTGCATGACCAAGGATGGAGATGGAGGAAGAAGCAGCTGCAGCAGTGGAAGAGGGAGCAGGATAAGGCTGACTCTTTACCCTCTGGCCCAGGTGGGCTCTCCTCTTATGTCTCCTCTGGGTGTCATCCTCTTAAGTGAGCATGGGGTGAAGTAGAGGGGGATGCTCATGACCAATTAGTGCAGACTGACTGCTGTGTGCCTGCAACTGGGAGGAAGAGGAAGTGGTGGTACTTGAGGAATGCTGTGCCATCCACTCTATGACCTGTTGTGCATGCTGCGGATGTAATGCATGTGCAGAAGCACTTCTAAGGAATGACAGCATGCTTGCCTTGCCTCCAGGAGAACACGGAGCTGTTGCTTCAGTGGGAGCTGCTTGAAGTGCTAACTTGGTATGTCCACCACCACCGACGCATCCCTTACCCCTTGCTGCTTTCATGTTTTATGCAACTTATCAGTTGGCTTTGTAGTTTGCAGAAAACCACTGCCAGCTGTGAAAGGACTGCAAGTTTGAAGTGCCGAACTGGTAACTTTGAGTGACATCTGAGGCCACTGACATGCACTGTGTCTATTTGCTGTTTACCTGTTTAGTTGTCTTTTTGTTTTATATCAAGAGAAAAAACTAAATAAGCTGCAGTCCCTGGAAGGCACAATATGTGAGAACAGAAGGCCACAGAGCGTAGTTTGTATATTTTGTGAGCTGTCCTTGTTTTGCACAGCGTAATTGTATTCTCCTCACCCTACTGCTAACTGCAGCATAAGGTCTGCAAATAATTTATAATGATCGGACTTGTGACTGATATCTGAGGCCACTAACACACACTTTGTGTATTTGTGGTTTCCCTGTTTAGTTATCATATGCTTTTATATTAACACAACACCACCAACAACTAAGCTGCAATCCCTGAACAGCAGGATATGGGAGAACAGAAGGCCACACAGTACAGATTGTATATTTGTGCATTGTCCGGTTTGGCACAACATTGAATTCCCCAAACCCCACTGCTAGCTGTGCAAGTCCTGCAAATTTGTAGCTAGCAGTCTGGAGACTTTGAACAACGTCTGAGACCACGAACCGAGAACTGCAATATTACAGTTTGCTCTGCTGCTATATACATTGACTGTTTCAGAAATATACCCCCTTCCAATGTAGAGACCACGTTTCGTATAGGCATATTAATGTGATGCGGCTTCTTTTTTTGTTTCCTCCAATAGAAACTCCCTTATACGGCACAAGCTTTCACACCTAGCAGGAATATATCCTTTGTAGAATATGTCCCTTATTAACAGATCATGTGTTTATATAAGTGCAACGGTCCGTGGAACGTACCATATTCTGGGTGGCAGGAAGACCTCTCCTTGTCACGTGACGCCAACACTCCAACTGGACCCTAATGAATATCACTGTGGTGAAATAACTGAGCCGAGTCCTGCAAGACTTAAAAATTTGGGAGTGTGCAGATTTACTTAGTTTTCTGATGAACAAGTATACAGATGCAAGACTTTGTAAATCGTTCACGGTGCAGTGTACCAGGCAGACAATTGAACAGATGAAAGTACAACAGTGTTAGATTTGTTCAGGGCTGACTTCAATGCTCTCTCCTTACTTTACTCTGGACTGAATTCCAGAGACAATTTCTACTGTAGCTGTGCTGACTCAAGAACTGATTTGGATTTTGAGAAGTGTAGTTGACGTAACGTAGTAAGTGACTGTGTGGCTAATCCTGGCTTAGATTTCACCGGATTGCTATGACTCACTGTTTGTAGCAGGGTAACCTTGGAAAGATCCATTCCTTCTCCAGTGGAATAAACAGGGAACGGGTTTGCACCTCGTTCAACCTGACAGGAAACCATGTAGATTTGCTTCTGCGCATGTACACCTCCCTTCCAACATGGCTGACTGCAGCTTCTCCTCTCTGACATCTGGCTGAGTCTGCCTAACTGCTCACTCACTTCTCCTCCTTTTATCCCCTCTGTTCAGTTCCTGCACTTTCTGGTCTCTTCCTACTCTTGCATAGGGACTAGTGTGTTTGTTTCCCGCTCTTGGAACTCTGCACCAGTGAAACCAAACCTGACTTTCAGCCAATAGGGCTGCAGCTGACATCAGGCTAAGGAGAGAAGGGGAGAAACAGGGTCTTTCCTACAGACAGCAACTTCTATGCCCATGGACGGCACATAGAAAGGTGAGACAGGGCAAGTGTGTATGTGACTGTTCTGTAGGACCCAGTTTTCTTAAATGGGATGTTTTTTTTTATTGCCAGGTCTATCAAGATGAGCAGCACTAATATTGAATCAATAACCCACTCTGAGCACATTTTAGAGACTTTTTGAATAAGTCTGGAAATATGCTATAAGAATTCTTGTTAAGCGTTTGCTATCTTTATTACAGTGACTGTTACAACCAATTCTCCTACAGAGGACAGTTTGACAGAAATCATAATGGAGAATCCGACCCATCCCATACCTGCAACAATACCAGACTCTGATAGAATAAAGCAGGTAAGGATCCTGCCATATGTATTCTCAAGATGTTCTAAACCATTTAATGCATAAATGAAATGAATAAAAGAAAAACAGCATCCATAGATATTTTTTTAAAAATGTGTACAAACAGACTCAACTGGTGTAGTGGGGTCACCCCTGCATGTGCGGGGTGCACCATAACTCCTGACAGCCTGAATGGCCTTTCATATGAAACCTTGTCCAATGTGGACATCCACTGTATATAGCGCCGGTTGCAGACGTCCTTTCCAATCCAGATGTCCAGGATAACAGGTAGGGTAGATAAACAACTAAAGATATATAGTATATCTTTCCTTCTCAGTTTCTGGTATTCTCACACTGGAATTTGTTCTGTTGGTATGATGTGTAAGTGAGCTGGGTTCTTGCTACCACATATTGAGAAGTATCTGGACGCACTGTTTATTCACCCTTTCTTGTAGGGAGTTTATGGTGTGGCCCACATATCTAAGGTGAAATGAGCACTCCAAGAGAGAAATAAGAGTGTGAGCCGCGGTTCATGTAATGCTGTTTATCAATGCCAAACTCTTCTCCCTCAATATTAATCATCTTGCTCCCATGGCAAATATGCTTACAGCACTTACATTTCACATTCTTGCAGTTAAAAACACCCTTCTCTACTCCCATTCGGATAATTTCACTGGTGTTCATTCCATCCAGTTCCAGGGGTCCAGGATGATAAGAGTTTAAACCAGGTCTAGATCGTTCTTGCTGTTTTGCAGAATATTATCACTTTCCAAAATATTCCAGTGCTTCTAGAGTAATACAATACGCATCAAAGTAACATTAGTATCTTGTGATGGAGATATTATTCATATTATTGCTTGTCGCTATAGCACTTTTGGAAAGACACTCCCCTGGTTTAGAGGCCCTGCCTTCTCATAGGCCGATTGAATTAATGCTTTTGGGTAAATGTTGTCAAACTTGTTCATTAAAATAGTTTCACAAAACATTCCAGTTTTAAAAACACAATTTATCTGGACCCTTTGAACTGGCCAAAGTAGATTTTGGTTTTCCAACTTTTCAGGTTGTACAGGGCCTCCTTTTTCCCAAGCACCCCTTCTTCTGGTATCTTGAGCTGGATCCGTGACAA
This sequence comes from Eleutherodactylus coqui, assembly GCF_035609145.1. NCBI lineage: Eukaryota > Metazoa > Chordata > Amphibia > Anura > Eleutherodactylidae > Eleutherodactylus > Eleutherodactylus coqui. The sequence goes on from NC_089839.1 coordinate 88,502,206, forward strand.
CCTCTGACCGGAGGTTCCAACACAGATGTGAAAACTGCCTTACAAACGTTTTAACTATTTACAAAAAAAACAATGAAACAACAATTAAAATAGCTCAACACAATTAATATAACATGTGGTTTCTCCAAATTCAACACAAAATATCACTTTTAATGGCTACTGCATTCTCTGAATTATTCAACCCCGCTGTGACAAGCGTGTTTGGTACTTAGTAGAGAACCTTTCTGCTGTTTGAGCTGCAGTACACGTATTGCATAGCAAGACACTAGCTTCTGATAGCGTTCTTGGGGAATCTTAGCCCATTCCTCATGGGCAATTCGAAGGTTCAATGAGGTCCTAGTGTCAGCTTCCTCACAGGAGGCATTATGTTTTCCCTAGGATTTCCTGAATGAATGCTGCATGTTTCCAGTGCCAGAGCACTAGAAAGCATCACTGAGCCACCACCATGCTTGATTGTAGGCAGGGTGTTCTTTCCATCACATGCATCATTTTTCTTCCTCCAGATACACAGCTTCTCTATAATCCCAGAAAAGTTCCAATTTTGTGTCATTGCTCCACATAACAGAATCCCAAGATGTCTGCCTTTTTTATATGGTTTGGTGCATATTGGAGCCAACAATTCTTGTGTTTTTAGGTCAACAGACGTGTAAAAATCTCAGCATTTTGTATGTGGCTTACTTTGCAAATGGAAAGGTCAGTGTCTGCTGCCACCAAGTGTTTCCGCAGATTTTTCTAGTCACTTGAGAGTTTTGACTACCTGTCTCCTCAGGAATCTGGTGGCAGCTTGTGATACCCATGTCCAGGAGGTTTAGATAATATTCCTTTTTAACTTGAACTATGCTTTCAGCAGTATCCTTAGATATATATCCTATGCCTTTGCTATTTTATGTAACCTTGTTTAAGACAATCTTTTTGAACTTTTTGGACCACTCGTATTTCTTGGATCATTTTACATTGCCACCCTGCAGTCAAAACGTGAGTCCATGCCCTAGCCAGTACAGGCATTTAATATTTTATATCAAGCACACCTGGTGCAACAAATGAAACACTTGATAAGTTGCATCAGCTGTGCTTGAGACAACACCTAATTTGCAGATGTGTACTTTTATGAGAGATTCTATTCAGGGTGCGTTCACACGAGCGCATAAACGGCGCGTTTTTGCGCCCAATCGTATATACGTGACCATCTGAGGCGTTGGTTTCGAATGTATTCGTTCGCACGGGCGATTTTACGGCGCGTAAAAACGGCAACCCGAAAAAAATGGAACATACGCGACCGAAATACGCGCCAACGCATATTCAATGGCCGAAAAGATAGTTTGCAAAGTAGGAACAAACGATAATACACTTTCTAGCTCTGGTCATGATCGCCGAAAAACGTTCTTTCCGGCGATTATACGCTGCACACGTGCGAACGTAAATACGCCTACGCTCGTGTAAATGCACCCTTCGGGTGGTTGAATATTTCTGGGACTGCAGCAGTCATTAAAAGTGGCGTTTTGCCATTTTGCATTGAATTTGGAGAAACCATTTGTAATATTAGTAGTTCAGCTATTTAAATAGTTTTGTTTTTTTTGCAGACAGCTGAAAGTTTGTAAATTTGGCAAATGATCCTAATTTGAAATGGGGGTTGAATCATTTTGATTGCAGCTTGTATATAAATACTACGTTTACTTTTTTTTTTTTTAATTTCCAGCCAGAAGAAAATGACTGTCCTGTGACAACCATAAATGCTCTGTCAGGTAAGATAAAAGATTCTCTATTTTTGCTTAGCTTTGCAGGTATCAATGAATAACCAGAGTAACATGTCTGTTTCTGTAGTTGAACTATCAGGCAGTTACTGGAATATTCCTTTTAATAATAATAATAATAATAATCTTTATTTGTATAGCGCCAACATATTCTGCAGCGCTTACATAGACAGGGGGAATACAGAAAGGCAAAAGTACGAAAAATTACAGAACCACGGTTACAATCGTTGGCCCACCAACATTATATGCCACTTATCCACCTATGAATTGAATAGGACAAAGCTGCAATACCCAGAACAGCCTCTATTAAAAGTACAGAGTTCTGAAGGTCAACAGTGTCCCAATGTAGAGATTGAAGAGGGTGCAGCAGCACTTACCAAAGGGCCACAGCCCCGTCAAGCATTTCATTGGCTGTGTTTTTGGGCAGTCGAAACCACGTGTGATTTACAATTCATGGCCTATCCTACTAAGGTTTAAAGGCAACATAACTCCAAATCCTGCAGCTACTACTAGGGAAAGCAGTGGAATGTTGCACGCGCATGTTTATTATAGGAATATCAAGGGTAGCTAAATAAACATATATGCAGTAAGCTGACAGAATATTTTTTCAGTTCCATTGAAGCTTTATCATGAGTTGTGCGCAGAACTAGTGGTGGCTACAAGCAACCAGCATTTTATTAATTTAAGCGATCCTCGGGATATGTCATTAATAGTCTATCTATGAGGGCCACTGCTCATGATCTCTGCCGATCAGCTGATTGTTTAGACCTCTATCAGTGCAGCAGGCCAGATGTCATCAGTGGTCAAAGCTGGGAAGTGCAGGGCTCGTTTCAGAGAAAGCGTGGCGATGGGCAAAATTAAAAATGGGGTCCAAAGTACCACATTAACACGGCAGTCACATTCAAGATATTCAAGAGGTGGCGTGCAGCGTGCTGCAGTGCTGAACTCGAGTACTTGCAGGGATGTTGCTTGAGTGGAAAAAAATGTAAATAAAAATTATTCATGTACATTTCTAGTTATTAAACACCAGGACCAAATATAGCCTCCGCACTGTGGTGGACTATTACTTCCGCACTGTGGTGGCACCAGGCACCTCTAGCAAACAGCTGATTTTGAGGGAACTGCAACCAACTAGACATTTACCTGGAAATGTATTGGAATGTATATATGAGTACAGAGAAGACATACTTTTCAAAATCACTGCCCCCCCCAACCCCTTCCCTCCAAAAAAAATCTTAAACTAAGATCTATTAGAAAAGACTACGCACCAGCCTGTATCTTCACCCACTTTTTCCAGAAAGGCAGTCAAGCACTCTTGGTACAGTGCTATGGGCATGCCTCGCAGTTCCACAAAGTCTCAAAATACAAGATCTATTCTTCTAAATAAAACTACACTATTTACTGCTTTAAGAAAGTAAGCAGTAAGTGATGGATAAGCATGCCAATTATTAACTACGCTGAAGTTGCGAGGCATGCTGGGAGCCATGAACTAAAAATGCCTGAACACTTTTTAGGTATTTTACTTATGCGGTGGTTTTACTGCCCTGTTTTTTTCTTCAGCTACAATTTTTAATTTTGCTGCGGTTTTTTTTTTCCTGTGACAGTTATTTTTTAAATATTTTTTCATTAAATATATTTTCCTTTTTTGTTATTGTTATAGTTTTTAAAAAATTAGTATATTCTAAATAAAAGTACAGAAATGGGTTCCTCCATTTTTATTTTGGATATTTTTGATATATAATTTGTATAGTCTCATATTACAGGGTGCATATGGTAACTATTTTTTTGTTAATATCGGCTATGGGTCATTTTTCTTTTTGGAGATTTATATATAACGCAGATATAATATATTGTGTCTTCTTTTTTTTAAACTTCTATTTGTAACTTTTTAAAATATCCATGTCCCCCTTGACGTCATATAAGACGATCATTACATCGCCATGTTTAATGCCCCCCAACAGATGGGAAATTATTTTATTTTCATGAAAAGATATATGGAATTAGAGTGAACTGATACTAGTTGGAAACAGATTGTAACCTTTTCACTGCAGGAAAGCTGATATGTGCCCATCACACAGTAGTGAAGACTACTTGCCCACTGAGCCCTGTAGAAGGGATAGCACATATAATAAGGCTGCGAGGGGGCACATAACGCAGTGAACCCACTGAGGAATTTTCAACTAATGGCTAAAGGGCCATCCACAGTAACAGAAAGAAGATGTTGTCTGTCATTTGTAAGTTCGTGGTGAGGGGGCCCTGCAATTGTGACCCCTATTGCTAGGCCACTGCTCATAGAAAGTGCCACAACCTGTCTGTACACTTACACATTAGCAAGTGTACAGTCCATTCAGTGCCTCAGATTGCATGAGGCCCTCTTGGGGATGAACAAGAGCGATGCCTAATACATGTTCTGCTCCTCATTGTGGTCAGTTAGATATGTAATAGGAGGCATCTCTCCCATTGATATCAATGGGAGTGAAGCCATTTACTACACTGAAGAGTGGACCTTCAGCCTAGGAGACTGCGGGGTAGAGATTTGGGCCTTGTCACGGGGTTCTACCATCTCCCACCCTGAGGGTAGCAAGGAACCGAGAGCTGGCTATTAAATGGGGGGTAACCCAAGTGGTTTACCTTCTGTCCTTTTGTCACGAGTGACACCAACATTCCATCCTCTGCAGTGAATTCTAGCAGGTGTAATAGAGTTCACACACAGAGTTGACTTTTTGAAGCTAAACCGGGAACGGTCGGTAAAGCCCGTTTACTTTAAGAACAAACTTGTAAAACAGTCCAACAATAATTTACATCCACCCTCAGGATGCTAGTGCAGGAGGGTTTGTGGTGTGAGAGAGAGGAATCACGGGATGACAGAGGAGTTCCACGGGCCAAGTTACCTGTAGTTTTCTGGTCCCGGCCACTCTTTCTCTCTTTCAAACTCTGTTGGTACACACTCATGCTCTAGGATAGGCACCCATCGCTGCACAGTGGGCTCTCGCAGACTTGCGGTTTCTCCTGGTATATAACATAGAAGCCTTGGTAGATGGGGCCCAGGGCTCACGCATGTAATTCTCTGCCTCTTCCATCCTCCCTACACACAGACTAAAGGTGCCTATGTGCAGACAGGCTCATCTCTGGAACACTCCAAGTAGAAGACCCACAGGAAAGAACTCACTCATGCACCTTGCAAACGCATATATTAAACAAGGTTGTCACATGACATACAAGAAGATACATTTCCGAACATAAACCAGACAGCAACCTATTCAGTACTGCAGCTATGCAATACACATCATATTCACTCACATAGTAGATACTAACAATACATAGGCAGAAGACATACATAGACTATTTAGAAATGTCTAGAAAGTTCTGTACCCTAACTTCTGTACACTACAGTCTTGGACAGTGAAGAGATTAATGTAAGAATCCTTGGTGGAGGGTAATGGATTTTTTAATGCTGATGCTTGAGGTACAATGGTTACTTGCCTCCCCAGGCTTTAAAGTCTCTCTGTATTGTAATTTTTCTGTTTCCTCCCTGCATAAGTGAATGAAATCATTTGGACATCTAGGAAAAAAAGTTGGGGGCCAAACTTTTTAAAGATTTTTATTTCAGAAGATGACTGTGATTCTGCATAGCTAAATGCACCAAAGCATTATTTTTTTGGCTATTTCTAGTTACATGCATTCATTCTTGTTTTTCACAGATTTAACTAATTCTTACAAAGAAAACAGCGAAACCAACTCTCCACCAACAATTAGTGACTTGCTGGATGATGAGGATCTACTGTATACCTTGAAGATAAAACTGGATCCATGCCACCCTACAGTGAAAAACTGGAGAAATTTTGCCAGCAAGTGGGGAATGAGTTATGATGAATTATGCTTCCTGGAGCAAAAGCAGCAAAGTCCAACCATTGGTTTCTTGCTTCGGAATAGTGAGAGGACTGTGGAGCAGCTGATCGACTTGTGTAAACTCTATAAAAGGGTTGATGTTCAGAAAGTCTTGTTAAATTGGGTCATTGTGGATTGGCCAATGAGGGTCCATAAAAAGTACAGGAGCAGTGTGTGAGGATGAGGAGGAATACCATGGACTGCGGAAATCCATTTAGCATTGCAGAATGTCTGATTCATGACTTGATTGTAGTTTCTGCTGGCCAGGGAAAGCTATGGAAATTCTATAGAAGTTGATAAATCAGATTTAAGTGAGAAAAATACAACAGAGAGAGAACAATTTTATCTGTCTCTCTCTATTTTTCTTATGGGTTGAGGTGAGAATTTTTCTTAGACTCCATAATAGGCTTATAGCTGCATAGTTGTTAAACTGAAAACATATGTATGCCTGTCATATTCCAACCCCTTAAATGTATGTATGAGTTTCTTTTCTCTGAAAGCTCAAGCATGCTTTTTATCCCAAGCAGTTACGGAAAAAAACAACTATAAAACAAAAACAAAGCAAAAAAAAACCAAACTTCTCTCCAACCCTCTAAGCCAGAAGGCCCTGCAGAGCTTGGGGGCAGGTGACCTTCCCTTCTCATAGCTTATGGAGTCTTACCTATGTTCTGGCTTCTATCTACTCTGCTTCCAAAGCATCCCCATAGCTTAAAGTCCAAGTTTGACTTCCCCAGGAAAAGGAATTGGGTCATGGAAGGATGAGGAGCCTGACAACACACACGCATTCCTCTAGGAAGGACACCCATAAGCTAACCATACCCTAGAAACTCCTTGTGTTTGCACAAATGTGGATAACTAACAATGTAAAAAATTTTAGAGATAATGTTTGCTGTGGGATGAGGGCACAGTTAACTGTCCAGGAATAAAACATTTCTTACAATTTGCTGAAGCCAGTAGGTCCAGACAAACATGGAGGTGAGTGCACTCAAGCGTGAAAGTGATGTGCAGGAAGGTGTGACATCTTGCAGTGGCTGGGTTACCAACTTCTTTTAAAAATATTTTTCTGCAAATGGGGCAAAAATCATGAACAGACCCAAGTTTTTACAGGCTAACATACAGTCCTGGCTCATTTTTAGAGACCACGCCCAATTTCATGTGCTCAACATAATGTCCTTGAATCACAAAGGCCATCAAATTAAAGACAGTTTAAAAAAAAATCTGGCAACAGCATGTGAAAAAACTGAATTATGCCTATTCTCTGCTGCTCCAGTGCTTGTGTATATATGGCAGCAGTAATTATTTACACTGTCCGTAAATTTATGGCCGGTTGTCAATTGTCCGTGAATTTATGGATGATTGGCAACCCTGTTTAGTGGGATCCTATCCCTATACTTGAACCTCTTGTTGTGCTATAGAGTGCTGAAGAATCATTTAGATCACTATATAGAGTTGCAAATCACTACTGAGCAATGGCGACTGACCAGAAGTATTCATTATCACCTACCAAACTGTTATTGGCCCTATAGGTGTTGGACCAGCTTGATTCTATTGGTTCTAAATCTGAGGGGATAAGCCATGAGGAAATTCTAGGAATTTCTAAAGTAATATAGGCAGCAAGGTATAAACCTCCTTAAAGGTGTATACATGAAAAAAGAATGGGGTAACATTGGTGTAAGCTTAAAGCATATTCATCTTTGTACATTTTACAGTTTTAGAGAATTAATAAGTGATCTGCAGGAGTATACATTGCAATACAGCATCTGTGCAAGAAAAATGCATAGTATAAACCCATGTTTTATATAAATTGCATGTAATAGTAACTGCAAAATTGTGCTTACATGTGAATTTGCTTCTGCCATTTGTGTGTTTCGATAAGTCTTGGTCTGCTCTGGTAGATTATGGGTATCCGTGTACAGTATGTTCTAACTTTCTTTCTTACATACATTTAGTATTTTCATGTAAAGCCTCTCATATGGCAGTATTTTAGTTAGTATTTTGCAAAAAAAACTAAAAGTGGAACTTAGTTAAAAAGTATAATGGAAAGATTTGCACCACCTTCTTTGGATGCTCTCCTGGTTTGGAATTACTAATGCAAAATACTGGGCAAAATGCTGCTATATAAAAGAGGCTTTAATATGGTTAAATGAGTGTTCTCTACTTGTATTGCTTGGTTTGTTTGTTTTAATAAAATTTTTGTTTTATCAATGTATTAGTTGCTTATGTAGGAAATATTTGAAAATGTTAGTCAAAAAGCAGCCTTGGTAAAAACTCACACGCATAACACAGCCTATATTTAAATTAAAACTGATAAGTAAAACACTACATATCCACATAAAGGGGATTCCCAGTGTGGGAAAACCCTTGTTCATATTTTGAATCCTGTAAGCAAGGTTATCAATATGCTCAGTGCAGTTTCGGCACTAGGAGCAGATCAGAACCAGCTCAGAACAAAGAGTGGTGAGCAATACAAACCGTGCTCAAGGCTTCATGGGACTCATGTAGCATTGAGCGCTTCCATCACTGATTAAGCCATCACATTGTATAGAATGTTAAATGTTGGAAGAAAAAACATCTTTAACCGATACAATTTTGTGAAGACCCCCCGCCCCTTTCTTTCCCCCACCTGTGGTGAGGTGGGGCCCTAATCGGTAACATATGCCTGCCCACTCCTCGTCCCAGCCTAACGTGATTAGAAAGTTGATGTAAAATTTGAGTTTTATTTGTGAAATTAATAAAAAATAAAGCCAATATAAAACACAAAATATTTCCATTTGTGCAGTTGTTGCTTATGCCCATTGTAGCACAGCAGGGGTTAAAGAGCACTCCAAACCGTCACTTTTCTTCTTGTTAGGTTTATTTATACAGTCCTTAACAGAAACATAAATAGCTGGGTCTGCAGATAAATGGTAAATGATAGCAACAACAAAAAGTCTCTGTTTAAGTTTAACCGTCCTCAGTCCGGAGGTGACACAGGTACGTCCTTAGCTGAGGAGACCATACAAGTCCATGGAGGTGCACAGACCTGTGGATGTCCAGAGCGCAGCTGGTCCTTCTGCCTTTAATCTCTCAGGCTCTAGTTGAAGGGCAGGCGTGTCCCCTCCAGTGGTCCTTCTGCAACCAGGTAGCGCCTCGTCCACAGTGTCTCTCTCTGTACACAGTGGAAGTCACAAAGTAACTGTAGCCTGTATCTCCCAGGCACACACACTCCTCCTTCTACCTTCCACCTGTCTCCTTAAATGGCAGGCTGGACAGGTGGTAAGATCTGGCCTGGAGTGAAAGAGGACCGGACTACCTCACAGAGGCTAATAACCTCTGTGACACATACCTTCCACTCCAGACCATTCCTCTTACCCTGTTACACCATGTACAGTACTGTGCAAAAGTTTTAGGAAGTTGTGGGGAAAATGCTGCAAAGAATGTTTTCAAATAGTTTATCAATAATAAACAAAATGCAAAGTGAATGAACAAAAGAGAAATCTACAGTTGGTCCAGAATTCTTCATTTTGTTGTGGCCTTATGCAAATTTAAAAGGTTTTCCCAATCATTCTGCACTCAATACCCCATAATAAAGTGCAAATAGAATGCTAGAAATCTTTGCAAATATATTTCAAAATGATGATAAGCTAATATTTTGCACGGACATTAGTATTCCGACCCTTCTGTATGACACTTATGTGGCAGAACAGATCTGGTGAAGGCAATTAAAAAAATCTTCTGCTGCACTGAAAGTTCCAAAGAGCATAGTGGCCTCCATAATTGTTTATTGGAAGACGTTTAGAACAGTGGTCCCCAACCTTTTTGGCACCAGGGACCGGCTTCAAGCAAAACCATTTTTACAAGGCCCGGCAGGGTGGGGCGGGACATGGGTGGGCCTTTGGTTATATGGGGCGAGGTTAAAGAGGGTTGGAGTTTAGTGCATACTTATTTAATTATGACATTTAGAATGTCCAGGCAGTACACACATAGGGCAGTATAATATATCCCCCCCCGCCTAGCAGCACACACATAGGGCAGTATATAATCTATCTCCCCCCAGAACACACATAGGGCAGCATATAATCTATCTCCCCCCAGCACACACATAGGGCAGCATATAATTTATCTCCCCCCTCCTCCCCGCACGATTACCTTGAAAACTGACCTAGGTCCTAACAAGTGTACAAGTGCGGCGGTTGCTGTTGCTTGCACAGAGGCGACTCTTCCTCCTACTCACGGGACGCTCTGTTGTTTGGCGCCACAGTCCTCAGCGCTTCAAGAAGGGGCCTTGTGAATGAGCCCTAATAGTGACCCTGATAGTGGCCCCAGTAAAAATAACGACCCCACAGTGGCCCAATTAGTAATATTAACCCCATAGCAGCGTTATAATTATAAGCCCCCCCCCCCTCAGTAATAAGCCCCACTCAGTAATAATAATAAGCAGCCCCCCCCCCCCCCCCCCCGGTAATAAGCAGCCTCCCCCCCGGTAATAAGCAGCCCTCACCCCCGGTAATAGGCAGCCCCCACCCCTCAGTAATAAGCAGCCCCTCCCCCCCGAAATAAGCAGCCCCCACCCCTCAGTAATAGGCAGCCCCCCCGAAATAAACAGCCTCCCCCCCAGTAATAACCCCCCCATGTAATAACCAGTGCCTCCCCCCAGTAATAGGCAACCCCCCCAGTAATAGGCAGCCTCCCTCCCTGTAATGGGCAGCCCCCCACCCTGTAATGGGCAGCCCCCCCCAAGTAATAGCCCCCCCAGTAATAGCCCCCCCCAGTAATAGGCAGCCCTCACCCCCCCGTAATAGCCCCCCCAGTAATAAGCAGCCCCCCAAAATAAGCAGCCTCCCCCAGTAATAGGCAGCCCTCCCCCCAGTAATAGCCCCCCCCAGTAATAAGCAGCCCCCCTGAAATAAGCAGCCACCCCCCAGTAATAGGCAGCCCCCCCCCCCCCCATATACTTAGCTGCTCCTAGCTGTCAGCGTCGCTCCCTTTCTGCTTGCCCTGAGCCCGGGTCACACTGACGTCAGTGTGCAGCCTGGCACGCTTGCTCCCCGAGTCCTCTCCTGCGGAACTAATGAGCATGGGAACCGGGGAGGAGGATCCTGGCTGCACACTGACATCAGTGTGCGCCGGGATCAGTGGCAACAGTGCGATTAACAGCTGGTAATCGCTTCAGTGGTGAGCAGCATCGGCACGCTGCGGGTCTCGTGTTTGCTACATGTTTTAGAACAAAAGTTCTCGGCGGTGCCGCGGACCGGCAGCAAACACCAAACGACCCGGCCCCGGTCTGCGGACCGGTGGTTGGGGACCCCTGGTTTAGAACCAAAACTGTTGCTGTAGCTGGCCATCCCCCCAAACTAAGCAATCAGGGGAGAACGGCCTTTGTAAGAGAGGCAACTAAGAACCCAATGGTCACTCTGGCTGAGCTACAAAGATCCTGTGTGCAGATTGGAGAAACTTCCATAAGGTCAACCATCACTGCAGCCCTCAACCAATCTGGGCTTTATGACAGAATGGCGAAAAGAAGCCTCACCTCATAGAATGGTAGAGTTGGAAGGGACCTCCAGGGTCATTTGGTCTAACCCCCTGCCTAGTACAGGATTCACTAAATCATCCTAAACAGATATTTGTCCAGCCTTTGTTTGAACACTTCCATTGAAAGACAACTCACCACCTCCCATGGTAACCTGTTCCACTCATTGCTCACCTTCACTGTCAAAGCTTTTTCTAATATCTAATTTGTGTCTCCTCCCTTTCAGTTTCATCCCATTGCTTCTAGTCTTTCCTTGCGCAAATGAGAATAGAGCTGATCCCTCTGCACTGTGACAGCCCTTCAGATATTTGTAGACCGCTATTAAGTCTCCTCTCAGCCTTTTTTTTGCAAGCTAAACATTCCCAGATCCTTTAACCGTTCCTCATAGGACATGATTTACAGACCGCTCACCATCTTGGTAACTCTTCTCTGAACTTGCTCTAGTTTGTCTGTCTTTTTTTAAAGTGGGGTGCCAAGAACTGGACACAGCAGCTTGTCGGTTGCGACAGCGTTGTTGACCTCGATGCAGCCAAGACCTGTTGCCCTGTTATGCAGGACAAGGGTTAATGCACCATGTGCAGAGCCTGCTGGTTTCGGTCTCTCTATGCTGCATGGATGCATGGTGATGATTAGTCATTGCTGGGAGAAGGTTGGAGTGTAGTTCTCTAGTTGCTCTGCCAATCCTCAGGTGTGGAGAGCTTTATATTCTTACCCCTCCCTTTGCTGTTTATTCAGTTCCATAGAGGAGTTGTTGGAGAGCGGTGTTCCTCTGTGCTGGGTGTATTGCTACTTATCCAGATAGGTGCTGCGGTTTCCTTTTCAGTGGTATTTCTGTTTTTATTTGTGTATTGCTTTGCTGTGTCGGTTCGTCTCTCCCGGGGCTCCTATAGGGACAATCAGGGCCCAGGACGAAGACAGTTGATACCGCCTTTATCGAGGCAATGACGCATTTTAGGCAGGGACCTTTCATCTCCCTGCTAAGTTAGGGACAGGCTTCCTCCCCCCTGGAGTGGTGCTACTGATCAGCATAAAGTGGTGTTATACTATATACAGCCGAGTGTACATAATCCCGTGCCCGTGCGGAGCGTGATGCTCTTGTGCTGCATGGGCTTTACACACTGGCGTTCACATTTCTTGTGTGGTGCACACTGTTCTACAGTGCATACTGTAAATGACTGCAGTAAATGTGAACGTCACCCTTTGTCCGTGCTAGTGTTGTGCTCATGTGTAGCTCGGACGTGACACAGTATTCCAGATGTGGTCTGACTAAGGAAGAGTAGAGGGGGATAATTACCTAATGTGATCTAGACTCTATGCATCTTTTAATACATCCCAGAACTGTGTTTGCCTTTTGGCTGCTGTATCACATTGCTGACTCATGTTCAGTCTATGATCTATTAGTAGAGAACAAACGTATAACAACGCAGCACTCAATAGAGGTCTATGGTGCAACAGCCCAGTGAGGTCCGGATCAAGACCCAATAGATAAGCCAGTATATGAAGTAAAGCCAGGCAGCATCTGATGTATTTCAACAAAAAAGACTTTTTATTCCTCCATAGCAAAAAGACTGGCAACGTTTCGGCTTCGCCTGAAGCCTTTCTCAAGCCCAGTCACAAAAGCACAGTGAGGGTGCGGGCAGACGAGCGCATAAACGGCGCGTTTTTGCGACCAAACGTATATACGTGACCATCTGAGGCAATGGTTTCGAATGTATTCGTTCACATGGGCGATTTTACGGCGCGTAAAAACGGCAATTCGAAAAAAAAAGGGAACATATGCGACCGAAATACGCGCCAACGCATATTCGATCGCCGAAAAGACCGTTTGCAAAGTAGGAACAAACGAAAATACGCTTTCTAGCTCTGGTCGTGATCGGTGAAAAACGATCGCTCGGGCGATTATACGTTGCGCTCGTGCGAACGTAAATACGCCTACGCTCGTCTGCCCGCACCCTAACACATATATACACACAAGACAAATAACACCAGAATGCTTAACATGTGTGCATTCAAACTAATTACACCTTTAACACATAAGGTACTCACTTAACAGAGAATCGTATGCTGCTCCTGCAGGTTGATAGTGGTAACACATCAGGATCCATGAGGGGGTTAATTAACCCATCGTATAGCACTTACTATTGATCAACCACGGTAATGCATCATCCCACAATGTCCACCAGAGGGGAAAATCAACCAATCAGCGCAAAAGTGGGCGTTGCAAAGTATCATCATGATTGCCGTCATCTCTATGTAAATGAGGGAAGAAGTTATATCATACAACTATAGCGGTCACTAATAGCTTCAAACTTATAAATCCACAGCCGGAAAGGGCATCACCTAAGATCAAATGTAAAGATAGATCACCCGAAAGGAGAAATAGCTAGGTGTTTAAAGGAATGTCATCAGGTAAACCCTGACAGTGCCGCCCACTCCAACACGTCATCGCGCCATATAGGTGTCTGTAATTACCATAGTGTCGCGGGCAGTTGCGCATCATCAGGCCGAGAATGGTCATGTGACCAATAGTCCATGTGACCCATCAGCACAATAGGGTGATCATGTGACATCACATAATCAGTCACACGGCACCTTTTCTGCGGCTGTGTTTACAGTGTTTTCAAAATTAAAGTACTCTGGATTATAATATTTGGATTAATAAAGGTTTAATCAATTGATGCAGTACTGGGCCCGTCTATGGTGTTTTGTTTTTTTTAATAAAAACTATACTTGTTATTGAGGTGATTTGTCTGTTCTATATTGAAAGCCTTTAGGCCTGTCAATATCACTAATTTATATATTGACGATCCTTTTGCTGCATTTGTTAATTGCATATTACATATCGGCATTCTTACACCTGCAGGTTTCCCTTTCCTTGGATGATTTTACTGGACTAGTGCCGTTTGACTGAAAAAAAGGGAGTTGTGCTCTAGGAAAAAAGCGTTGTGCTCTAGGAAAAAAGCGTTGTGCTCTAGAAATAGGGAGGTGCGCTCTAGAAATAGGGAGGTGCGCTCTAGAAATAGGGAGGTGCGCTCTAGAAATAGGGAGGTGCGCTCTAGAAATAGGGAGGTGCGCTCTAGAAATAGGGAGGTGCGCTCTAGAAATAGGGAGGTGCGCTCTAGAAATAGGGAGGTGCGCTCTAGAAATAGGGAGGTGCGCTCTAGAAATAGGGAGGTGCGCTCTAGAAATAGGGAGGTGCGCTCTAGAAATAGGGAGGTGCGCTCTAGAAAAAAAAAGGATGTGCTCTGGGTAGAGATGAGCGAGTATACTCGCTGAAGGCAATTGCTCGAGGGAGCATTGCCTTTAGCGAGTACCTGCCCGCTCGAGATGAAAGGTTCGGGTGCCGGCGGTGGGCAGGGAGCTGCGGGGGAGAGCGGAACGGAGGGGAGATCTCTCTCTCCCTCTCTCCCCCCTGCTCCCTCCTGCTGACAGCCGCTACTCACCAGCGCCAGCACCCGAACCTTTCATCTCGAGTGGGCAGGTACTCGATAAAGGCAATGCTCGCTTGAGCAATTGCCTTTACCAAGTATACTCGCTCATCTCTAGCTCTGGGGGGAAAAAAAGTGTTGTGCTCTAGAAAAAAGAGGAGCTGCGTTCTAGGAAAAGGGAGTTGTGCTCTAGAAAAAGGGAGTTGCGTTCTTGAAAAAAAAAAAAAGAATTGTGCTCTAGGAAAAAAAGGGAGTTGTGCTCTAGGAAAAAACGCATTGTGCCCTGGGAAAGAGTTGTGCTCTAGAAATAGGGAGTTGCGCTCTAGAAAAGAAGAGGTGTGTTCTAGAAAAAAAAGAGTAGCGTTCTGGGAAAAGGGGAGTTGTGCTCTAGAAAAAAAGGGTTGCTCTCTAGAAAAAGAGTCGCGCTCTGGGGAAAAGGAGTCTTGCTCTAGAAAAGGGAGTTGAGTTCTTGACGGAAGAGTTGAGCTCTAGAAAAAGGAGTTGCGCTCTAGAAAAAAAAAGAGTTGAGCTCTAGAGAAAGAGCTGTGCTCTAGAAAAAAGAGTGCTCTAGAGGGGAAAAAAAAGGAGTTGTGCTCTAGAAAAAAGGGAGTTGTGCTCTAGAAAAAGAATTGTGCTCTAGGAAAAGAGATGTTCTCTAGAAAAAAGTTCTCTAGAAAAGTGTTGTGCTCTAGAAAAAAACCCGCCTTGTGCTCCAGAGAAAGGGAGTTATACTCTAGAATAAGGGAGTTGGGAAAAAAAGGAATTTGCGCTCTAGAAAGGAGGGAATTGTGTTCTAGAAAAAAGAGTTGTGCCCTAAAAAAAGTTATGCTCTAGAAAAAGAAGAAACGCTGTAGAAAAAAGGGAGGAGCGCACTAGAAAAAAGAGATATGCTCTAGAAAAAAGGAATTGTGCTCTAGAAAGAGGGATTTGTGCTCTAGAAAGAGGGATTTGTGCTTTTTATAGGGCGCATCTCCCTTTTTCTAGAACGTATCTCCCTTTTTCTAGAGCGCAATTTTTTTCTAGGGTATAACTCTTTTTTCTAGAGCACAACTCCCTTTTTCTAGAGAACTTTTTTCTAGAGCACTACTCTTTTTTCTAGAGCACAAATCCCCTTTTCTAGAGCACAAAAAAAAGAGATTTTCTCTAGAAAAAAGTTCTCTAGAGAAAAGAGTAGTGCTCTAGAAAAAGTTCTCTAGAAAAAGGGAGTTGTGCTCTAGAAAAAAGAGTTATACCCTAGAAAAAATTGCGCTCTAGAAAAAGGGAGATATGCTCTAGAAAAAGGGAGATGCGCCCTATAAAAAAAAGAGATGTGCTCTAGAAAAAAGATGTTCTCTAGAAAAAAAGTTGCGCTCTAGAAAAATGGTTGCGCTCTAGAAAAAGAGTTGCATTCTAAAAGAAAAGAGTTGCGCTCTAGAAAATAAGAGTTGCGCTCTAGAAAAAAAGAGTTGCGCTCCAGAAAAGAGTTCTATAGAAAAAGTAGTTGTGGTCTAGAAAAAAGGGAGTTGTGCTCTAGAAAAAAAACCTGCGCCCAAGGAAAAAGTTGTGCTCTTGAAAAAAAAGGGAGGAGCGCTCTAGAAAAAAAAGATATATGCTCTAGAAAAAAAGAGGTGTTCTCTGGAAAAAAGAGTTGTGCTCTAGAAAAAAAAGACTTGTGCTCCAGAAAAAGGGAGTTGCGCTATAGAATAAGGGAGTTGTGCCCTAGAATAAGGGAGTTAGAAATAAAGAATTTGTGCTCTAGAAAAAAGGTAAATGTGCTCTAGAAAAAAAAGAGTTGTGTTCTAGAAAAAAGAGTTGTGTTCTAGAAAAAAAGAGTGGCGCTCTAGAAAAAGAGGTGTTCTATAGAAAAAAAAGAGTTGTGTTCTCTAGAAAATAAAGAATTTGTGCTCTAGAAAAAGGGAAATGTGCTCTAGAGAAAAAGAGTGGCGCTCTAGAAAAAAAGAGTGGCGCTCTAGAAAAAAAGAGTGCCCTCTAGAAAAAAGAGGTGTTCTCTAGGAAAAAAAGAGTTGTGCTCTAGAAAAAAGACTTGTGCTCCAGAAAAGGGAGTTGCGCTCTAGAATAAGGGAGTTGTGCTCTAGAATAAGGGAGTTAGAAAGAATTTGTGCTCTAGAAAAGGGAGATGCGCTCTAGAAAAAGGGGTTGTGCTCTAGAGAAAAAGAGTTGCGCTCTATCAAAAAAAAAAATAGTTGTGCTCCAGAAAAACGAGCTCTCTAGAAAAAAAGGGAGTTGTGGTCTAGAAAAAAAGGCGTTGTGCTCTAGAAAAAAATTTGTACTCTAGAAAAAGGGGAGGACGCTCTAGAAAAAGAGGTATGCTCTAGAAAAAAAGAGCTATTCTCTAGAAAACGTTCTCTAGAAAAAGAGTTCCGCTCTAGAAAAGAAAGCCTTGTGCTCTAGAAAAAAGACTTGTGCTTCAGAAAAGGGGAGTTGTGCTCTAGAGTAAGGGAGTTGGAAATAAAGAATTTGTGCTCTAGAAAAATGTCACTGTGCTCTGAAAAAGGGGAATTGTGCTCTAGGAAAAAGAGTTGTGCTCTAGGAAAAAAGGGTTGGGCTCTAGGAAAAAAGGGTTGGGCTCTAGGAAAAAAGGGTTGGGCTCTAGGAAAAAAGGGTTGGGCTCTAGAAAAAAGAGCTGTTCTCTAGAAAAAAGTTCTCTAGAAAAAGAGTTGCGCTCTAGAAAAGAAAGCCTTGTGTTCTAGAAAAAAGACTTGTGCTTCAGAAAAGGGGAGTTGTGCTCTAGAGTAAGGGAGTTGGAAATAAAGAATTTGTGCTCTAGAAAAAGGGGAATTGTGCTCTAGGAAAAAGAGTTGTGCTCTAGGAAAAAAGGGTTGTGCTCTAGGAAAAAAGGGTTGGGCTCTAGGAAAAGGCTTGGGCTCTAGGAAAAGGCTTGGGCTCTAGAAAAAAGGGTTGTGCTCTAGGAAAAAAAGAGTTGCGCTCTAGGAAAAAAAGAGTTGCGCTCTAGGAAAAAAAGAGTTGCGCTCTAGGAAAAAAAGAGTTGCGCTCTAGGAAAAAAAGAGTTGCGCTCTAGGAAAAAAAGAGTTGCGCTCTAGGAAAAAAAGAGTTGCGCTCTAGGAAAAAGGGTTGCGCTCTAGGAAAAAAGGGTTGTGCTCTAGGAAAAAAGGGTTGCGTTCTAGAAAAGGGAAAGTTTGGTTCTAGAAAAGAAAAAGATCTGCGCTCTAGAAAAGGGGAGTTGCGCTCCAGAAAAGGGGAGTTGCGCTCTAAAGGAAAAGAGTTGTGCTCTAGACAAAAAAAAAGGATCATTCTCAAGGAAAAAAGTTGCGCTCTAGAAAAAAAGGTGGTGCTCTAGAAAAAGAGATGCGCTATATATAGGGGTTGTGCTCTAGAAAAAGGGAGTTGCGCTCTAGGGGAAAAGTGTTGTGCTCTAGAAATAGGAAGTTCTCTAAAAAAAGTTTTGCTCTAAAAAAAAGAGGGGCTCTAGAAAAAAGAGTTGTTCTCTAGAAGTAAAAAGTGTTGCGTTCTGGAAAAAGGGAGTTGCAGTCTTGAAAAAGGGAGTTGTGTTCTAGGAAAATTTGTGTTCTAGAAAAAATTTGCGCTCTAGAAATAGGGGTAATTCTCTAGAAATAGGGGGTTGTGCTTCAGAAAAAAAGAGTTGTGCTTCAGAAAAAAGGGCGTTGTTTTCTAGAAAAAAAAACTGTGCTCTAGAAATAAAAAGAGTTGTTCTGGAAAAAAGGGAGTGCGCTCCAGAAAAAGGGAGTTGTATTCTAGAAACAGAGTTGCGCGCTAGAAAAAAATTTACTCTAGAAATAGGGTTTTGTGCTCTAGAAATAGGTAGTTTTGCTCTAGAAAAAAGGGTTGCTGCTCTAGAAAAAAGTTGCTCTGGGGTTGTTGCTCTAGAAAAAAGGGTGTTACGCTCTAGGGAACAAGTGTTGTGCTCTAGAAATGGGGAGTTGTGCTCTAGGGAAAAAAGAGTTGCGCTCTAGAAAAAAGGAGAAGTGCTCTAGGAAAAGAGAAGTGCTCTAGAAATGAAAAGTGTTGTGTTCTGGGAAAGGGAGTTCTGCTCTAAAAAGGGAGTTGCGTTCTCGAAAAATGTTGACGTGTTCCAGGAAAATGTTGACGTGTTCCTGGAAAAAGGTGTTGTGCTCCAGACCAAGTGTTCCAGAAAAAGGTGTTGCACTCCAGAAAAATTGTGCTCCCAGAAGGGCTCCAGAAAAAAATTGTGCTCCAGAGAAAGTTGTGCTCCAGAGAGATGTTGCCGTGCTCTAGAGAAAATTGCCGTGCTCTAGAGAAAGCTTGCCGTGTTCCAGGAAAAGGGTGTGGTGTGTTCCAGGAAAAGGGTGTGGTGTGTTCCAGGAAAAGGGTGTGGTGTGTTCCAGAACAAGTGCTCCAGAAAAAGTAGTTTTGTTCCAGAAAAATTGTGCTCCCGAGGACCTCCAAAAAAGGTTGACATGTTTTAGAAAACGTTGACATGTTCTAGAGAAAGCTGACATGCTCTAGAGAGAGTTGACACGCTCCAGAAGTGTTTCAGAAATAATTGAGCGCCAGAAAAAGTTGACGTGTTCCAGGGAAAAGATGTGTTCCAGGAAAAGGTGTTGTTCTCTAGAACAAGTGTTCCAGACAAAGGTTTGCCCCAGAAGAGGCCGACGTGTTCTAGAAATGGTCGATGTGTTCTAGGGAAAGTTGACGCGCTCTAGGGAAAGTTGACGCGCTCTAGGGAAAGTTGACGCGCTCTAGGGAAAGTTGACGCGCTCTAGGGAAAGTTGACGCGCTCTAGGGAAAAAGTGTTGTGCTCCAGAAGTGTTTCAGTAAAAGTTATGCTCCAGGGAAAAAAGTTGTGTTCCAGAAAAAAAATTGTGCCCCTGGGGGGAGGGTTGTTGTGTTCTAGAAAAAGTTGCAGCGTTCCAGAAAAAGGTGTTGTGCTCCAGAAGTGTTTTAGGAAAAAGTTGTGCTCCAGGGGGAAAAAAAAGTTTTGTTCCAGAAAAAAAAATGGGCCCCAGGGAAAAAAAAGGTTGTTGTGTTCTAGAAAAAGTTGATGCGTTCCAGAAAAAGGTGTTGTGCTCCTGGGAAATGTTGCGCTCCAGAAAAGGTTATGCGTCATAAGTGGTTGTGCTCCAGAAGTGTTCCAGATAAAAGATGTGCTCTGGAAATGTTCCGGGGCGGGGGGAGGGAGGGAGAGAAAAAATGTGCTCCAGAAAAAAAATTGCACTCCAGAAAAAGAAAAAAAAGGTGGTCTTGGTGTTCCCAGAAAAAAAAGTGCTCCAGGAAAAAAAAAAAAAGAAAAAGATATGCTTCAGGAAACAGTTGATATGTTCTAGAAAAAGTTGATTTGCTCCAGAAGTGTTCCAGGAAAAAGTTTTTGTGCTCCAGAAAAAGTCGATATGTTGCAGAAGAGGTTGTGCTCCAGAAAATGTCGATGCGTTGCAGAAAAAGTTGTGTTCCAGAAGTGTTCCAGAAAAAGGTGTGGTGTTCCAGGAAAAAGGTGTGGTGTTCCAGGAAAAGAGTTGTGCTCCAGGAAAAGTTGTTCTTTCACAGAATGTAAGAATTGTAAATCATGTCCTGAAATTCAGGTATGACCTCTTTTTGTATTACCTGTATTTGTAATTTTACATAATTTTTTTTTTTAAACCTGGTTTAGCGCACGGTGGCATTCAAAACCATACCCATTATTGCTCTAGTGAGAGGTTTGTTTAATCCTTTCCAAACCAATTTGTAACCTCGTTTTCCTACGAGGCTTACTCTTTTTCTGCCGTTATACAAAAGCGCTATATGTTGGCTAAAGCCGGTAGTGCATGAGGTGACATGTTGGATAGGTCCTGACAGGAGAGAGGCTGGCAATATACAGTAAGAGAATCCCGACGGGCGTCTTCCAACATTGGAGCTGTACAGCTGTTGCGTTCTAAGAACGTGGAACCACAGTAACATAAATCAAAGGCACCACTGTGCAAAAGGAAACAAAAACTAAAGGGGAATGCTCTCCCTATCGTCCCCTAACCCGGGAGGGGACCCTGCCTACTCGGCAGACCGACCGCGCTGATAAGTGCGAGCCTGCACTCGAACCTGGGCCACTGACCAGTCCCTAACTGGGAGCCCTAGCGCAAAACAAAAGGAGAACAAAACCAAACGAAACAGCAAAGAACTTAGCTTATCCAGCAGAGCTTCCACCACACTGTGTTGCTCCGTCGCTGTCCAACATAGAACTGCAGTGAATCATTGACCAGCACAGGAGTAACAGTTAGCCCTGCTTAAATAGCAGCAGAGCTACTTAACACCAGGTGCTGACTGAAATTAATCTTGCAACCACCCCACCTCTCAGCTCCACCTGCAGAGATAGGAATGCTGCTAAACCCTGGACTGGCCTGAAAGCAAGGTGGGAACTTCAGAACGGCTGCAACAACAGCCTTAAATCATAATGTCTTTACCCGTCAGATGGTGGGTTGGAAAGGGTTAATAAAAGAAAATTTTTTTGTTGATGTAGTGTCATGGCTGAAACAGTGGTCTATAGTGAACTAGCTGCTGCAAATATTCAAAATTCTTGCAGTTTACTTCCATGCCTAGAGACTAGCTATGTCTCCAGTCCTTTAGTCAGAGATCCACTCTGTAGGCTGCAGTAAACCACATGAAGTTGGAGGGGAGTGGGCCACTGGATGGCTTTAAATGAATGCATTTTTAAGAGGTTTTAAAGAAAAAATATTTAAAATTAAGTCAAAATGGTAGTTTTCTGATACAGTACAGTCTTTTTTTCTCAATTTTTGTTTTTTCCTCCCCCATTTAAAAAATCGTAACTCCCCTATGTATCCATCGACGTAGCTGTATGAGGCCTTGTTCTTTGTGGGACAAGTTCTTTTCAGTTTTATCCCATTGTTTCCAATCTTTCCTTGTGCAAATGAGATTAGGGCTCATTCCTTTGCATTGTGACAGACCTACACTATTTGTAGACAGCTATTAGGTCTCTGGTCAGCCATCTTTTTTGCAAGCTAAACTTTCCCAGATCCATTAACTGTTCCTCATAGGACATGTTTTGCAGACTGCTTACCATCCCGATGGCTCGCTCCAGTTTGTCAGTGTTTTGTTTTTGTTTTTTTAAATTGAGGTGCCAAGAACTCAACACAGTATTCCACATGAGGTGTGACTTGGGAAGAGCAGAGGGGAATAATTACCTCACATGATCTAGACTGCTTCTTCATACATACAAGAATTGTTTGACTTTTATGATGCTGCATCACACTGACTCATGTTCAGTCTGATCTATTAGTATACCCAAGACTTTGCACATGTGCTGCTGCTTGCTTTTAGAGATCAAGCCAAGCACATGACTGGATTTCTGTGAAGGGGGATGCCAAGGCCAGAACCTTTCCAAAGAGCGAAGAAAATACAGCAATGTAAATTACAGGCTGGTACAAAGAGAACTGTTTGGGGCACCGTTCTAGTGCACTGGTTGATAAACCTTCTGTTATGATGGTCATTTAAATGCCTGCAAAGTGGGGCCATGACGGAACATTGGATAAATACCACAGGCTGTGGGACCGCAAGAGAGGTGTGCACGTTGGCTGCAGACTGTCCAGGCAATTAGAAATTCCTTGAAGGACACTTTCCTCCCACCAGTGGGAAGATATTCATTCTCCCGACTCCTTTTTCACGTTTAGTATTTATAATTCTTGGTTTATTTGGTTTTGTTCATTTTCTGATGTTCTATCTTTTTTTTTTCAGATGTCATGGCTGGTGAGTTAATCCTTCCACTTGATGATACCCTGAACTACATAATGGACAGTTAGACTTTCTCAGTTGGATCCACGGCTCACAGCCCAAAGCGGAGAACAGTTGACAAAAGCAGTACAGCAGAAGACATTAGGTAGAGATGTGCATTTATTTAACCCCTTCCCACCCCCTGACGTAAGGGTACGTCATCGGAGCGGGGTACTTCCCGCAAAATGACGTACCCTTACGTCATAGGGATAGCGCGAGATCATAGCAGATCTCATGCTATCCCGCAGCGGGAGCTGCCTGTCAGTGATAGCCGGCGTCCCACTGCGACGGCAGAAGGCATCAGAGTTGTGCCCACCCGCCGTTAACCCCTTCCCTGCCACGATCTAAGTAGATCGCGGCAGGGAAAGGGTTCACAAAGGGAGCGCACTCCCTCTGTGACAAACATCCGGCTCTCGCGATAAAATCGTGGGAGCCCGGCTGGTTGCTATGGCAACAGGATGCCAGATACCAGCGTCCTGTATTGCCATAGCCTAAGATTGCTGTAATAAGCGATAAGGTATGGCAGGAGAGAAGTCCTGCCATGCCTTATCGCAGCGATCTGCAGTGCTGTGGTGAAAGTCCCTCAGTGGGACACAGATGTTGTAAAAAAAAAAAGGGAAAAATTAAGATCAAAATATAAAGATGCAAAAAAAAAAGTTTAAAAAACCCTTTTTTTTATGTTTTTTCTTATATTGGCATTAAAAAAACCCCACATATTTGGTATTGATGTTTCCGTAACGACGCATAAAATATATTGAACACGCTTTTTATCCTGCATGGCAAAAAGCGTTAACAAAAACGCTAAAAAACTTAGGCAAAATGCTAATTTTTAGCATTTTGCATCCCAAAAACCGCAATAAAAGTGATTTTAAAAAAATGTATGTACCCCAAAATGGTACCAATAAAAACTACAGCTTGTCTTGCAAAAAATAAGCCCTCAGAGAGCTCTGTCCATGAAAAAATAAAAAAGTTACAGGACTTTGAATCCAGTGAGTTTTTAGAAAAAAAATAATAATTTCCAAAAAAAGGGCTTTTATTGTGGAAAAACCTAAAAAAAATATAACAATTTTGGTATTATTGTATCCATACCGACCCGCAGAAAAAAAATGTAGTGTGTCATTTATGCTGCAAAATTAACGCTCTAAAAAAAACTCCAAAAATCTATGGCAGAATTGATGCGTTTTCTCTCCCTACGATCATAAAAAAAATAATAAAAGTTTTACAATGTAGTCTATGTACAAGCCCTTATACGGCCGTGACAACGAAGAAATAAAAAAGTTATGGCTGTTGAAAAATGGAGATGAAAAAACACCAAAAATCGTTTGGTCCTCAACGGCAAAATAGACCATGTCATTAAGGGGGTTAAAGAGACTGAGATATATAATCTATAGAAGAAAAAAACGTTTGAGGGGCGACCTAATGACTATGTATAAATATGTCAAAGGACAATACAGAGATCTCTCCATTCATCTATTTACACCCAACTGCAACAAGGGGGCGCCCTCTGTCTAGACGAAAGAAGGTTTCTACACAGACATAGAAAGGGGATTTTTACTGTGAGAACAGTTAGAGTATGGAACCCTCTGCCTCAGGACGTGGCGATGGAAAACTCTGTAAAAGAGTACAAGAGGGGCCTGGATGCTTTTCCTTCCAGATACAATATTACATGCTATATCACTGTCTTTTCCCTCGTGTTTTCTATTCTTTCTCCTGATAAACATTGCAGGATATTAGGCTGAACTGGGTGTATTTACTCATGTAGCAGCGCCAACGTGGACGTTAGGCACGCTGCGTTTATTGGTTTGTCATACAGCTGCACTATTTACATAGTGTGACTGCTGTCATTTACTTTAAATGGCCGTGCGCACTACCCAATTAGCGTTGCCGTGCTTTTATAATTTAGTAGTGCTCTAACGCGGGATGCATTGGACTGCTACATCAGTATATAATTTTTCAGCCTGTTACTTTTTTTACAGATCCTGTTACTATTTTACCATTTCACAAGATGAATTTTACTGAAATTAGCCCAATTGGAACCGACTATGAAGTGTAAATGTGCACATACATAATATAGCTATAAAACGCTTCCCTTCAGGTGTGCCATTAGCTGTTGGTGAGATCACAAAATACCCAGCATGTACATTTTTAAGCCACAATGAAATATTTGTTAAGCAAAATGTACCAGGTAAGAAATAAATCTAAACCGAGTGGCAAACATAGAAGAAAGAGGGCTCCACAGCAAAGATGATCATGGGACCCTTATTATGGTGTTGAATTTTGGGACTAGGGCAGAAGGTTCTGGTGTTTGCTCTTCCCTCTACTCCTTTCCATAACATTTCCCAACCTCCTAGTTTTCAAGTAATTCAGTTTCTCTGGAGAGGGGAGTCCTGTACTGATTCCAGTAAATAAAGGATGTGGAGTCAAACTTCACTGGGCCCCCTCTCTCCATGGGCCCTCTAGCAGCTGCAAAGTCTGCCCCTATGGTGCGTACACTTGTCGTCAACATATAGCGCACCAACGTATGCCACTTAGTCATAAGACATTTAGACTCCTAGCTCAGTAGCTTGTCTGCCGAATCCCTCAAATTTAAGTGCACAATTTCACGGTGACAAATTAAATGTGCAGCACCCCAGAGGGGTACCCCGGACACTTGACACATGTGGGGAGCTGGGAGGGTTAGGTGTTAGCTTGTCACAGCGACACTTACCAGGCTCCTTTCCCAGAGGGATGAGACATAGCCAGGCCAGAGCAGGACTGCAGGCCACCTTTGACACCCCTAGGATAGGGAATGCCAATAAAAAGGATGATGGGGGTAGTAGTTGTCACGGGTGATGCCACTGGTCCTACACACCAATATGTTACATGGCAGAGACTAAACACACACTTTTTCTAGTACCTTGGGTTCCTAGGAACGGTTAGGGCTCGGTATGAACTTTACTTGAAGTAGCTTTGGCAAAAAATTATCATACAGCAACTTGGGTACAATCTTCACAATGCCGGTAAGAAAAGGGATCAGAGGTCAGGGAGGATACACAGGATGAAACCGGCCCTGCAGTCCACCTTATCTGTCAGGTGCTGCTCCTGGACAGGGAGCACTCTGGAGGAGGAAAGGGGCAGGGCTCCCTCCACAGACACTCTGGTAACTTATTACTTTTTAGGATTTGCATCCGCACTGCAGACGCATGGGTGTGACTTAGGAGAGTACGTCTACACGGTGATCCTAACTTTAGACGGCCACATAGGAAAACTTGTGCCTTTGAATTAGTATCTCTGCCCTGGGTCCTGTCTTGCAGAATTACTCATGAGGGCTCTCTCTTAGGCGTGGGGGCTCACTCCATTCACATCCAGATTTCAGTCACTACAGAATATCTCTTCTCTTCCATCCTCACCAGAAGGAAACTGAAGGGGCTTTCATGTGGCTCTGTATTAGACTCTCTGAAGATGGAAATTCACTGCTTTCCCGCTGTCAATTACTCCTATTTGTACCTTCACTCATGCCACATGACAGACTGATACGTTTACACAAAGGCAATGATTTTATTGAAGTTAACCTCTCAAGTGCTGCAGCTGTGCAATACACACTGGAAATGACAGGACCACTTTGCACAATGCATCTACATAAGACAAGCAACACATTTATGGAGGGGACCAGGATGATTTACTGGGCCACTACAAATGCACCACTGACTTCTAAATGTGATGCACTCCAAACTTTATATGCTGCATGTGCAATTTTGCTGACCAATAAACTTGCGCATTTTACACAACTGATAAATTGCACACAATGGGGCCTATTTATTAAACCCTGGACGCCAGAATTCTGACATCTAAAAGTCATAATCTTGGCATGCATGCCCAAACTGTAACTGTTGGGGCATTTATGCAGTGGCCCACCCTGTTTTCAAAAACTGGGTGAGCCCTGACTTTTGAGGACAGAGCTGCGTGCTGCATCACATTTACTATAATCTATGCCAGAAACTTCCAGGGTTTATAGCAAAGACCTACTTCAGCTTAAAAAATCTCGAGCTCCAGAAAGCGGTGCCTCTGATTGCCTGGGCGTTTAGCCAATCAGAGGCAACACTCAGCTGTCATTCAAAGACGTCTGGTCAGTCCCTCTGATTGGCCACAGCTCTCCAACAATCAGAGGCTGCTCTTTCTGGAGGCCATGATTTTTCAATCCTTAGCCGCCAGACCACAGAAGACGACTGCCGGGGCCGGAGAGAAGAGCCAGATGGCTCTTCTAAGTGAGTTAACTTTTTTTTTTTTTTTTACAGCTAGCCATGATTTTCAGGAAAGGGCGTTATATTTCAAGCCCTTCCCCAAAAATCATTGCCGTTGTGCTAGCCTTCATTCTCTGCAACAGCTGTGACAGGTCATTCCTCATCCCTGCGGTCCCCGCGATCCCCGTGAGGATGAAGGAATTCTCTGCCATAACTGTCACAGCCTTGTCAGGGGAGCGCAATGTACTCCCTATATTTTCAATGGGGCTGCTGCCGCTGGCCCCATTGGACACAATGGCCGATATCGCAGATTCTTCTTTGCGATGAGAGGTTACAGTGAAAACATTGCTAATGAGAATGAAACCATTGAAAATCATTGGTTTCATTACCATGCATTTTCACTTAACTCTCGTATCGCACGGACATTGTACCGCCAGTGGGTATTCACCCTTAGGCTGCTTTCAGGGTTATGGGGGGAAGGGGATTGAGTTTTTCTCCTCCATTCAGGAAGTAGGAAAGGGGAATCTCCTGGCCGAATGGATCAATCTTATGACAGAACCAAACAGCACCAAACTGACCCTATTGACTAGAATGGAGTCTGTTTCGTTTCCACTCAGCGGCCCTGCATTTTACCAAAAGAAAAAGCACTGCATGGTATTTTGTGTCAGACCTGCGACAGAAATTACAACACAGGTGTGAAGGCAGCCTTATTTTCTCCGTCCAAAAAAGAAAACCTAACAGAATGGAAGCCTTTGTTTGATTTCAATTGGTTTTTAAAAAGTACAGAAAGCAATGAGGATAACAAAAACATTCATTTTTTCCATATTTATAGTTTCTCTTCCTCCGAAACAGACACGAAAACCCTGAACTGAGCGCTAACGTGGATGTGAAAGCAGCCGGACTTGGCTATAGGTAGTTGGGCTGATAAAGGGTTAACCAAGCCACCAGTATGACATTTCATTGCCCTGTAGAGATTTCAGGGGTCACAAGCAGGAGCAGCCTTCTTAATGACAGGGACACACCGAGGCAGGGAAGGCTTGTTTGCCATGTTGGGGGGCAGGCGGATGACTGGATAGAGGTACAAAGGATTGATACTACCAGCTACAACCTCATAGGCAACTAGAGGGAGAAAGCCATAAAACCATTTTGCTTCAGATAGGCGTAATACCCAAAAGACATTGTAGGACATTGTGGAGTCTCATCAGGTGTTGTAGCACTGATAAATATTGGGGGTGAAGAACCTGTGGAGGACAGAGGTGGCAGGTGGGTGGGTGGGTGTGTGGGGGAAGGGGGGGGGGGCTGTAAGTCAGGAAGAAAACCTCAGCCTAAAGACCAATAACATCAGTCAGATTAGATCCAGTGGGGACATTTATGAAGCTGTCTGAAAGATCTGTGTTGCCCACAGCAACCAATTACAGCACAGCTTTCATTTCTTATGCTGCTGAGGTAAAATAAAAACTATACTGTGATTGGTTATCGGCTTAGATTAGTGTGGTGTCCATAGCAAGCAATCACAGTACAGCTTTCATTTTACCTCAGCAGTACACAAAATTAAAGCTGTGATTATTCACTATGGGCAACAAAGCCCCTTTCTGTTTTAGACAGTTTTCATAAATTTGCCCCTGTGTTTATTAAAAACAGTATATAGCCATACTGTTCCCTTGTAGTAACATAAAGCCAAACTGTACCCCTGTAATAACATATAGCCATACGGTCCCCCTGTAAAGGTTATAATCATACTGTCCCCCTGTAGTAACATACTAGTAATTATTAGGAAATTATAGTCCCAGTGTTTCTGGTGGCACATCATACACACACAGTAGCTTGATTACTACACAAGACAAACACAGCTTGGCTCCTCCCACAGCGGTGACATCACCACAAGTCCTTTAGACCACTGGATCTCTGTGGTGGTGATAGGTCACTGTTTTCTGTCAGGACGTCTGAGTTGTGTCTGACATAATAGCGGTTTAGTTGTATTCTCATTTTGGTATTTTTTTCCTCCCCTTTTCAAGAGCCCTAACTGTTGTTATTCTGTCAGTCAGACTCTGTGTTTTATATATGTTGTAGGACCTTCAATTATGTCACCAGGGGTGGAGCATAAGAATCACATACATACTCACAGACAAGTGTCTGTTAGTAATTTAATAGTCATACTGTCCCCCTAAAAAATATATAGCCATATTGTACACCTGTAGTTACATATAGCCATATTGTCCCCCTATGAAAGCTAAAGTCGTACTGTTCCCCTGTAGTAACATATAGCCATACTGATCAATGAGGGTCCCAACAGTTAGAACCCCATCAATATAACATTTTTTTCAGATGCAGTTTTAACTGTCCCTCAACCTCTATGTGTGCATATACCCTTATGCTCTGGTCACACCTCCATCACTGGTAATTGAAGTGATTGTATTGTGCCACACTCACCATATGATGGATTCCAACATGCGGCGCCAGTCTTTGTTGCAGATCTGATTGTATTGGCGGCAAAGACTCCCAGTCCACAACGTAAATGCCAACAGATAATAAGAATGCCCTCCCACGGTTGTATTTCTTTCCATCATAGAGTGAGTTGTCCCACGGTAGTAACAGAAACAGAACAATTTTTCAATTGGAATAATTTTTAAGTGATTCTTAAGTTCTGGGACAAAATACTGTCCAGGAAACAGAGGGGGTTTATATCATCTGTTGCTGGTGCTCTGTGTCATTGTCCCTTGGATCCACCGATTTCAAAGCCTCTTTTCCTCACTCATGATTGCAGCTGCAATCTTTCAACTATCTCATTCACACTGTGCATCAGTAGTCACCAGCACTTTGCACTGGTCATGTGAGTAGCCCTGGGCATTCATAGAACAGGTGTAGTGCATCAATAGTCTAACACACTACCAATGCACAGTGTGGATTAGGGTAGACATTTTCAGACGCTATCTCAAATAAGTTAAAACTAGAGATGAGCGAGCGTACTCGGAAAAGCACTACTCGCTCGAGTAATTTGCTTTATCCGAGTATCGCTGTGCTTGTCCCTGAAGATTCGGGTGCCGCTGCGGCTGACAGGTGAGTCGCAGCGGGGAGCAGGGGAGAGCGGGCGGGAGAGAGGGAGAGAAAGATCTCCCCTGCAGCTCCCCGCTCCGTGCCGGCACCCGAATCTTCAGGGACGAGCACAGCGATACTCGGATAAAGCAAATTACTCGAGCGAGTAGTGCTTTTCCGAGTACGTTCGCTCATCTCTAGTTAAAACAGTTCTGACACACACTGTGTGTATTCGCTGTGTCCCTGTTTGGTTTTCTTTTTGTTTCATATTATCAAAAAAAACTCAACCAACTAAATAAGCCTCAATTCCTGGGTGGCATGATATGTGAGAACAGAAGGCCACAAAGTATAGCTTGTATCACAAACTGAGAACTTCAATATTCCCTACACCAAAGCGTAGTTAGTCAGTCTGGTTTGCTTCTATATACGTTGACATCAGCAGAAATATCCCCTCTCCCAGTTTACAGACCGCGTTTCGTATAGTCATATAAACGTGACGCAGCTTCTTTCTCTGTTCACTCCAATAATCTCACTCTCATATATCTTACCATAATGTGGACTTTAAACTGTATTTTACATAAAGACAAACCCCTCCCACTTTCCATTTTTTGCAATCCCATTTGAGCAGACTGTAAGGCCTTAGTCACACGGGCGTTTTTTTGCGCGATTTGCGGATCGCATGACGGATGCGCATCCGCAAATCACGTGACCGGGGCCAAAAAAATCGCCCGAAAAATCTGCTCCTAGCCGCGTTTCATTAGAAACGGGCCGGAGCTGTCCAGCGCATTGAATTCTAAGTAGATCGCGGCAGGGAAAGAGTTCACAGAGAGAGCGGACTCCCTCTGTGTCTCCGGCCGGAACTCGTGATGTCATCGCAAGAGCCCGGCCTGTCACCATGGCAACAGGATGCCAGACACTGGCGTCCTGTATTGCCTATGCCTATGATCGCTGTATAAGCGATAAGGCATGGCAGAGCAGTAGCTCTGCCATGCCTTATGACAGCGATCATCAGGGCAGTGGTAAAGTCCCTCAGAGGGACACAAACAGTGTAAAAAAAACAAAGATTTAAAAAATGAATAAAAAAAATGTAAAAAAAGAGTAAAAAAACCCAATTTTTATGCTTTTTCTCAGATTAGCATAAAAAAAGGTAAAAAAATAAAATAAAACCTCACATATTTGGTATTGTCGCGTCTGTAACGATGCGTACAATAAGTTGCACATGCTTTTGACTGTGCACGGAAAAAAACGCTTTAAAAAACGCTAAAAAAACAGGCAAAATTCTAATTTTTAGCATTTTGCCTAACTAAAAACGCAATAAAAGTGATCAAAAAAGCCGTATGTACCCCAAAATGGAACCAGTAAAAACTACAGCTCGTCTCGCAAAAAATAAGCCCTCATAGAGCGCCATACATTGAAAATTTAAAAAGTTACAGGACTTTGAATGCAGCGATTTAGAATAGAAAAAAGATTTCCAAAAAAAGGGTTTTTATTGCAGAAAAGTGGGAAAACCTTAAAAAATGTAAGAATTTTGGTATCGTTGTAACCGTACCGGTTCGCAGAAAAAATGGAATGTCTCATTTATGCTGCATGATTAACGCTGTAAAAAAAAAATAAAAAAAATCTATGGCAAAATTGATGCGTTTTCTCTCCCTGCTTTCATAAAAAAAAATTTAAGTTTTACAATATAGTCTATGTACCCAAAAGTGGCACTGATAAAAACTACAGTTCGCCACGCAAAAAACAAGCCCTCATACGGCCGCGTCGATGGAAAAATAAAAAAGTTATGACTTTTGATAAATGGAGAAGAAAATCCGCCAAAAATTGTTGCATCCTTAAGCCCAAAATAGGCCATGTCATGAAGGGGTTAATAATTAAGTCACCCACCACTGGGACCTGTCTATCCTGCCTTGGGCTCCTCTTTTTACTGGAGCAGTCATCTCCCTGGTGGTCAGAGAGCATGTTATGCTGCAGCAGTGCTTACTCTATAATGGCATCCCCCTCATCTGTCAACTTTGCAACTTGTTGGGGTTTGCCAGTTCATGACTAGCATCCCTGGATCTCTTCCCTTTACCCCTGCTTCTGTCACCCAGCTAGCTGCCTACTAGAGATAAGCGAGCGTGCTCGTTTAAGGCTGCTGCTCGATCGAGTAGCAGTCTTATTGAGTAACTGTGTACTCGCGTGAGCAGCATGCGGGGGGCCGGCGTGAGGGAGATCTCTGTTTGAAATGAAATGCTACCAATAGAAACTACAGGATGTCCCTCAAAAATCTTCTCTTGCACAACTATGTCGACAGAAAAATAAAATTATGGCTGTCAGAAGATGGTGACAGAAAATATTGTGTGTTAACGTAGTATAGTGGCCCGAAGTTTATATAGTTGGCCCCTCCATAATTGTCATACATGTCATGTCTCTTATGTGAACGTACTGTGCAAAGTGTCTTGTCTGCTGTTATGTATATTGCATAGCTGCAGCTTGCAAGAGGTTAATGTCTGAAAGTGGCTGGGATATGTCTGGGAAAGTAACAATTCTGTCTAGTCATGTGATGTCAACCCTCTATAAGTATGAGTGATTGAGAGAAAGGTGTGGTCTTCTATTTACTTCAATGGTAGTGAAAGGAGGGAGAGTGCTGGCCGCATGGGGGTATCTTCAACCCTCATGTGATGAACTTATGAAAGAAGAGAAGAGGAGAGGTATCCAGATTACCACCATTCTAGGAACCATCTCTAAGTAGTGAAGGAGTCCATTGTGCAGTATACTACAAATAAGTTCTGAGTGACTGTCAGTGGAGTGTTGCGTCCCCCTCCTGAGGTATTCAGAGTCCCGGAGTATGTGTGTCCAGAAGCGGAGCACTACAGATAACTTAGACTGTGGGCCCGGTTTCATCATGTGTTCTCCTCCCTGACCATCTGCTGAAACACTGTCCTTCCTGCACGTGTGAGTAAGCTGCATTTCTTCAAGTACATAGGGAAGTTTCCAGTCCCTTCTCATTTCCAGTGATTGAGGTTTGCAAGTTTTTCAGTATGTATACTCTAATTATTTCTACACCCGAGGATTTGCCGGTGTGAAAGGAAAGGTGGCATCACACTTATTCAGGTAACCGCCCCCCCTTTCCTGCCCAAGATGGCGGTATTGAGTTGTTTGGTTTTTTTTTAAAGCTAGTTTTTTTTTGTCTATTTTAATCTTTTTAAGATGGCTCTGAACTTCTTCCTATGTTAGAATTTTTAAAAACTTTTTCAATACATTATATTGTACATTAAATAGTACCAGTGAAAAATACAACTCGCCCTGCAAAAAACAAGCCCTGAGGCATCTACGTCTATAGATAAATAATAGTTAGGATTTTTTAAAAGTGCGTAGGAAACTAAGAATGAAAAAAAAGGGTGCCTCCTTATCAGGTTAACAGACCAAGTGTTATGTAGGCATTAGAGATGAGCGAGCATCAAAATGCTCGGGTACTCGGGACGAAATTATCGCGATGCTCGAGGGTTCGTTTCGAGTAACGAACCCCATTGAAGTCAATGGGCGACCCGAGCATTTTTGTATATCGCCGATGCTCGCTAAGGTTTTCATTTGTGAAAATCGGGGCAATTCAAGAAAGTGATGGGAACGACACAGCAACGGATAGGGCAGGCGAGGGGCTACATGTTGGGCTGCATCTCAAGTTCCCAGGTCCCACTATTAAGCCACAATAGCGGCAAGAGTGGGCCCCCCCCCCTCCCAACAATTTTTACTTCTGAAAAGCCCTCATTAGCAATGCATACCTTAGCTAAGCACCACACTACCTCCAACAAAGCACAATCACTGCCTGCATGACACTCCGCTGCCACTTCTCCTGGGTTACATGCTGACCAACCCCCCCCCCCCCCCGCACGACCCAGTGTCCACAGCGCACACCAAACTGTCCCTGCGCAGCCTTCAGCTGCCCTCATGCCACGCCACACTCATGTCTATTTATAAGTGCGTCTGCCATGAGGAGGAACCGCAGGCACACACTGCAGAGGGTTGGCACGGCTAGGCAGCGACCCTCTTTAAAAGGGGCGGGGCGATAGCCCACAATGCTGTACAGAAGCAATGAGAAATCCAATCCTGTGCCACCTCCATCAGAAGCTGCACACGTGGGCATAGCAATGGGGAACCTATGTGCCACACACTATTCATTCTGTCAAGGTGTCTGCATGCCCCAGTCAGACCGCGGTTTTTTATAAATAGTCACAGCCAGGTACAACTCCGCAATGGGAATTCCGTGTGCACCCACAGCATGGGTGGCTCCCTGGAACCCACCGGCGGTACATAAATATATCCCATTGCATTGCCCATCACAGCTGAGGTAATGTCGTGCTTAATGCAGGTGGGCTTCGGCCCACACTGCATGCCCCAGTCAGACTGGGGTTCTTTAGAAGTGGACACATGCAGTTACAACTCCGTGTGGACCGACAGCATGGGTGGGTGCCAGGAAGCCACCGGCGGTACATAAATATATCCCATTGCATTGCCCATCACAGCTGAGGTAATGTCGTGCTTAATGCAGGTAGGCTTCGGCCCACACTGCATGCCCCAGTCAGACTGGGGTTCTTTAGAAGTGGACACATGCAGTTACAACTCCGTGTGGACTAACAGCATGGGTGGGTGCCAGGAAGCCACCGGCGGTACATAAATATATCCCATTGCATTGCCCAACACAGCTGATGTAACGTCAGCTGCAATGCAGGTGGGCTAAAAATTAATTTGATTACACTGTAGGCGAGGGCCCCCAAAAATTGGTGTACCAACAGTATTAATGTACCTCAGAAAAATTGCCCATGCCCAACCAAGAGGGCAGGTGAAACCCATTAATCGCTTTGGTTAATTGGTAGCTAGGCCTGGAGGCAGCCCAGTTAAAATAAAAATTGGTTGAGGTGAAAGTTTCAACGCTTTAATGAGCATTGAAACGTATAAAAATTGTTTACAAAAATTATATGACAGCCTTGTGGGCCTAAGAAAAATTGCCCGTTCGGCGTGATTATGTGAGGTTTCAGGAGGAGGAGCAGGAGGAGGAGGAGGAATATTATACACAGATTGATGAAGCAAAAATGTCCCCGTTTTTGATGGTGATAGAGAACGATGCTTCCATCCGCGGGTGCAGCCTACGTATTGCTTAGGTATCGCTGCTGTCCGCTGGTGAAGAAGAGAAGTCTGGGGAAATCCAGGCTTTGTTCATCTTGATGAGTGTAAGCCTGTCGGCACTGTCGGTTGACAGGTGGGTATGCTTATCCGTGATGATTCCCCCAGCCGCACTAAACACACTCTCTGACAAGACGCTAGCCGCAGGACAAGCAAGCACCTCCAGGGCATACAGCGCGAGTTCAGGCCACGTGTCCAGCTTCGACACCCAGTAGTTGTAGGGGGCAGAGGCGTCACCGAGGACGGTCGTGCGATCAGCTACGTACTCCCTCACCATCCTTTTACAGTGCTCCCGCCAACTCAGCCTTGACTGGGGACCGGTGACACAGTCTTGCTGGGGAGCCAGAAAGCTGGCAAAGGCCTTGGATAATGGTCCCCTGCCTGCGCTGTACATGCTGCCTGATCTCTGCGCCTCCCCTGCTACCTGGCCCTCGGAACTGCGCCTTCGGCCACTAGCGCTGTTGGATGGGAAGTTAACCATCAGTTTGTCCACCAGCGCCCTGTGGTATAGCATCATTCTCGAACCCCTTT
The DNA here is from genome assembly GCF_035609145.1 of Eleutherodactylus coqui. Lineage (NCBI taxonomy): Eukaryota > Metazoa > Chordata > Amphibia > Anura > Eleutherodactylidae > Eleutherodactylus > Eleutherodactylus coqui. The sequence continues at coordinate 88,537,418 of NC_089839.1, forward strand.
CCTCTTCGGGAATGAGAGTGGAAAGGTTCTCCTTATACCGTGGATCGAGCAGTGTGTACACCCAGTAATCCGTAGTGGCCAGAATGCGTGTAACGCGAGGGTCACGAGAAAGGCATCCTAACATGAAGTCAGCCATGTGTGCCAGGGTACCTGTACGCAACACATGGCTGTCCTCACTAGGAAGATCACTTTCAGGATCCTCCTCCTCCTCCTCCTCCTCTGGCCATACACGCTGAAAGGATGACAGGCAAGCAGCATGTGTACCCTCAGCAGTGGGCCAAGCTGTCTCTTCCCCCTCCTCCTCATGCTCCTCCCCCTCCTCCTCCTCCTCCTCCTCTGGCCATATACACTGAAAGGATGACAGGCAAGCAGCATGTGTACCCTCAGCAGTGGGCCAAGCTGTCTCTTCCCCCTCCTCCTCATGCTCCTCCCCCTCCTCCTCCTCCTCCTCCTCAACATGCTGAGATATAGACATGAGGGTGCTCTGACTATCCAGCGACATACTGTCTTCCCCCGCCTCTGTTTCCGAGTGCAAAGCGTCTGCCTTTATGCTTTGCAGGGAACTTCTCAAGAGGCATAGCAGAGGAATGGTGACGCTAATGATTGCAGCATCCCCGCTCAGCATCTGGGTAGACTCCTTAAAGTTTCCAAGGACCTGGCAGATGTCTGCCAACCAGGCCCACTCTTCTGTAAATAATTGAGGAGGCTGACTCCCACTACGCCGCCCATTTTGGAGTTGGTATTCCGCAATAGCTCTACGCTGCTCATAGAGCCTGGCCAACATGTGGAGCGTAGAGTTCCACTGTGTGGGCACGTCGCACAGCAGTCGGTGCACTGGCAGAATAAACCGATGTTGCAGGGTGCGCAGGGTGGCAGCGTCCGTGTGGGACTTGCGGAAATGTGCGCAGAGCCGGCGCACCTTTCTGAGCAGGTCTGACAAGCGTGGGTAGCTTTTCAGAAAGCGCTGAACCACCAAATTAGACGTGGGCCAGGCATGGCACGTGCGTGAGGCTGCCGAGCTGCAGAGCCGCCACCAGGTTACGACCGTTGTCACACACGACCATGCCCGGTTGGAGGCTCAGCGGCGCAAGCCAGCGGTCGGTCTGCTCTGTCAGACCCTGCAGCAGTTCGTGGGCCGTGTGCCTCTTCTCTCCTAAGCTGAGTAGTTTCAGCATGGCCTGCTGACGCTTGCCCACCGCTGTGCTGCCACGCCGCGCGACACCGACTGCTGGCGACGTGCTGCTGCTGACACATCTTGATTGCGAGACAGAGGTTGCGTAGGAGGAAGAGGAGGAGGGTGGTTTAGTGGAGGAAGCATACACCGCCGCAGATACCACCACCGAGCTGGGGCCCGCAATTCTGGGGGTGGGTAGGACGTGAGCAGTCCCAGGCTCTGACTCTGTCCCAGCCTCCACTAAATTCACCCAATGTGCCGTCAGGGAGATATAGTGGCCCTGCCCGCCTGTGCTTGTCCACGTGTCCGTTGTTAAGTGGACCTTGGCAGTAACCGCGTTGGTGAGGGCGCGTACAATGTTGCGGGAGACGTGGTCGTGCAGGGCTGGGACGGCACATCGGGGAAAGTAGTGGCGACTGGGAACTGAGTAGCGCGGGGCCGCCACCGCCATCATACCTTTGAAAGCCTCCGTTTCCACAACCCTATACGGCAGCATCTCCAGGCTGATAAATTTGGCTATGTGGACGTTTAACGCTTGAGCGTGCGGGTGCGTGGCGGCGTACTTGCGCTTGCGCTCCAACACTTGCGCTAGCGACGGCTGGACAGTGCGCTGAGAGACATTGGTGGATGGGGCCGAGCACAGCGGAGGTGAGGGTGTGGGTGCAGACCAGGAGACGGAAGTGCCTGTGTCCTGAGAGGGGGGTTGGATCTCAGTGGCAGGTTGGGGCACAGGGGGAGAGGCAGCGGTGCAAACCGGAGGCAGTGAACGGCCTTCGTCCCACCTTGTGGGGTGCTTGGCCATCATATGTCTGCGCATGCTGGTGGTGGTGAGGCTGGTGGTGGTGGCTCCCCGGCTGATCTTGGCGCGACAAAGGTTGCACTGTTCGTCGGTCGTCTGCACTCTCAGTGAAAAACTGCCAGACCTTTGAGCACCTCGGCCTCTGCAGGGCGGCATGGCGCGAGGGGGCGCTTTGGGAAACAGTTGGTGGATTATTCGGTCTGGCCCTGCCTCTACCCCTGGCCACCGCACTGCCTCTTCCAACCTGCCCTGCTGCTGCACTTGCCTCCCCCTCTGAAGACCTGTCCTCAGTAGGCGTAGCAAACCAGGTGGGGTCAGTCAGCTCATCGTCCTGCTGCTCTTCCTCCGAATCTTCTGTGCGCTCCTCCCTCGGACTTACTCCAATTACTACTACCTGAGTGATAGACAACTGTGTCTCATCGTCATCGTCCTCCTCACCCACTGAAAGCTCTTGAGACGGTTGCCGGAAGTCCCCAGCCTCATCCCCCGGACCCCAGGAACTTTCCAAAGGTTGGGCATCGGTCACGACAAACTCCTCCGGTGGGAGAGGAACCATTGCTGGCCATTCTGGGCAGGGGCCCGGGAACAGTTCCTGGAAGTCTGCCTGCTCCTCAGAATGTGTCATTGTAATGGAGTGAGGAGGCTGGGAGGAAGGAGGAGCAGCAGCCAGTGGATTCAGAGTTGCAGCAGTGGACAGCGCAGAACTCTGGGTGGTCGATAGATTGCTGGATGCACTTTCTGCCATCCACAACAGGACCTGCTCACACTGCTCATTTTCTAATAAAGGTCTACCGCGTGGACCCATTAATTGTGAGATGAATGTGGGGACGCCAGAAACGTGCCTCTCTCCTAATCCCGCAGCAGTCGGCTGTGATACACCTGGATCAGGAGCACGGCCTGTGCCCCCACCCTGACTTGGGCCTCCGCGTCCTCGGCCGCGTCCACGTCCTCTAGGCCTACCCCTACCCCTCAGCATGGTGTATTACCAGTAGTGCAGAAACAGAACGCTGTAATTAAATGTGCCGCTTATTGGCCTGTGGTTGGAGGCTGACTTCGCTTACGGAACGCACAGCAGAGCAGGAAAGAATTTTGCGCAAGCCTGCTGTAACACTTAGCTGGCTGTGTATGAATTAGGACAACTACCCCCAGCAGAGACCCAGTACACAGAGGACGGTCACAGGCAGCCCAAATAGATTTTTTTCCCAAATGTTTTTGGAAAGGCCCACTGTCTATATACACTAAATTTGTCTTCTGTCCCTGCCTCACCACTACTGGCCCTGGACAATGTAAAATTACTGCAGACTGTTTCACTGTGGACAGGAATACAGCGGTGATGTAAGAGGCAACACAGAGGCAGGAAAGAATTTTGCGCAAGCCTGCTGTAACACTTAGCTGGCTGCGTATGAATTAGGACAACTACCCCCAGCAGAGACCCAGTACACAGAGGACGGTCACAGGCAGCCCAAATAGATTTTTTTTCCCAAATGTTTTTGGAAAGGCCCACTGTCTATATACACTAAATATGTCTTCTGTCCCTGCCTCACCACTACTGGCCCTGGACAATGTAAAATTACTGCAGGACGCAATGCTCTGCACGGCCGATATACCAAAAAAAAAAAAGTGCAACACTGCAAAAAGCAGCCTCCACACTACTGCACACGGTTAGATGTGGCCCTAAGAAGGACCGTTGGGGTTCTTGAAGCCTAAAATAACTCCTAACGCTCTCCCTATAGCAGCTCCGGCACCAGCAGCACTTTCCCTGAACTATGTCAGAATGCATCTGAGGCGAGCCGCGGGAGGGGCCGATTTATATACTCGGGTGACACCTGATCTCGCCAGCCACTCACTGCAGGGGGGTGGTATAGGGCTTGAACGTCGCAGGGGGAAGTTGTAATGCCTTCCCTGTCTTTCTATTGGCCAAAAAAGCGCGCTAACGTCTCAGAGATGACAGTGAAAGTAACTCGAACATCGCGTGGTGCTCGCCTCGAGTAACGAGCATCTCGAACACGCTAATACTCGAACGAGTATCAAGCTCGGACGAGTACGTTCGCTCATCTCTAGTGCTAATTCCTGGTTATGTCTGCTGACTGCTGAAGGGCTTTCCATATTGCACAATGTTCTATGAAATTTGAGGACTGATGCTTGATGCTGAGAGACCAAATTCCTTGATAAAAAAGGTCATCTATCTGAGCCCGCTGACTGAAAGAGCTGGCCTCTATCATGATCTGAATCATGCAATTTTGAAACCCACAGACTCCTTCATCAGATTGTTGTTCAATAGCCACCAGCGTAAAGAAATTTTTACCATATTATCTATTATCATATTTTTGACTAGAAAAGTCTGTTGCTTATCCCAGACAGAAAGAAATGCATTCTGGGGAGTTCTTGCACGAGACTGCACCCATGCTACTGATGAATGCCAGTGGTTATTTTCCCTAAACGGAACATAGCTGATTGGATAGAACAAATCCTCAGTTTCAGAAAAGTTTTGAGCTGAAGCTGAAGGTTTTGTATTTTGTTTGCAGGGAGAAAAGAACGTTGTTTCCCTGAGTCCAGGATTATCCTGAGAAATGTCTATAACTGGGAGTTGTTTCCAATTTTTCCCAATTAGTAATTCAACCTAGAAATTGAAGAAGCTGGATGGCTATTAGTAGATGGGAATTTAGAAGCTCCTTGGTCTCGGTTATAATCAGGATGTTGTGAAAACATGGAATTATTATAATTGATTTTTTTCTTGGGATGACAGCTAGTTGTGCTATTATCTTCATAAAGATATGGGGAGCAGAAGATATCCCGAAAGGTAGACATTTGAACTGCAAATGTGATATTTCTCTTCCCTGAGGAATTGCTGAGATTTAGGATGGATTGAGACATGGAGATAAGCATCTCTTAAAGCTATAGTTGCCATAATGGCCCCCTTGTATACTTTTAGCATATTCTCCTTAGTATATACACATAGAAGTGAAGTAGATTCTCCTTAGTATATACACAGATGTGAGGTAGATTCTTCTCAGTATATGCACACAGAGGTCAGTTAGGTTCTCCTTAGTATAAACATGTATAGGAGCATTAGATTCTCCTTAGTATATACACATAGAGGTGAGGTAGATCCTTTTTAATATATACATATAGAGGTGAGGTAGATCCTCCTTAGTATATACATATACAGTTAGGGCCAGAAATATTTGGACAGTAACACAATTTTCGCGAGTTGGGCTCTGCATGCCACCGCATTGGATTTGAAATGAAGCCTCTACAACAGAATTCAAGTGCAGATTGTAACGTTTAATTTAAAGGGTTGAACAAAAATATCTGATAGAAAATGTAGGAATTGTACACATTTCTTTACAAACACTCCACATTTTAGGAGCTCAAAAGTAATTGGACAAATAAACATAACCCAAACAAAATATTTTTTTTTCAATATTTTGTTGCGAATCCTTTGGAGGCAATCACTGCCTTAAGTCTGGAACCCATGGACATCACCAAACGCTGGGTTTCCTCCTTCTTAATGCTTTGCCAGGCCTTTACAGCCGCAGCCTTCAGGTCTTGCTTGTTTGTGGGTCTTTCCGTCTGAAGTCTGGATTTGAGCAAGTGAAATGCATGCTCAATTGGGTTAAGATCTGGTGATTGACTTCGCCATTGCAGAATGTTCCACTTTTTTGCACTCATGAACTCCTGGGTAGCTTTGGCTGTATGCTTGGGGTCATTGTCCATCTGTACTGTGAAGCGCTGTCCGATCAACTTTGCAGCATTTGGCTGAATCTGGGCTGAAAGTATATCCCGGTACACTTCAGAATTCATCCGGCTACTCTTGTCTGCTGTTATGTCATCAATAAACACAAGTGACCCAGTGCCATTGAAAGCCATGCATGCCCATGCCATCACGTTGCCTCCACCATGTTTTACAGAGGATGTGGTGTGCCTTGGATCATGTGCCGTTCCCTTTCTTCTCCAAACTTTTTTCTTCCCATCATTCTGGTACAGGTTGATCTTTGTCTCATCTGTCCATAGAATACTTTTCCAGAACTGGGCTGGCTTCTTGAGGTGTTTTTCAGCAAATTTAACTCTGGCCTGTCTATTTTTGGAATTGATGAATGGTTTGCATCTAGATGTGAACCCTTTGTATTTACTTTCATGGAGTCTTCTCTTTACTGTTGACTTAGAGACAGATACACCTACTTCCCTGAGAGTGTTCTGGACTTCATTTGATGTTGTAAACGGGTTCTTCTTCACCAAAGAAAGTATGCGGCGATCATCCACCACCGTTGTCTTCCGTGGACGCCCAGGCCTTTTTGAGTTCCCAAGCTCACCAGTGAATTCCTTTTTTCTCAGAATGCACCCGACTGTTGATTTTGCTACTCCAAGCATGTCTGCTATCTCTCTGATGGATTTTTTCTTTTTTTTTCAGCCTCAGGATGTTCTGCTTCACCTCAATTGAGAGTTCCTTTGACCGCATGTTGTCTGGTCACAGCAACAGCTTCCAAATCCAAAACCACACACCTGGAATCAACCCCAGACCTTTTAACTACTTAATTGATTACAGGTTAACGAGGGAGACGCCTTCTGAGTTATTTGCAGCCCTTAGAGTCCATTGTCCAATTACTTTTGGTCCCTTGAAAAAGAGGAGGCTATGCATTACAGAGCTATGATTCCTAAACCCTTTCTCCGATTTGGATGTGGAAACTCTCATATTGCAGCTGGGAGTGTGCACTTTCAGCCCATATTATATATATAATTGTATTTCTGAACATGTTTTTGTAAACAGCTAAAATAAAAAAACTTGTGTCACTGTCCAAATATTTCTGGCCCTAACTGTAGAGGTGAGGTAGATTCTCCTTAGTATATACACATAGAGATGAGGTAGATTCTCCTCAGTATATACACATAGAGGTGAGGTAGATTCTCCTCAGTATATACACATAGAGGTGAGGTAGATTCTCCTCAGTATATACACATAGAGGTGAGGTAGATTCTCCTCAGTATATACACATAGAGGTGAGGTAGATTCTCCTCAGTATATACACATAGAGGTGAGGTAGATTCTCCTCAGTATATACACATAGAGGTGAGGTAGATTCTCCTCAGTATATACACATAGAGGTGAGGTAGATTCTCCTCAGTATATACACATAGAGGTGAGGTAGATTCTCCTTAGTATATACACAGAGGTGAGGTAGATTCTTCTCAGTATATGCACACAGAGGTCAGTTAGATTCTCCTTAGTATATACATATATAGGAGCATTAGATTCTCCTCAGTATACAAAATCATTTCCCTAGGTTTTATCGTTTCTGAGAAAAGAATGTATTGCAGATTTGTCATATATTGCAGATTTTGACAGTTTTTCACGCTTAGAATTAAATATCGAAGTTGCAACCCCTTTACTTTTCCTATTAGGATGTAAAGTATTGTCATATCAAATTAAAGTTTGTACAACAGCGGGAAGTTACATAACATAGGGGTAAACTTATTTTTGCAATTAGCATCGAATAATCAAGTAGTGACCCCTTTACTTTTCCTATTTAGGACATAAAGAATGATCGTGCCAAATTTTACATTTGTACGACACCAGGAAGTTAGAGAATTAGTGGCCAATTAGTCAGTCAGTCAGTGAGGGCTTTCGCATACATATATATACTAGCTGATATACCCGGCTTCACCCAAGTTAATTTGGTACTGGTGTTTATCTGGTGTTCACACGGAAAATCTTATGAAGTCGTGGTTAATTTAGAGATACCGGGAAAAAAATATGTTCACCATTTTGCATGGTTCCTTGCGTTACCCCGGAAACACCATGTGGAGGTAACCATGCGACGTTTCCTTTATATAAAATGACATCGGGAAGTGAGAGAATTACATTATGTATGTAAAATTTGGACGCTAGTTCTTTTGCGCTTGAATTCAATAATCGAGTTGGGACCCATCAACTTTTCCTATTTATGACATAATCAATGCCCGTGCCAAATTTCATGTTTCTATGACACCGGGAAGTGAGAGAATTAATTCCGTACGTAAAATTTGGACGCTAATTCTTTTGCGCTTAGAATTGAATAATCAAGTTGGGACCCATTAACTCTTCCTATTTATGATATAATCAATGCCGTGCAAAATTTCATGTTTCTATGACACCGGGAGGTAAGAGAATTAGATTCCGAACATAAAATTTGGATGCTAGTTGTTTTGCACTTGAATTGAATAATCGAGTTGGGACCCATTAGCTTTTCCTATTTATGACATAATCAATGCCCGTGCCAAATTTCATGTTTCTATGACACCGGGAAGTGAGAGAATTAGATTCCGTACGTAAAATTTGGACGCTAATTCTTTTGCGCTTAGAATTGAATAATCGAGTTGGGACCCATTAGCTTTTCATATTTATGACACAATCAATGCCCGTGCCAAATCTCAAATTTCTATTACACCGAGAAGTAAGAGAATTAGATTTCATATGTAAAATGTGGACGCTAATTCTTTTGCGCTTAGAATAGAACAATCGAGTTGGGACCCATTAACTTTTCCTATGTATGACATAATAATCAATGCTCGTGCCAAATTTCAAGTGAGAGAATTAGATTACGTACGTAAAATTTGGACGCTAATTCTTTTGCGCATAGAAGTGAATAATCAAGTTAGGACCCATTAGCTTTTCCGATTTATGACATAATCAATGCCCGTGCCAAATTTCAACTTTCCATTACACCAACAAGTGAGAGAACTAGATTCCATACGTAAAATTTGGACGCTAGTTCTTTTGCATTAGAATTGAATAATCGAGTTGGGACCTCTTAACTTTTCCTATATATGACATAATTAATGGTCGTGCTAAATTTCGAGTTTCTATGACACCGGGAAGTGAGAGAATTAGATTCCGTACGTAAAATTTGGACGCTAATTCTGTTGCGCTTAGAATTGAACAATCGAGTTCGGACCCATTAACTTTTCCTATTTATGACATAATCAATGCTCATGCAAAATTTCAAATTTCTAAGACATTGGGAAGTTGGAGAATTAGATTCCGTACATAAAATTTAGACGCTAATTCTTTTGCGCTTAGAATTGAATTATCGAGTTGGGACCCATTAGGTTTTCCTATGTATGACATAATAATCAATGCTCGTGCCAAATTTCAAGTGAGAGAATTAGACTCCGTACGTAAAATTTGGACGCTAATTCATTTGCGCATAGAATTGAATTATTGAGTTGGGACCCATTAGCTTTTCCTATTTATGACATAATCAATGTTCGTGCCAGATTTCGAGTTTCTATGACACTGGGAAGTGAATTACATTCCGTACGTAAAATTTGGATGCTAGTTCTTTTGCGCTTAGAATTGAACAATCGAGTTGGGACCTATTAACTTTTCCTATTTATGACATAATCAATGCCCGTTCCAAATTTTAAGTTTCTATGACATTGGGAAGTAAGAGATTTAGATTATGTATGTAAAATTTCGACGCTAATTCTTTTGCTCTAGAATTAAATAATCGAGTTGGGACCCCTTTACTTTTCCTATGTTGGACATAATCTATGCTCTTACCAAATTTCATGTTTCTACGATATCGGGAAGTTGGAGAATTAGTGGCGAGTCTGTCAGTCAGTCAGTGAGGGCTTTCGTCTTCCAAAGATTTAATCTTGGATGGTTCTAGGCTTTCTTTGGCTCATTGCCTTAATCTATATCAATCATCTGGACTGAAGAGAAATGTTTTGTAGTCCTCAATATAGTCTTGAGAATCATAAAGATTTTCATCTTCCTCAACCTCAGAGAATCTTACGCTTTTTTCAGAATCGGAGTAATTACGAAAACTATGTGAACCTTATCTCTAATCAACGTTTTAATATCATTCATATAAACTTTTTTATACACATTTTGCATAGCAGTTTGGTTTATGCTTGAGATAATTGTTTTTATGCATGACATTTTTTCAACCTAATTTTAGCAGATCCAGGCGAATTCTTGCCCTCTTAAGATAAAAAGTAGCAGAGGAAAGATTGAATAGTTTGTATAATGCACCCAGGAACTACCTACCGTGTTTCCCTGAAAATAATTTTTGCTCAAAAAGATTTAACTTTTTTACATATATAGCTGCCTGGACACTATTTAAATTGACTTTTTTAAATTAACTGTAAGCAGCACTTAATTTTGGAGTAGGACTTATATTTCAAGCATTCTCAAAACTTCTTAAAAATCATTTTTCATCTGCAAAAATCCTGGAAAATTATGCTATGTCTTATTTTCAGAGTATGTCTTATTTTCAGGGAAACAGGGTAGTTAATATACCAAGGTTTGTTGCCGGTTCTGAGTTGTCAGATGCTTGAGTGCTCATATCTTGGTAGCATTGTAGGCAAACTATTTGGTCGAAGAAAAAGGAATTCAGACATGGAGGTTTATTCACATCTACCTCCTCTATTTATGCTGGTCTCCAGTATTCCATGTTGGAGCGCCACTACCGTGTCACCTTCCCACTTTTGCTGATTTAATCATGTCCCTATATGACGCTCAGTATCAGGAGCACAGTCACTCTGCTCACATGGACTAGTAAGCCCCACGCCGAGATTTCAGTTGTGCATAATGCCATGTCAGGGTGCTGTGCCCACGTTTATAGCAGGGGTCCAATGCTCAGTCAGACACTTAGGAGAGCAGCCAGAGCATAGCTCCAATGTATCTCGTCTATAATCCGCCCCAGGTCAGAAAGAACTGCACCTGCTGCCTCTGATCTTAATGGAAGAAACCGGTATTCTTTGTGGTCAGGAGCTCCCAGTACCTCTCTAGTTACTTGCCTACTGACAGGACAGGAAAAACACTAAGGAAGGTGGAAGCTTCAAACCTCTCTGTGTTTTTCCTGTCCCAACAGGAGGAGGCAATCTCAGGTGGTGCTGGGGAAAATCCGTTAAAATGCTTGTTAAGCCTCACCTGTCAGTACTGACTTTTTAAGAAGGACCTGTCTTCTCTGATGACATGTCTAAGGGTCCTTTTACGTGGGCCGATCATTATTCAAATTTTCACTGAATCACGGGAATCTGAACGATAATCATTCAGTGAAAATGCATGTTGCGACTAAACAACAAAAAAGTAATTTCTTCTTTTATTGTTCATTTTCTGCGCTCATAAAAACTGAACAACAATCATCTAAGAACGACTGCCTGTTCACTGTGAATGCAGGCAGCCAGAATGATCTCCAGCCCGCAACCCCTTCATTCACTGAGCGGTCATTGCTCCTATTTAAAAGCACAGGCATGATCGTCCCATGTAAAAGGGCCCTTAGTATATACTTATATTCCTCATTAAATAATTCTGAAGCATCTTTTCCTGGAACTGTGGGACTTGTCAACTAATGCTGTATAAAAGTAAAGGTGCATTTACACACACAGATGATCACTCAAAATTCGTCAGAAACTGACAGTTCTGAGCGATCATTTTGCATAGGTACTACAGGGCTAAATCAGCCCTTCAGTACTTCATTGCATGTAGATAGAGAACAGCGGGTGGTCTGTTCTCTAACCAAATCCCTATTTTTCTCCAGCAGGACAGTGGCTATTAACAGCTGTTAAAGAATGTTATCAAGGCTGCCTGGAGAACACAGGGTGCGGTCCGTCTTATCTTATCCTGAGGAATGAGGATTTTAAGCAGACCTAAGGTCAGCTATGGACGAAAAGTGCACAGTAAGTGAACGATTGGGACACATTTACACACAACGATTCTCGCTCAAAAAATGGCTTTTGAGCAAATTTTGAGTGATAATCTTTGCGTGTAAAAGGGCCTTTAGACAGCCTTAAAATACTCTCGATTTGCCACAGTAGCTCTGCTGAATGATAAACCTTTTGAATTTTAAGACAGCCTAGTCTAAGTTTAGACCACCTTTAAGTTGGCTTTAAATGAAGTTCAAATTTTGGCACAATTTTTGGCAAAGTTTAGGCCTTGCCCCCTTTATACGAAGGAACAGTCTTTGTCGGCCACAGCAAAAAGAAGTGTCTAAAGCACATGGTAAATTTATCACATAGCATGTTTGACAATTTTTTTTAATGCAATTTGCAGGCATCATGGATCTCATGACAAGTTACCTATCAGCTTATAACTGGACATCTGACTTAATGTAGTACTATTGCAACCAATATTGGACTCTGAATCACATCCTTTTATTGTTTATTTGCTTGTTCAACCCCATTACATTTCTGACACAGTGTGAAGAATATATCATAGCTTATTATTGATATGCTTACACATGATGTTGGCAACATGCAAAATGTAGCTAAGAAAATATGTATGTCACATAGCACAGTACAATAATAAAATATAGTACATATTGGATATTTAAGTTATGCTGGATCATATTACATATTAATATTGTTCAGTGGTATTATAGTAGATAGCAGGTTTATTAATATCTCTTATTGAGTACAGTTTAGATTTACCCATCTTTACCGGTTTATGAATTCATTCCTAGTTATGTTCGTTTTGCGGACAATAGCCACTGCAATGGACTAAGTAAGGTTTTGAGCAAATCAGATATGCTATATTTATGTGAAGTTTCACAGTACTACTATATATTGAAAAAGTTCTGGAAAGTCAAAAGGGCAAAATATCAAATCTACTAGAGAAAAAAACCTTAAGTATAAAGGAAGTTTAAAAAATGTAAATGGTAAGCAATCTGTTGGGATCCATTACATTTTTTTGTAGTTACCCTTTAAACACTTATAATAAATTAAGATACAAAGTACACAAATATACTGTAAAACGGAATTCTCCAACTAACAGCATGTATGATGCTAAATGTAACCCCCGGTTGAGGACTTATGTTTCAGCATACTTATTACAGTGCGATTTATACATTAAGTACTTTCACAAACACATTCATGTCCTGATGTAAGTGCGGTTTGTTCAACTTCTAGAAATCAAAGACATATAAGAAATACATATAATCCCTATGTGCCCTCTCGCAATACAGTTGTCCAATTACCCTCGCCATACATATAAGAGAGGTGAGTCAGGAGGATGTAGGGTTAGAGCCCAAGGAATCCAATCAAATGGAAGCTGTATTCTGGCTGGTTACTAGAGCATCACCATTGCATTTTCTTTCAAGGAGTCTACAATGTCTTCCAGGATATTAAAAGGAGCTATACAATATCAGAATAAAGTTTAATTTTTTTCTGCTGAAACACCACCACTCTTGTCCATGGAATGTGTCTGGAATTGTAGTGCAGCCCCGTTCCTAGAAAGTTACTGTGCTGCAATAGTAGACATCACCCATGGACAAGATAGGCACTGCTTCTGGCAGAAAATGTCAATTTTTATAATATCATACAAGTTCACTAAATAATAGGGCATTAGGTGACGTACAATGATCCATATTACTGTTTGTACACCTATTGTTACAAAACAATGGTAAATGCAAGGACTGCACGATTATTTATACAGAATTGACCAACATGATAAATTAGATTGTAGAAGTGATATTAATTACAATTCTACATTAAATACAAATCCCAAATATCCCAAGATATCACTTTTAGAATGGCAGTCAAATTGCAATATATTTTTGTAAATTAAAACAGCATTAATTGTTTATTTCGTTATTGAAGTATATACACAATTGGATTTGTACCTCTATTAGCATGCCTAACCTATCACAGACAGATTCATCTGCTCGTTTTTGTACTTTACAGCTTTGCAAAGCTTTTTTTAAACCAGCCATACAAATGTAAATTCATGAGCAATATTATGATGTGCTTAGACGTTGCGGTGTCATATCAAAGCCAACATCATTTAATGAATACCTAGTTTCAGAGAAGAAGGAAGTGAACTTTGAATGATACATGTCCCTTGTTCTTGGTGAGTTAAGGTCTATGTCTATGTCAGCTGGAGGCACTCGAACATTTACGTCATCTCCTGGTTCCTCTGTTCGACCAGGAAAAGGCTTTTTCCACTTTGGAGCACTCATTTGTACAGAAGGCAAATTTACATCCAAAGAGGAATCATCTTGGTACATTTGCAGCTTAGCTGGTGAGGTATTAACGTTACCTTTCACTTGTGGAACATCAATATCATAACCCCGTCCTTCTGTATGACCTGAGAATGGTTGTTTCCACTTTGGGTTACTCATATGTGCAGATGGAAGATTGCCATCTATATCCACATCATCTAGTCCATCACTTTCCAATCTTGGAGCAGATATACTCATATCTGACATCACTGGGGCTTTTATTTTTGGCGTTTTGATGTTGCCAGATGGTGAACCTGTGGTGATCTTAGGTCCCTTCATTTGTGCTTGAGATATCTCAATACCTGGTACTTTTACTTGGCTATCAGGTATGTCAAATTCAGGACCTGATATTTTAGCCGAAGGCAATGTGATATTTCCTTCTGGGCCTTCTACAATAATTTTTGGTGCATGTGCTTGAACTTTTGGCATAGTAACTCCACTTTCCAGTTCTGGTACTCTAACCTTCAAATCAGTATGAGGTGTTTTAAATTTTGGAGGTTTGATGCTGGCACTTGGTAAGGTTGCATTAAATTCTGGATTTTTTAGTTGAACACTAGCATCTGGCAATGAGGCGTTAGGTCTTTGCATTTTGAAATTAAGGTCTCCTGCTCTAGATTTTCCAAATGTTGGCATCTTAAACTTTGGCATTGTCATCTTTTTATCAGATGCCTTAAGACTGACATTTGGTGCACTAGCACTCATGTTTGGTAAAGTTACACTTCCTCTTATATTTGGAAGCGGAGGGACATCTAACTCTGGAGAGTCATAACCTAAATCAACATCTGGAAAACTGGTTTTAGGGTGAAATATACGCAAAGTAGGAAACTTAAATTTTGATTCTTTTGCTACAAAGCGTGGCGCCTGTAAATCAGGAACATTAACACTGCCACCTGACATATTTAGTGAGGGCTTTTTAAATTTAGGTGTGTTTATTTTTGGCTCTTTCACTTGAGGAGCATTTATTTCAGCATGGGGAGTCTGGAAAGACCCATCTACATGTGCACCTGGAGTTTTTAAATTTGGGCCTTTCATTTGGAAGGAAGGAATGTTGAATTTTTGATCTTTCATTTGCATGTCTGGACCTTTCACATCAATTTGTGGAACATTTATATCCATTTTTGGTACATTTAAAGAGCCACCAGCTTCTAACTCAGGTATTTGCACATCTGGATTTTTCATTTGGTTTGAAGGCATTTTAAATCTTGGAGCTTTTACTTGTATTTCTGGGGCTTTTGCTTCAATGTTTGGTGTTCTCATATCCATATTTGGAGTCTTTAAAGATCCATCAAAATCTAATTTTGGTGTGTCTAAGGAACCACCAATTTCTACATCAGGTGGTTGTACATTTGGACCTGACATTTTAACATTCGGCATTTTAAATTTGGGGGCTTTTACACCTACATCAGGACCTTTAACACTGATGTTGGGTGCATTTAGATCAACTTGTGGCGCTCTAAAAGACCCATCAACTTCTAAATCAGGGGCTTCAACCTTAGGACCGGACATTTGAAATGAGGGCAATTTGAATTTAGGGGCGTCTATATTTACATCTGGGACTTGAACATCAAAATCAGGTGAATCAACATCTACCTGTGGACCTTTTAAAGATCCATCCAATTTTAAATCAGGCTTTTTTATGTTTGGGCTCTTCATTTGTAAAGAAGGAAGATTAAATGTTGGTTTTTTAAACTTAGGAGCCCTTAAATCTGTGTCAGGACCTTTTAAGTTTATTTGTGGGGCATTTAAATCAACTTTTGGAGCAGACAGTGATGCATCAATACCCACATCAGGAATTTGAATATTTGGTCCAGACCTTTCAAGTGAGGGTAATTTAATCTCAGGACCCTTAACATTGAAAGAGGGCACCTTAAATTTTGGGTCCTTTATGTCGGCTTCTGGAAGATCAATATTTACATCTGGAGCTGTCAAATCTCCCTTTATTTTTGGAACAGACACATTTACATTAGGGACATTTATATCACAGTCAGGACCCTTAAGATCTGCATTTACAGTTGGAGTTTTAACTTGTGGAGTTTTTAAATTTACCTCAGCATCAGGCATTCCTTTTTTGCTGCTAAATATGTTAAACGAAGGCATCTTAAATTTTGATTTTGTTTCTGGCTTCGGAACCTCAAGGTTAACATCTGGAGTCTTTAGTGTTGGTATTTTTATTGCACCTTTAGGTACGTCAACATTTACTTCTGGGCCATTAAATTCAGGAGTTCTTACCTCTCCTTTAGGAAGATCAACACTAATATCTGGAGTCTTCACATTTAAGTCTGCTCTTGGAACGTTCATTTTAACATCTGGACCTTTCAACTCTGGAAGATTTAAATCTACTTTGGGAGCTTCAGCTGTTATATCTGGGGATTTCAATTTTGGAACTTTCATGTCTAACTTGGGGCAATCAAGATTTACATCCGGAATATTCATTTTTATAGGTTTTATATCCATACTAGGTAGATCAACATTCACATCTGGACCCTGAAGCTTAGGAATGCTTAAATCTGCTTTTGGAATATGAATGTTTACATCTGGAACTTTGATATCAGCTTTAGGAAGATTACCCTTTATGCCTGATCCCTTGATTTTAGGCATTTCCAAATCAGCACCAGGAGCTTTAATGGAAGCACTTGGAAAATCAATGTCAACATCTGGACCTTTTACTTTTGGTGCTTCAAAATCAACTTTAGGAAGGTCGATTGTATAGCCAGATTTATA
This sequence comes from Eleutherodactylus coqui, assembly GCF_035609145.1. Classification (NCBI taxonomy): domain Eukaryota; kingdom Metazoa; phylum Chordata; class Amphibia; order Anura; family Eleutherodactylidae; genus Eleutherodactylus; species Eleutherodactylus coqui. The sequence goes on from NC_089839.1 coordinate 88,554,093, forward strand.
ATTGCCCTTGAGGTTTGGCAATTGGCAATCGGGAAGATTAGCATCTAATTCTGGGACTTTCACATTTGGTAAGTTTATGTTGGGTTTTGGTACATCAATCTTTATATCAGGAAATTTGGGACCCCTAATATTACCCTTTGGTAGATCCACATTCATTTCAGGTCCTTTCAGTTCAGGGTAATTTAAGCTGACATCAGGGACATTAACATTTATACCTGGGCCATTTAAATTGGGAATTTTGGAATCAACTTTAGGAAGGTCAGCATGTACTTCTGGCCTTTTCAGCTTTGGAATGTTTAGGTCTGCTTTAGGAGCATCAATGCTGACATCGGGCAACTTCCTTACCTTCATATCCATTTTAGGAAGATCTACATTAAGTTCCGGTGCCTTGATATTTGAACCTTCTAGCCCAGTTTTTGGAATACTCACATTCAGTTCTGGGCCTTTGAGTTTTGGGGGATCAACACTTACCTGTGGGATTTTAAACTTTGGGCCTTTTATATCTGCTTTAGGGAGAGTCACATTCAAGTCAGGGCATTGGACACTTGGGACATCAACATCAAGTTCAGGAACTTTCACAGATCCTGATACTTTTGGAAGATTAAAATCCCCATCCTGATTAGACTTTTTAGAAGAAGGTGTTTTAAAGTTTTGCCCTTTTACATTTGTGGGACCAATGTTTAGATCAGGACTATTCATTTTACCTGAAGCTCTTTGTGTTGTGAGATCCATTTCTGGAAAATTTGTTCTACCATCTATATTAGGAAACTTCACATTTGGAGCATTCAGATTGACGTCAACATCTGAAACACCATTCTGCCTTTGTGACATATTAAATGAAGGTGCTTTTAAATCTACATCTATATTAGGTTCATTCATTTTTGGTCCTGAAACATGAATAGAGGGGACTTGATAATCTGGAAGGCTTCCTTTAACTGGTGAACCTCTAGCATTGATTTTTGGTGCTTTGACCTGAACATCATTGATTTGCCCATGTACATCTGGAGCATTTATCTCGGGGTATGGAATGTCCGATATCTGGAAGGGTGAGCCAAATGTTTTCTTGTTGTTGTCTGTCATTGATGATTTATATTGTTCTTCTCTAGTGCCTGATATGGGCAAATCCGGCGTAGGGACTGAATCTCTAAGGTATCTGCGAACCTTGCAATTAAAGATTTCATCATATGCTGAAGAATTCATAGCCTATAAAAATGAAAGTAGTGGTTAGTTTCACTACTGTGGAATTGATTTAGCATAACTGATCAAGGATCTTACTCACCACATTGTCTGTTTTTAGAGAGTATATACTGGCTTGAGGCATCATTGTTTCAGTTTTTGTATGCAGCTGGACACTAGTATTGTAAGGTTCTGCAGCTTTCAAAATATCAAGCACTTCTTCTTTGTGTAGGTTATCAAAATATATGGTGGCCCCAAGAAGCTCGTCTCCTGAAAGAAAACAATGAAGCTTTATTAATACATGAACTGGATAATTTTGTATTGCAGGAACGGGTACACCCTTCTGATACTGTTCATTTTTACTATGTGGAAGATGCTCTTCAATGCTCAGCACCCTTGCAGTAGAGATGTCCAGCAAAGTGCTCTGAGAGTTTCCTCTTTACCTTTTTTCCATGTTACTGTGGAGATGGGTAGTCCTGTGCAGTCACTTGAAAAGGCAGATATGTCCGCTCTAACTCGCCCCCTTTCCCATGGGTTCCATTGCGGATTTACAGGTTACCTATTTGGTATGTATGCTCCTGAAAATAATTTAGACTTTCATACTTGCCTTTCAGTGTGTTTTCCCCATTCTTCATCCTATTGTTTTGTTACTCCTTAGAGTAAGTCCACACATCACACGTATGCAGTGGAATTTTGGCTGTGGATTTGATGCCAAAATTCCACAGCAGTGTACAGGACAATGTAAGGGCTCCTTCAGACAGGCGTGTGGGGACAGCGTATTAGGCTCCCATGTTGTCATTCACACACACTGCACGATATACGTGCACAATAAAGATCACAGCATGTTCTTATTACATGCACATGCCAGCCAAGATAGTTTATGGCGATTGGCGTCACACAGCAAGCAAGCAATGTAATTGCGTACTGGATGCATGGCACACAGCGGATTACGCTTTTGTGAGCCCAGCCTTAGAGACATTTTACAAACCACAGTGGAAAATTTTCATGCTGCAGATTTTGAAATCCAAAACATGCTCTATTTGCTGTGGAAATTGTGCAGATTCTGACTGCAGAATTCATTCAATGCAGTGAATGAGTTCGGTGGACATAATCCACATCAAAATCTGCATGTGGATTTTCTCTGCAGTATGCATGCAATACCCTTAGTCTGCTAACTTCTACAACTGTCCATTTGATCCAAAACTGGTAATGGATATTGTAGGAAGCAAATTAAAATTTGGACAGTAGGGATTCAAGGGTTTAAAAACTCTTTTAAATTGCTTTTGTCTTTCATATAAGCTAACAGGTAGAACTTGCACTGCTGTGAAGACATTGTAATGCTCATATGTTCAATTGTAGTATTTTTTTAATGATTCAGTTCCTCACATTGTTTAACTCCTGCAGTTAAATACATATAGAATTGTACATAGTATATGGTTTCTCAATCTGCCAAAAATACTTGCAAGGAAGAAATGGTGAACTTGACATACCTTTTCTGAGTCCCAGACTACTAGCGGCTGGATCATTGCTTTTAATCCCAGCAACCACAACACTTCCATTATCGTCATTCAAGGTCAACAAATCAGAAATGCTTCCTTTATGTCCAGTGTGGACCAGGTTACTGTTGTTTTCCTGTGTGTAACTCTAAAGGGATAAAAGGATAACATATATAAATCTGTAGAACAATGATTAATGTATAAGATGGTTTTATTGTATCTTTTAGAACATTGATTCCCAAGCAGTGTACTTCAAGGGGTGTCATGGCTCCCAGGCTGGGAATCACTCAGCTGAAATTGAATGGGCTTTCCAGGCAGTGCCCACTGGGATGCACAGGGGTCAAAGAGGAAGCACTACTCCGACCCCTATGTAGTGGCTGGTGCTCGGGATTGCAGTCGCAGCTCTCACTGAAATAATTGGGACCCCAACCTGGAACTACAAGAACAGCTCCTATTGATTTTAATGAGAGCTGTGCGTGCAATTGCAATTGCCGGCCACTTTAGGCAAAGCCCCCATAGATTTCCAATAGACGCTGCCTGAAACACCCTTCTTGAGTGGGTCCACAAAGGATGGATTTGCCGTATTTTTAGTAGCAGCAAAGTGGATGAGATTTTGAAATCTCGTTCATAAGCTGGGGAAAAAATCCACACAAAACCAGTGTAAAAATTGACATGCGGTGTAGAATTTCATTCTGCAGTATATCTGCTGGCGCTCGATCTAATCACAGCGTTGACTTGCTAGAGGCTAGAGGGAATTCAAAGCCAGAGAGAGCTGACAGCGGGGAGGATTACAGAGCAGCCTGCCGCACCGCCGGGGAGACCATTGCTGGGGACACAGACGCTGGCTGCGAATTGAGTATATGCCCCTCACCCCACCGGGAAATAAGACACTGTGCCTCTTTTGGGGCAGAATTTAATATAAGACAGTGTCTTATTTTGGGGGAAACACAGTATTAGGTCACAGGAGTCATGTTTTTTTTTTTACTTGACTACGTTTTTTACTTACAGTTGCAAAAAAAGTATTTTATAAAAAGTTAAGTAAACTTTGTTATTACCTGGATTTCAACATTGATTACTAATTAAATGTGCTTTTTTGTTATTTGTCACAATTATGGACAAACACAATCTAACAAAACTAAAGGTGCTTCTACATGTAACCCTTTATCGTTCACATGAGTGAATTATATCAGTTTGCTTGTGCATCCTGTTTATACAGGCAGATACAATGTTTACTTGCTAAAATATTCAGTTGTTCACATTCACTGTATTAGTGAATGAGAACAACTGACCAATCAATATTTTAATTTAATGATTAGCAAACAAGCCAACGGTGATTTTCATGCTAGCATGAAATGAAAGATACGCAAATAAATTATTGTTCATTGCCTGTGTTTACACTGAATGATTATCGCTCAATTTTTCAACGATCTAGCAATTTTTTTTAAATAACTGTTTCATGTAAATGCACTTTCACTATCACACAAACAACTGTGTGTATTAATTAATTATGTTTGTCTATAATTGTGCCTAAAGACTAGAGATGAGCGAGTATACTCGCTAAGGCTAACTACTCGAGCGAGTAGTGCCTTAGCCGAGTATCTCCCCGCTCGTCTCTAAAGATTCGGGGGCTGGCGGCGGGCTGGGAGCGGCGGGGGAGAGCGGGGAGGAACGGAGGGGAGATCTCTCTCTCCCTCTCTCCCCCCCGCTCCCCCCTGCTCACCGCCGCAACTCACCTGTCACCCGCGCCGGCAGCCGAATCTTTACAGACGAGCGGGCAGGTACTCGAATAAGGCACTACTCGCTCGAGTAGTTAGCCTTAGCGAGTATACTCGCTCATCTCTATTAAAGACCCTTTAACACGCAACTATTATCTGTCGCGAAATCTGTTCAAATGAGTGAAAGTAAGCGATAATTATTACATGTAAATGCAAAGCTGTCGTGCACTATTTGTTCACTTGTCGCTTATCACTGAGTTTTAGCCTGCATAAAAATAGTTGTTAGGTAGTTCATTTTCTGCTTTGTTTGAAGGTCATTCGTTCAGTCTTTGAAAGACTTGAGGGAAGGGGTGATTGTTTGCTATTGCTAAAACACACTGGGTTCATTGTTTACTAATTGCAGAAGACAATGGCTTTCCTTCACACTAATTAAAAAACCTGCTGGCCAGAGTTTCCTCGCATAAACACACGTTTCAAACAACATATATTAGTGTTTACTTTAGCTAATGAGGGAAATGAAGAGGATTTCAAACTAGTATCTGTGCGCTTTAATGCTCAGCATTTTATGCAAAAAAGGCATTAATTTGTTCAGTTGTTTTGGCCGTTGTTGCCTGTAAAAGGGCCTTTAGATAACAACCAGGCCGCATTCAATTAGTAATCATTGCAAAACTCCAGGTACTTCCAAAGGGTTCAGCTAAAATCCTGGTGCACTTTGTTATACCTTGTGTTCACAGTTAGGGCAATTTCACACAAATGTATTAAGGACACATCTGTAATATGGACAAGCCTCTTGGCCCAACAATAGGTCTACTGACCTGAGCTCAGAACGTCATAGGGACCTTTGAAGCTTCTGAGTTCAAGTCAGTATACAGAAGTTGTGCCAGGAAAGCAGTCGGTATTATGGATGCATAAATGTGCCCACAAAACAGTCATGCGAGCGCATGCATATTTATGCTGTATTTTTAAGTCACTGTCAATGCATGCGTAGATGTGTTTTTTACTGCACTACTTGCGCATTTGCGTGCGCCAAAAAAATATGCAATGATGCTCTAAGCCATTAAAATGGTCAATTAGTTCCATGATTTCAAAATGTTCTCTTTCTCTGTACTAATGCATACGCAAAATACACGCTTCTGAACAAACCCATTGAAATCAATAGGTTCTATTTTCTTTGTATGAATCTGGCCTAAGTTCAGCTTCACATGGGTGTATGAGTATTTGCGTGCACCTTAGCGCTGCATTTTTGCACCCACACAGCATGTTCATTTCTGTGCAGCACACAGATTTAAATGGCTAATTAGTCTTAATTAGTACCAAATGTGTTCTTTTACCAGAAGAATTATGTAGTGTTTCACACATCTCTTTGCGTATTGTAGGCACATTTGCGCATCCCATTCCCCATCCCCCGTTGACTTCCATGGGAACCTTTGGTACACAAATATGAGGAAAAACAGAACACATGCTATTTTTTTTTTTTTTTGCGTGACCAAAATGCGTGTGCAAAATACGGATGTGTGAACAAACCCATTGAAATCAATGGGTGCTATTCTCTGCATATTGCACATGTGAAGCTGGCCATAGGCTAACTACACATGGCTGAACGTGATATCAGGCTGAAAAACGTGGCCAGGTATCATGTTTAGCAACCTGTGTTTTACCTGTGGATATGAGGCGATTTCAGACATAAACACCTCACATCACATCTGTGTAATTCTGATCCTTTTGTGTGAGTTTCACATGTGATAGAGGATCGAAAGTGTGATTTCAATGGAAAACTTCACATCACACGGCATATGAGAGCCATTCGATGCATTAGAAGTCCCAATGCATAAATGGGCGATGCATTCCTAGGAATGCGAAAAGATTGAGCATGCCATGATTCTTTCCCACATCGCATTGTTCAAGTATGTGACTTCATCCTAAAGAATAGGTTCATATGTGTGCGTCTTGCAGCACACAAATCTCATGGCGTTTCTCGGCCGTATTAAAGTGGCTTAAGACTGAGGCTATATGGAGAATGTTTTCTACTAATTTAAACTATCAGCTGCACTTTAAGGCTGGGGTCACACGGGACTGAAATCCCGCGGAATATTGCAGAATGAGCACACTGAAAAAACGCAAGATTTCCGCGGGATAAGAGCAGCTTCAAAACCTGAGGCCTTTCGCTTTTGGAGCAGCTTTGCTGTCAGCATTCCGCTGCAGCTTTCTCTCCCCATAGACAAGAGAGAGGCCGCCGCAGAAAAGAATTGACATGTTGCGGTTTTGAATTCCATGCCGCATGTCCGTTTCCGCCTGGCTTGGCTACAATGGAGTGTGGACGGGAATTTTTCAAAATCTTGTCCACTTTGCTTGCTAATCCTGGGATTAAGAGCCGCGGGCGGAATTGCTGTGCAGAAATTCCGCTGCAATTCCGCCCAGTATGAACCCAGCCTAAGGGAATGCTGTGAGTTGCATGTAACTAGGTGCACCCCTAGAAAGTCACACTACATAAAGTCTCCATGTATCCCCAGCCTAAGGGCTCATGCCCACGAGCGTCACAGGACTCTGCCGCAGATTTCCGCTGCGTGAGTATTACGTTTAAAAACGCGAGTGATCGCGGATTTCTGTGGTCTCAATTAATACTATATTATGGAGACCCCGCTGCGGAAATCCGCAGTGAAATAGAACATGCCGAGATTCTTTTCCCACAGCAGAAATCTGCGGCAGAATTCCGCATGTGAGCATTGGCAGCAGGAAAGCCATTAGGCTCAATAGAACCTAATAGCTGTGGAATTCCACTGGGGATTTCTGCCGTGGGAAACACAGCAGAAATCCCTCCGTAGGCATTAGCCCTAAAGCATACTGAACTTATCATGAACCTTTTATAGTACTGATAAAATAAAGACTAAATGTTCTTGCTTCTGTGTATTGCATTAAAAAAACTGATCTGTCAACAAATAAAATTCTGTATCCATTGGATAAGGAACTGGATCAGCCTTCAGCAAGCTAGATTACAGTCATTATGATGGGTTTTTTTTACTTAGGAAGACAGATTGAAACTGATGCAAACTAATGTGAATGTATCATCACTTTAGATCACACAGTCATCCATATGTAATGGGCCAAACCTAAAGAACAAAGTGTATGAAGGTAAAGAGATGCTAATAACATTCACAAATATGTACATAAATCATTTTAAATAATCTCGGAACTAGAGATATGTGTAATAGAGCAGTGATCATGGGGGAAGACATCTCATTGAAAGACAATATAGTTGTATGGGTTGTAAAAGATTAGATCTGCTGAAAACAGCGCCACTATCAGCCATAGCCTTTGTCTTGTATTGTAACTCAGCCTCAAAAAGACTCAATATAACTTCATTGAAAACTTAGATATATTTTGGATTTAGCGTTCCTCTAATGCTATGGGATCAAAACATGTAATCTGTGCAAAGCTTGCTGAAGATACTAACACAATGGCTAGCGAATCTTCTCTCACCTGGAACCTGTCATTCACGTCTTACGTAGTTATCATGTCAATCAACAACACATTTTCAGATTCTATCACGGAAAAGGATATGCAAGTAATGTGTCAAAATAAGGCATCTAACATAACATATCAGTTACTTTGTCCCATGAAACAATGCTTACATACTCACCATTTTGTATATGATGTCAAACTTTCATACTATGCTGGATCCTTCTCACATATCTATCAAAACAAATAAGAATACATTAGATCGATCACATTTAGACCAAGACTAAAATGTCATCTTAATAGAACACACATGGATTGCATCTATGATATATTCAAACCATCAACATTTAAAACTGCAATAGTAGCAAGCAGCAGAAGTAGGTGAAAACCGTAGACTGCAGTGATTTGAGGTAGATTAGGATTTACTTGGCTATTGCTTCAATGGTATAAATGAACATTGAACAGGGTCTGACTGGCCCTACAGAATACCAGTGGACCCTCTATTGGGCGAAGGCTCTAATACAGTAAGAGGCCCCAACAGTCCTGTAAAAGGCATGCCCATTGGAAGCTGACTTGGAAGCCAGTCAATTGTCCCTCAGGTCCATTCCCTAAGAGTTGATTCAATAATCTATTAAACCTTTTTGATTATATCTTATTTGTGTGCAATGATAACAAAGAATCTAATGCATGCACATATTCTGTATAGATGGCAGGTCAGTGCTCGGAATCATTTATTTGTTGGACCCAAGGAACTCCAGCCCAACATTGCATGAGAGAGGCACACGGCAAGGTCATGTTCATTCCAGGCTTGGTCTGAAATGTTCTCTTGCTTTCTCATCCTGCTATAGTGTCGCACCTATTTCAATACCTTTAGTGCTATATGATCCTTGTAAAATAAAAACGATTTATGGAAGAACAACTTTCGGACAATATTTTGCTGGTGGCAACTTTGGGCCATGGTAATCTTTGAAATGGAACACTTATCTCCTGCACTAACATGACTGTTTTATAAGAAGCCAAGACACTTTATAGGAAGTTATTCATCCTTTCTCTGCTACATGTTAACAGTTGCTTACTGTCCAATCACCCAACAGTGGGAATACTAGGAATACTATCTAGCTCACTCATCATATTGTTCTCCCATTTATATTACATAATACTTTTTGTATCACTGATTTGTCTGATAAGTTAGCAATCGCTATCTAACTCCTATGTCTTACTACCAAAATAATCAATACAACAACGGTGGGTAGATAGACCATAATTTAAAGACATGTGCATTAAAGGGGTTATCCCAAGATAGACTTACCTAACAGGTAATAAAAGTCTGATCGGTGAGGATCTCGCCAATGAGACTCCCACTGATCCCGAGAACAAGGGTCCCATGTGCCCCTCTTCTTCTCATAGCGAGCTTGTTGCACCCACCCACAGTGACATCAGACTAAACAGAGCAGGGAACAAAAAAGTTCAAATAACTCTTTCTCCCATCCTCCTCACTGTCGGGTGACCGCACCTAACCCATTTTAAAGAAAAAAGGTATTTTGTGCAATTTTTTGCATAATTTCTGCTCTGTTCAACCATCAAAACCCATAAGGGATGGTCCACCAAATACATAACTCTGATACTAAATACACAAAGCATTAAACCTACAGAAAAAGGGACACACAGAAGTTGAAATAATGGTTTCTCCCTTCCTCCTCCTCATCGCCTTGAACTTTATATAGGGTAAATCAGAATCACCCTCAATAATGACAGCTGTGTACTGACTATTATTTATCAAGAGCTTAAATGAGATTGGCAAATTCTGAAAACAACCACATCCCCAAATATAAGAGGGTGTTCACACTTACTTTAGTTTGGTCATTTTTTATTTTTTCCCCCTAAAAGAGTTGAGTTTGTTTTCCAATGGATTTGTACAGATTACGGGTCACATTGAAAGCGGAAATGATTCATCTTTGTCAGATTTTTTACCATGACAAAAACCTGTCATTTTAACAGGGGTGTGTGTAGACTTTTTATATCAATGGGGGATGTAGAGTCAGCAGTCTCACTCGGGAACTAGTGCTTTAGGGACCCAAAGGCTCGTCTGTCACATGAAAAAACTCCAGTACTGTAAATGCCACATGGTGGATTGGAGAAATGTTACAGATTTCACAATGGGGGCCAAAAGTTTTACATAACGGCTCTGTATTCTACTGTACGTTTGCCGTACATGACAACTTTATGTTTTATTTTGTTATTTTGACACATACATTCTTTAGTATTTACAGTATGAATTTCTTTGTAAGATACACCTCAGCTTGAGGACATTTTCACCCAGCTTATGCACCAAAAAGTAAATCCTTGCCAAAAAATGTGACCCTACCACATTCCTGAAGCTTCACAAAATGGCACCGTGTGATTACAAAAACATGCACACACCTCACTGTAGCAAATATAAGGATATTATCTAAGTTGCTTACACTAATATTGCATTGTTTTTCATGCAGTCTTCTTAAAAAACTATATCAAGGATAGAGACTATTTGTAAGTCACCCACAAGTCATACCACCATTGATGAAAGGACTATTTTTGATTTAGGGATAAACCAGTAGGAAATGATGTTTCTTTTAATGAGGGACCACAGATCCTAGTTTCCATAAGGCTAACACTTTATTGGCAAGGCAATACCAGACCAGATTGGCTCTTTCAACTCGCCCAAAGAAAAACTAGGTCCGGCTCATGAACTCCTTGCCAACCAGGAGCCCTGGTCCCTTCTTTGGATGAACAGCCGATCATCTCCTATTTGTTTTTCCCATTTTGTTTTTTTTACAGATCTGCCTACTAATGACCGATTCAGGAGAGCGACGCTTGCACTAGACAATCCGATGAGAGACTTCTCATGAGTGGCTTGCATGTTATACCATCTGAAAGTGTACCTGCACCATGAAGCGTTCTTTTCCACATTACAATTTGTGATTTAGTGCATCCAACAAAACAGAAAAAAAACCTTAATAGATAAAGCTGTATTCTCACAATGTTCAATTTGTGCCCATATGCTGAAAAGTTAGATAGGCTATTATACACTCAATGGATCCAAAAAATGAACATATGTTGAAAGATCCACAGCCAGTATGTTTGAACATAACCACTAGGCATGATGTGAGCAGACCCTAACATTCAAAGAATATTACCAGCAATCCTCAAGAAACTTTTGTCTATTTTTGTAGAGACTGCATCAAAATGGGTTTGACAGAGAGAATGACATCCCTATTGTGAGGTGCCGTTAGGTTGTCATGGCAGTCAAGGGTCTACTCTTATGAGGCCCTACCAGTGGCAGGGGTTGATAGTATAACACTGACAGGCACAATACATTGCACTGCAGAAGTATTGCAGTTATTGCATTATATAAGTAAGGGCTCTTTCACACGGGCATATTTTTCATCATTTTGTGAGCCAAAACCAGGAGCAGAATTTACAGAGAGAAAGTAGAATGGAAAGATTTGCATTTCTTCCGTATTTTGGATCCTGGTTTTGGCTCACAAAATACTGATGGAAAATACGCCCATGTGAAAGAGCCCTAAGGCTGTATTCACACGGGCAATTTCCACGCTTGAGTTCTGTCAAATTGTAATATGGTTGGAAGTGGCACGTTAAGGACTCACTATTTGCAATGAATTTATTCACATGGGCGATTTTTTTTTTCTTTTATCTCAAAGCACTAGTCCAAGATTTTTTATTTTTTTAAATCGCTGCACTTCTTTTTTAAAGCCCCACTTACACATCACACCCATTTGTCAATTTATTCATATTTCCAGGAAGTATAACAGTGGAATGGCACAATGCAAACTTGTAAAGGAAACTTGGCATAACACAATGTATCAATACCCTTCACAGGAAATTTCACAGCATTTACAGTAGCAGCAGAGTGGATGAGGTTTTAAAAATCTCGTCCACAAGCTGCGGAAATAATCTCAACAAAATCCATGCAGTGCGGAATTCAATTCCACAGAATGTCAATTTAATCGCCGTTTCTGTTTTCTTAATGAATTCACCTCAGAAATACATGACATAACATGCTTCAAAACCCACACCAAATAGTGCTGGTTTGGAGGTAGGCTTTCAGCTGCAAATAAGCCCTATGTGGACCCTACCTGGGGGCTCTTTCACACGAGCGTCATTTTGACGCTGAGTAGGTGCGTAAAAAAAATAATAAATCGCACCTAAAAGAATCTTTGGTTTCCTATGAATTCTTTCAGATGAACAATTTTTTGACGCCAAGATTTCTATGTCCTATCTTTTTATGGCATACCATCGGTGGCTCCCATAAACTCCTATGGGGCCGGCCGGCAAAGGGAGGGGGCGGGAGGGGGATTGGCATACTCGCTAATAGCAGCTGCGACGTGCTCGTGGCTGCTATTTGTTCACCCGATTTAACACTTAGATAGCTGCTCTGTTTTAGCTCGGCTATCTGAACGTTAAAACGATGTTTGCGTGAAAGAGCCCTTACAGTGACATGCAACCTTAAGCATGAATGTAGGAAGCAGGTAAAGTATCACATGTACAGACTGGATAGTCAGGTTTCAGGTACTACCTTGTGGGATGTATGTATTGGACTAAATCTACAGCATAAGGGCTTTTACCCACTCTGGGTTTTTTTTTTACGCTGCGATATCGCTGTGTTTTATTTCAATGGGACTTTCTAATGTGAAAATCACATTGCACAAAAATCGCAGAAGCACAAACCTGCAATTTTGTGCAATGCAATTTTAAAATTAGAACGTCCCATTGAAAAAAACGCAGCGATATCGCAGCGTTAAAAAAAACGCTAGTAGGTAAAAGCCCTTAATGAAGAGTTTTTGGGAGCTCTTCATGCGCAAGATGTATTGCCAAAACATGCAATTCTGAAATTATTTTATGACAGTCTGAGTGTGTAAGGTTGCACTCAAGAGTCATTGTAGCTAATCAGGATGACAATGTTATTATGACGCGTAAATATTCGGGAACAGGGTATCATTAACGATTTCATAATTCAACATGATTCTGGTTTAAGGTTGTGACGGAAACTTTGCTTTATTGCTAGATGTCATCAAGGACCTCATTTACAAGTATTGCAGTCCTTTGGTTTTATTACTATGTAATTTACATTATATTGCAGGGTTTGTACTGTTTAATTTACATAATGCTATAGCATTTGTACTATTGCACTATGTCTTTGTTATGAGCGTTACAACAATACAACACACTGAATATTCAGGCTTAAGACAACATTCCAATGCATACAGGCAAGCAATGGATCAGACACACATAAAAGTCAACCTTATTCTCTTTTATTGTATAAACCAAGTTAAGGTTTAATAAGCTGTATGACTTTAGTGGCCATCAAGGTTTGAGCAGTGAGGTTCTCACCTCTAGGACAACCACCAAACTGCACCGTGCGGACCAGTGATTCCCAATCGGGGGGCCGCAACTCCCAAGATGAGACACTCAGCGGACACTGAATGGGTTTTTTCAGGCAGTGGCCGACTGGATACACCAGGGTCGGAATAGAAGCTCTGCTCTGACCCCTGTGTAGTGGCTGCCGCTTGTAATTGTAGATGCAGCTCTCATTGAAATCAATGAAAAAGACTTGGGAATCCTGTGTACCGCCTGTCGGGAACCCAGCCTGCAATTACAAGCACAGCTTCCACTGATTGAAGTCACATCTGCGCCTGCAATTACAAGCACTAGCCACTACACAGGCTCGGAGCAGTGCTTCCACTCCAACCCCGGTGTATCCCAGCAGGTGTTGCCTGGAAAACTCCTGGAATTTCTGTGCGGACCCTCTGCATGGAAATTCCGCAGCATTTGCAGTAGCAGCAAAGTGGATGAGATTTTGAAAATCTTGTCCACAAGCAGCGGGAAAAAAATGGACAAAACCCATGCAGAAATTGACATGCAGTGCGGAATTTAATTCTGCAGCATGCCAATTTTATCAGCAGCATTTCCACAAAAAAGGCAGAGAAAAAATACATATCATCGGTGTGGATTTTAGCTCTACATCACCTGATTTCAGAACATACCGTGCCCCTATCATCTCTGAAGTCTTTGTAGTCTCAGCACCTCCTTCACCGGGCACCCTATAGCAAGTGTAGCGGCGCTGGTCAAGTGATGCAGAAGTGGTCAGCGGCACTGCGCTCACTAGAGGCCGCTGGGTGCTCAGAATATCAGAGGTGAAGTCATACATGATTAGAAGCCTCGCTCCCTAGCCAGGGGGTTTCACACACACTAGAGGATCAGAAGTGTTTCCCATTGATTTCAATATGAAACCTTGCATGCATATTGCACAGCATGCAAGAGTCATTTGAGGCATTAAATGTCCCATTAAAATCAATGGGTGATGCATTCCAAGGAACGCGAAAAGTCAGAGCATGACACGATATTCTCATGCACCGCGATGCGGAACAGATGAACATCGCTCGTGTATATGACTCCATTCAAAAGAACGGTGTTCATATTCGCACATCTTGCAATGCACAAATCTTGTGCGATTTTCTTAGCCGTGTGAAACTGACCTTAGAGTCACAGAGAATCCTTTAAATCTGTACTGAAAGATACATCCCTAACTGCAGGAAGCTGTTGCTCATTATGTCATGTATAAACTACAGCTGAAGGCCAAGTACATAAGTGGTTGGTGCTGAAGGATAATAATAAAGGCTCATTCACATCGGCGTTTTCCATCTGTTTCATCTCTTCCGTTTTTGGATTAGACAGACTGAATTAAACTCACCGGTTTTCCCCATTAATTTCAATGGGATTTTAAAAAGCGGAAAGCTGTCAGTTTGCTTCTGTTTGGTTTTTTTTAATAGAACCAACAACATTCTGCAACAGTATTTGTTCTGTTCAAAGAACAACACTAAATCGAATGACAGCAAACTAAAAGCTTTCTGTTTGCTTTCCGTTTTTTACAAGCCCTAATTCAGATTAAGATAAGTGTGATATTTACAAAGTTTTAGAAAACTGTACATAGCATGTGTTTGTAAAGTTCGGTGGAATCCAAGTGATCTGAGCATGCTCTATATTCAAGCTATAAAGAAATCTTTGGCACGGACTCCCTGCATTTACACCCGCAACACCAAACAACTGTGTAGGCGGCTGTATACAGACCAGTTTATAGTCAGGGTGGATAATCCCTTTTTGTTAGAAGACAATTAGTTGATAGAACAATACCCCAGCAATCAGCTGCAATCTATGGGGGAACCCAGCAGCAAAGTTCAATTCCCTAGCAGCGCTGCCACAGAGGAAAACTTTACACAGACAACCCACTAAAGATATTGAAAGAAACCTGTTATCACCTATAAGCAACATAAACTAAGTTTATGGGTTTACAGGACAGGGGATGAGAAGTTTGGCGATGTTTTTTTTTAAATACTTATGTTGCTTCCCGTTCCCTTACTGTTAGCCCTGGAAAGCAGTGCTGAGTCCATGCATCTAACTGATCTCTGCAGTCAGTGCGTCTGCACACGGACGCCTAGGCCCCTGTCCTATAAGCCCATAAACTTAGTTTATAGTTCTTGTAGGTGATGACAGTTTCCCTTTAAAGGGGTTTTCAAGGCAGCGCCTGTCGGAATATACTGGGGTTAGTGCGGAAGTACTGCTCCGACCCCTGTGTAGTGGCCGGTGTTAGTAATTGCAGGCACAGCTCTCATTGGAGAGCAATGGAACCCCAGCCTGCAAATACAAGCACAGCTTCCATTGATTTTAATTAAAGCTGCTCCTGCAATTACGAGTCTGGCTACTACATAGGGGTCGGAGCAGCACTTCCGCTCTGCCTCTAGTGTATACTAGCAGGCTCTACATGCAAAATCCCTTTGATATCATCAATGGGTCGTCTGTGTAATGCATTGACTGATCAGGAACTCCAAGTGACAGTTGCTCACCATGAGTATCCTGAATCAGGAAGCCCTATCTATTCCCAGATCGGATGTATCGAGTTATAAATAATGTATAGATAAATTGGTTTTCCAAGCTGTTTGTTTTACAT
The DNA here is from genome assembly GCF_035609145.1 of Eleutherodactylus coqui. Classification (NCBI taxonomy): domain Eukaryota; kingdom Metazoa; phylum Chordata; class Amphibia; order Anura; family Eleutherodactylidae; genus Eleutherodactylus; species Eleutherodactylus coqui. Next base: position 88,569,938 of record NC_089839.1, read on the forward strand.
AGTATTAACTTGCAATCATATAATATAGATAATCCACTGACAACACAATAGGATTTCAGCGCCAATTGAAGAATTTACCTTTGTAGGCCTCTCAGCTATGTTTGTATATGTGCAATTTGTAACAAGCATGGAGTTACAGTTTAACTGATGCTTAACATTGCAACCTATATACTTCTAATTAAAGCCAGTCACTAAGTATACAGTATCTAAAAATGACGACATTGGAAAAATGGAACACTATGTAATAATTACGCCACATGTACTCTTGAATAATCTGCCTGCATAAATATATCTCGGAGTAGGTTTCAAATTTACATGAGCCCAAAAAAATTGTGCTTTTTTGGAAGACATATTAAAATGTAATTTTTCAAAACTTTTAACCATAAACATTTTTATTAACGTATTCAAAAGTAGCACTTAACAGGAAAATACCCATCTCAGACATTTACAGCAGATTCACAGAATATGTCATAAAAATCTGATAAATGCAGGTCCTACTTTTAGGACCCACACCTGACCACCGCTGGACCAGCTATATATAAAGTCTGGAGTAGTTGGGAATTACAGAAGCAGCCAAATGAGCTGTCACATGCTCTTTTCGTAACTCCCATAGCAGTCAATGAGAGGTATGGCAACAGACTAGCACAGCAAGCTACACTGTTTCTCAAATTTCCTAAGCAGGCTGTGCAACACTGTGTCCGTAACGCCTATTCACTTCTGTCAGAGTGATGGAAGCAACGTATTCCACTTAGCGGTTTCCATACTCCCAGTCACCTTGGTCACAGAGTAGTTCTTCAGCTATTGTAAAACTACAAATCCAAACACGTACTGTTGGAGTTTCAGGGTATATTCAGACAAATTATGCTAATTGATGCACTTTTGGCACAATCACGTGATCTAGGAGTGTGCTAAAAGTGAAAAGCAGTCCATGAAATTACTTTGGTGATGTTATCATGCCCACGAAAAATTGCTTTGTGTTGATGTTTTTTGTATGTGCATTAAGAAGTGAAGATGTCTGACAGTCACCATCAAGAGCCATTTCTTCTAAAGGTCATGGGTCAAAAGGGGTGTCGTCTCTCCTTAAGGAGAGCACCCAAAAAGTGTATGGAGACACCTAGGGGGTGAGTGGGTCGGGTAATGGCATCATCTCTCCCCAAGGAGAGCACCTAGAAGGGGTGTGAAAAGACACCTGAAAAGTGAGGGAGGAGACTTATACGGCCATGCATGCTCCTCTGGGTAATTTATGCAAATAAGAAAGATGGAACAATATCTCTGCAGTGCCACCTATTGGATGATAGTATTCCTTCAAATCAATGTCAGACCTTTAATACAGATCTTTGCCCCTCACCAGTGTGCAGTCGGTTTCTGGCTTAGGTGGTGGTCATAGAATCATAGAATAGTAGAGTTGGAAGGGACTCCAGGGTCATCGGGTCCAACCCCCTGCTCAATGCAAGATTCCCTAAATCCTCCCAGAGAGATGTCTATCCAGCCTCTGTTTGAACACTTCCATTGAAGGAGAGCTCACCACCTCCTGTGGCAACCTGTTCCACTCATTGATCACCCTTACTGTCAGAAAATAAAATAGGTTTCACCACAGAGCTACATACAGCTGGTTGCTATCTGCACCATTATGCAGCAGAAACTCGATGGGATACAACAACCATAGGTAGAATTTGGAGACTGTAGGCGATAGAATGAAATTTGTATTATTGAAGTGGGACTGGAACACTGAGACAAACATCACAATGTATAGATTGATCCGGAATCCTATAGTAGGGGCTCCATATTTCACAGCTGATGACATTCTTCAGAGTGTACGGACAGTTTCAAATGCTCCAATATCAAACACTTTTGCATAACTTGGCTGAGGCAGGTTTGTGGTCAAGCTGTCCATTTTGAAGGCTGCCACTCTAAAAGCACCATCATCATGAACGCTTGCAGTGGTGTTGCTTCAGAGCTACCTAAAATGACGAATAGCTCAGTGTGGTTTTTATTGACTAATCAAGAGTCTTGTTTCAATAAAATTGAGGGTCTGCACGTAATGTGGTAGTCAAGTTAATCCTTCAGCCATTTTGCAGCACCACATAGCTCATCCACGTGGAGTAATGGTTTGAGATCCCATCAGCACATTAATAACACGCACCTGTGTTTAAGAGGTGCTGCAGTGTGTCTCACTACCATATCTTCAGGAAGTACTCAAACACATTTTCCATCAGGATAATGTGCAGCCTTACACAGCAAACATAAGCAGCCATGCTTTGAAAGGTGTCCAGGTGATTCCTTGGCCAGCATTAACCCCAGATCTCTCTCCAATCCAGAATTTGAAGGACATGATTAAACGTCGAATGAATGTTCTCCCAAAGTCTTGAAATGAAGATGAAATGTGGACTATGGTCAATACCACATGGTCAACACTAAGCCAAGACAGTATATGGGGACTCATTAAACCAATGCCACGTCGCGTTACTGACTGTACATGTATTGCCAAAAATGGTGACCCCACTACTTCCTATTTGTCAGGCCACAGGAGACGTGTAATTTTTAAAAATTAAAATTGATTATTCAGTACTAAACCCCTTAAGGACCACCTGCCATAAATATATAGTGAGCAGTCATAAGTAGCATATAGTACTATTAAAAAACACAGCATGTCACGGAAAAAACAAGCCCGCATACAGCCATGTTAACAGGGGAAAAAAAGGTTATGGTTCTTGAAAAATGGGGATGAAAAATGAAAAGAAAAATTTTAGAAATTTCTGGTCTTCATGAGTTTTGTCTCATTTTGAAAAAATTATTCCTGTTTTTTTATTTTGTAACCTTTTTCTTTCAGAAGTCGGATAACCCCCTTGATCCAAGATTATTATTACACTGTTATAAAAGCTATTCCAGTAAAAATATAGCCTACAGCGCAGAGCAAAAAAACAAACACCAGTGTGGGCAATAGTCAGAAGAGAGCTCTATGTGGCAAAGATTGTTTTGGACCACCGAGTGAGTCAATGCAAGCAAACTTGGAAATTTCTTGTACAATTTATAGGAAATACACATCTAGGGAAAGACATCAGTCCATGAAATTATAGACACACCCTACCTGAAATGTAGTCAAACAAGGCTGACTCTTTAACTAAAAATGAAGTCAAATGTTCCACATACCAAGATAATTTGTTGGTAGAACACAGAATAACGGGTACATAATATACAGGGCAAAGTGAAAATTAATACAATTGGGACTGTTGTCTGCATGTTAGGAAGTCTCATAACAGACATACCTAGTCTATGACCGAAGAAATGTCTGCACCTAGCATATATGAAGCATGTAGTGACTCACAATTACACATAACTTGACATAATCCCAGTTATTTGCCAAGCAGCTAAATATGTTTCAGCTTTACAGTTTCATTCAAAATATGGTGATGTAGATGAGTCGCCCAGAACCCAATGGACAGTGGACTGAGAGCTATTAGCTATTTATGTATGGATAATATATTGGGTCATGGGCAACCTTCAGGAATGTAGATTCATCATGTGCCCAATTATGTATATTATATATGCCCAATTTGGGATTATGGTAATGTCTGTAGTCATTAAAGGGAATCTGTCACCTTCCTTTAGTCCTATGAGCTAAGCTGGAGACCCGTCGAGTCCGGGGTTGTAAGTGTTATACTTATTTCCCCAGTTGTTCCCCTTGTGTCAACTCTAGAAGCCGCCACTCAATGCATTGAGCGGTACTGTAACTAGTTAGCCCATTCTAATTTTATAATGGACGTACTACTTAGCAGTGTTACTCAATGCACTGAGCAATGGGTTTCAGCACTGACACTTTGGAAATGACGGGGGGAGAAAAGTATAACTCTTACATCTTCCGCCTCAGCGGGGCAACTACTCTCAGCCCGTAGGCTTAGCTTACAGTGATAAAAGTAGGTGATAGAATCTCTTTAAAATTCATGGATGCAGTCTACTACCATAGTCAGTGGATCCGGTGCATGGTAGATACGAATGGTGTCTTAAAAAAAAACACAACATTGACTTGCAATATATTAGTTCACACTGCAGTCCTTTAACTCTTTATTGCACTCAGGCACTATGTCTACATGGATGTTTTGCTAAGGACTTGCCAGACTACATTCCTGACCTTTATCTCACTTCATAAATCCATCTCTGCAATGGCTCTCTAGTGACACCCATGCATTCTCACTTTTCACCCCCCTGCCCCTGCATTGATCACATACTTTAGGTCTAACCAACACTACTTGCTCAGTCCTGACCACATCCTGACACATATTTCACCTAGAACATAGTCATCCAGGACATATCAGGAATACTTACATCTGTCACACCTGACATGGAATACTTCACATTGCTAAAACCTAGCCCTCATTCTGCAGATACACTTGGTTAAGGAGGACAAACTGGATCAATCAAGCTCATTTATACATACACTGGGGGGGCATGAAAAGTCAATGAATCATGGTAGCAACGGTTATGTCATACAGGAAGTTTGTCAGGTACCTATAGTGACTCTGTCGACAAACTCTACAAGGAGTGTAGGTAGTGTGCCTGAGACCGGCTTCATATGGGCGTAAGCATATATTAATTTGCGCGATAGGCGTAGCGTTTTTGTGAGAGTCTGTGCATATTTTACTGTATTTTTTACGCACACATGCCCTTTATTTGTGCAAGAAAACACGCACGCATGCTCCCTTTGCATTCAATGGCCAATTATGTTTAAGATTGCTGCATAATACCACCAAAATAGGACATGCTGCATTTTGCCGTGGCTGAAATGCCTGCACAAAAGACACACGTGTGACTGAACTCATTGAAATCAATGGGTTCTATTCATTGCATTTGCGCATGCAAATTTTGCGTGTGTAATAAGCAGTGAATAAGCCCTTAGGGTGCGGTCACACGTCACTAATTTGCTGCAGATTATGTCACAGATTTTCATGCAGATCTGCAGCTGATTTCACCTTTTCAATCGAATTCAAATTGGAGCTGAGGTTGACATTTTGGCCCTTTTACCATGGTATTTTTTTCTTTTCACACCCTCAGGACTCTTTTACTTGTCAGTATGCATTTTTACGTTCATCCGTATGCGGCGTAAAATAGCATGAATGAATAACTGCAAGCCCCAAACTTTAGCCGTGTATCTTCAAACATGCCGCTGTTTCATATTGGTGAAAAATTACCATGGATTGCTGAAAAATGCTTGAAATGACTTAAATCGGGCCAGGTGTGTTCTTTTCCCAGTGTTGTATGCAGGGTAACTCCCTCACCCCCCCTTTTTTCCAGCTTCCATTGAAGTCTATTGGAGCTTCCTTCCTGTATATCTCAGCCAAAAGATAGGGCAAGACCTATCTTTTGATGCGGCGTATAAATCGGTGACCCAAAACAGTCGCTTGTGGGCTATTTTTCTGGCGAGTTTTTTTTTATGCGGTCAAAAAGCGTTCATCGGAATGAAAACATTGGAATCCAATGCTTAGATGGTCATGTTTTTTTGGCAATTTTTTTTAAGCCGCTAAATACCAGCGTAAACATGGTCGTGTGAATAAGACCTCAGATTAGTGGTAATTCTGAGTTGAACACCTACGTATCGTTAGAAAGACTAGTTGTAGGGACATAGCACCTGACAAGTCTATTAAAGGACTATGGTTACTTGGCAGTGTCACCAACTAATCGAGTCATATTATTCCCTAGCTCAGCCTAGATTAATCAGATTTTTAAGCATTTCACATCTATTGCTTCAGTTGTTGTATTATGACTACACCTAGGAGGAGTCTTTTAAAGTGCTTTTCCCATCTGCTTAGGTATGGCGAAATAGAGGCAGGTGAATGTCCCTCCATATCCCAATCACTAGAAGGGCTTACTCTCATGTGCATGGGCACTTACTGCAACCTGTATTGCTCCCTACAATGCAGCTGCACAGACTGTTATATATGTGGAAATATTTTATTTTAGAAGCAATACCTTCATACATACAGAGTCGTATGGAGTTTGCCCCAATTTTTTTCTGTATGCCTCCAAAGGTAATGAAAGACATACGGAGGTATGGTACCTATATACTTGCATGTGCACAAAATTACTGCTTTGTACAACTTATGCCGTCATTCAGTGTAAATGCATTCTCAGACGGAATGATGAGCAAAACTGAACAACAGATCAGCCTTGTAAACAGGGAGTTATTCACTTATAACTGACTGCCTGTTTACTGTGAATAGAGGCAGGCGGACGGAACGATCCCCGACCCGCTCTGCATCCATACACTGAGCGATGATCGTTCCTGTGTAAAAAGCACAGGAACGATTATTGCTGGGACAACCTGTTGGGCATCTGCATCAAACAAGTCGTCCTCATTGGCCACAATAAAGCTATATTATGAAATAAACCATTGTGTAATTTCGGACCTTCTGCAACATATGAATAAAATTAAATGCTAATAGTGCCACAGTAGCAAGTGATAGAGGGAGGTGTGACATAGAGTATACTTCTAGCCTTGTATACTCTCCCCTCGGATATTCTTGTGTTCTTTTTCCTGCACAATTCTTGCATGTCCGCATCCCCATTGTCTTCTATTTGGAAATTTGGTGCGCAAATAAGCAGGAAAATAGAGCATGCTGCAGCTTTTTTGGCGTGACCGAAATGCTCTGACAGCAAAATGATATAAATGTTTCCAGCAAGTGAAGAACACCAACCTATTCTTATCTATGAAAATAGAGGAAGACAGGTCTCATCATCTAGAGCATCTCCCTTACATCCTCCAGAATAATCTGGTTAGTTGAATTGCTTTCACAAGGGCAGGTACGTCTTATTGCACATATTGTCTTATTCCTAAATTGACCAAGTGGTATTCTAAAGATACAGACTTCTTTTTGGGGTAAATTGGTACATTTAAGTCAATGGGTAAACTACAGCACAGTCAACCCTACTAGTTCATTGGTCTACACTTATACAATATATCTACATATATTGCTTTAACCTCATTTGCTAATACTGGATGGTTCAGAGGTGCAGCAAACACACTTGTTCCTGTTAAGTATTTTGCAGTGCTATGTAAAATTTGGGGAAATATAGATTTTTTTTGTTTTTCTTTTTAAGCTCCCCAAAAATGCATTAAAAATGTCACAAGCAGTTTGGATGGTGGTAGACAGTCAAGAACTTTTTGTACATGATATGAATTTAGAAATCCAAATACAGATACAATTCTTTTCTTTGCTAACTCCCATATAATAAAGATGAATTAAAATGAAATACTTTAACCTACACAGTACGAAAATACATTATGGATACTTACCTTAGTACATCCAAGCTTGAAGTCTCTGGTGATCCTGGCACAAGAGAAATGAGCACTTGTCACTTTGTCACAATTGGTACTATACTTTGAAGGAGCCAAACAGGTACTGCAAGCTGAAATATGCAGGGCGGTAAAAACTTTGTGACACAAAGGGATGGGCCAGGAAAATCTGAAGCAGGTCCCCAGTAAATTACATCAGTAACACATGCAAATGCAGAGATGTACACAGCGAAACTACAAAGGAGTCACCAATGAGATGCACCTCTCCCTTATTCTGTACTGATCAGCCTATGAAATTACCTTTTGAACAATTCTTAATTTAGGACTGGATTTGCTAGTGGATTAATGTCATACCTTTAACCAGGGTGGTATGGGGCTCTTTATCTAGTTGGTTTATATCACTGCAGTCCACTTTGCATTCTTGATATAGGGGGTCTCACCAACACTTCATATAGTGAAGAGAAAAGTAGAAAAGGTGCAGATTTTATGTAGTGAATAATCCACATTAAAAACTGTATTAAAATCCACACCATTGGTGCGAAAATTGTTGTAAAACCGTAGTAGACTTTACCCCTTCAATTGAAAGGGTGAAATCTGCTGCAGGTCCGCGTCAAAAACCACATTAAATGGTATAGATTTTGGTGAGGGTCGGTGCCTAAAGCCAACATGTGAACTTGTCCTATGGGTACTTTCACCAAAGAAACTGTCTTTTTGTCGCATAGCCAAAACCCCATGTATTTTCCCATGATTTACCATCATTTTGCAATCTGATTTTTGCTCCATAGCTTGTACAGGTTAAACAAATTCTTTAACATATAGAAATAAATGGGCAGCCATGTCATACATGGTCTCATTGAGTCTGAAAGAGTTGGAGCTGGTTTTTACAATGGATCATCTTCTCTGACTTTTAGGCCTTGTTCACATGAGTGCTGTTTGCAGTATGGGTACGCGGAAAAAAATACGCCTATACTGCACTAAAAATCACATGAACAAGCAGTTGCGCTTAAAAAAGCACAGCTACCCCAGGAGAGAGAGAAGAAGCCCCGCAAGGCTTCGGGATTTACCCATAGCAGGGAGATAGAGAGCAGGGCTATGGGGGATTAACCTATAGCCCCGCTCTGTCTCCCCCTGCTATGGGTTAATCCCCCACAGCCCTGCTCCCTCTCTCTTTCTGCTATGGGTTAATCCCCCATAGCTCTGCTCTCTCTCCCTGCTATGGGGAATTAACCCATAGCCACGCTATCTCTCCCCCTGCTCTGGGGATCCCCGAGGGATATCCCTATAGCACAGAAAGAGTGGGCAGAGCTAGAGAGAGGAGGCAGGGCTATAAGGCTTCTCACATGGATTCCCCATAGCAAATATAGAGGGGGCAGGGGCTAGAGGGCAAATACCTCTAGCCCCACCCTCTCCTCCCACATTCTCAGGGAAGCCCTGTAACCCTTCCCCCTCTCTCTTTCTGCTATAGGGAAATTTCTTAGGGAGAGAGGTGGAGGGAGTCTGCTACTGCCCCCCACTGCTCGGGAATTTACCCAGTAGCAGGGCTGTAGCAACAATCCGATGCTTACAGAAGGACATTTAAAATGTGCTGCCCAGGAGGACATTTTAAATATTCCTTTGTAAATTCCTGTTAGTCCCTGCAGGGATTAAGGTAACCCTCAGGGAGTCCCCTCATCCCCGCAGGGAATAACAGAAGTTTACAGCGGAACATTAAAAGTGTGCTTCTGGGCAGTACGTTTTAAATGTCCTGTTGTAAGCAGCAGGGTATTCCCTCGATTGGTAGAAATCTTCTTTTCCTGCACAGAAGTTTCCATAAACTCCAGCTGCCATAGGAGTCAATGGAGACTCCTGCGCAGCGCACCAAAAATAGGACAGGTCCTATCTTTTTCTGCAGCACTGACCTAAGGCTTCTTTCACATGAGCGCATATCAGTCGGCCATTTCACGGCCGGCTGATATGCACTGTGATCTAATGCATTGGATTCCTATGCATCAGATCACATGAGCATATTTGTGAGACGTAAAAACGCCCGGCCAAGCCAATATAGCGCTGGGCTTTTTTACGTCGGACCCAAAACATAGTCCTGGAACTATGTTTTGGGCTGGAATACATCAACCGCTGCATGGGCTCCTATGGGAGCCTATGGCAGCGGCCGTAGGTGGGGGGGAGTTTAGCAGCGTGGCTGCTAAACTCATTCCCTCTGTTCTCCTCCCCTTCCCCGTGCAGGCTTGCCTGTCTTCCTCCCTGCTTGTTCTGTGCAATGGGAGGTGGGACGGGGCAGAGCTAAGCTCTGATCCGCCCCGCCTCCTCCCATTGATGGCTATGGACAAGGGGTGGGATGTGGGCGGAACTTAGCGCCTGCCCTCTCCCATTGCATAGAACGAGCAAGGAGGAAGAGAGGTGAGCCTGCACAGGGAAGGGGAGGGGAAATGGCCTGGTGAGGTTGGCGCATTTGCCCTGGCCTCACCAGGCCATATGAACGGGCGCACAAACGCTTGATTTGTGCGCCCATTCACCAGTTTTTTCGCCCCTAACGTAGCGTATATCGGCTGACCGTTTTCACGGCCGGCCGATATCCACTCGTGTGAAAGAAGCCTTAAATGCGAGTATTGTAGCCATGTATGCGCTATCTTTGATTGGTGTGAGTATTTATCATGTCTAAAATTCCTTCATGTGAACGCTTCTATAGGAAACCATTGGTTCTTATAAAAGCGCTCTTTTCACGCTCCTCTAATGCACGAAAACAGCGCTCATGTGAACGAGGCCTTAGAGGGAGATCAGAAGCTAACAGGACATACAGATGGGATGACCTCTTTAAACCAAATATCCCATACTCCACAAGTCAACTTTTCAAGAAATCAGGAAGGTAAAGTGTGGCTGTAGTTTGCAAAGTCATGACTGTTTATTATGTTAAGGTGCGTATGGACGGAACAAATGTTCAAAAAAAAACAACCCGCTAGATCGGTCAAATTTGACCGATAATCATTCAGTGTAAAGTGTCAGCGATGGATGAACGATGATTCTTTTGCTTAGCATTCATCGATCATTTCATGCAAAAATGAAAATCCTCGCTAGCTCGTTCAATAATTGTTCAATTTAACCCCTTAAGGGCCAAGCTCCTTGATATGACAATAACATTATACAAAAGTATACAAAATGCTGCAGACCTGATTACCTGTCACTTAGTTACGATTAGAAACTACAATACTGTCTAGTCAAGTTGTAAGTCACATCAACTGTGGTGTATTTTACAATGAACTCCGTTACCATTTTACACAATGGGCTTCATACCGGTATATTAGCTATGTGCTACCTATGTGGGTACAAAGGGCACGGCTACCAGCTTGTGGAGGAGTGAGCACCAGTGGAATGTAGACTAGGGGCGAATTGCCCTCCTTAGGTCCACCTGGCTAAATGATCTCTTTCCTCTGTGCGGCAGCGTCTTGTACAGTTACGTGAATCATCCTTCTGCTGGCTCTTTCTCCTCCTCTCTGGTGTTCTAAGGCCCGACTATAAGTTTATAGGTGTCCCCATTCTGGTATTTTATTTATGTACTGAGGTTGGTTCATACTGTGTAAAAGTCAGGCATTTGATTCTGGTCCTGTATTTATGCAATAAGCTTGGTTCTGGTGCTGTATTTATTCACTGAAATCTTCAGTTTGGGGTGGGGGTGGGGGACCAAAAATTTATGCACAGGGTGCCATCTAACCTACGGCACTGTAGACCAACCATATCGTATAACAATTCACATAAAAAATTACCCAAGCATGGGGAGAAACACATAAAGGTCCCATAGTCACAAGGAAATCAGGTCTATATGCAGCCCTATTACAATACTGCAGGTATTCACACCTTATTCATTTCTGAGATGGGTGTAATGTGTCAGCTGGATGTGATCAGCCTATTAATAGATTTAGCATTGTTAGAGGATCAGTGGAGCTGACTCATAATCTAGTTACCAAGCTAATAATTGGCCTTCCGGAATATTTTTGGATTTGGGGAGCACTCATTCATATGCATTGCTTCCATATAAGGAGCTTGAAGTGCATGAATGTGAGTTCTAGCTCCTCTATAGTATACATAATGTTGGAATGATGAGAACAACCAAATGCAAATCTGTGCACTTGGGAACATTTTTTGCATGTCTTAGAACAAAAATAGTTCTTATTCTAGAATACCAAACTGCTTAAAGATTTCTAACAATCTGTGGGGGGCAAAAACTAAGGCCCCACCAATGCCATCTTCTGAGATATCTGTGTACCATGTTACAGGATAGAAAAATGTGCACAAAGTTCTTCAACTTTCTAATATACTCTGTCTTTCAATACGGCACAGTTATCAAGAACACTGCTTGCAGTGAGGGAATGGAAACCTTCAGGTTTGCATCCAGAGTCCTAAAATATGTCCTGAGAGCTTTCTACATTATTGCCAGTCTAGGCAATCCCATGTTAGTTAAATATTAGCAGTACAAATATCTATCCTGCGGAGTCCCAGTATTACGGCAGCTACACACGAGCACAAAGCGCAGAGAATAGAACCATTGTTCTCAATGGGGTTATTTGCAGTTTCACACCAGTTTCGCACTCACAAAAAAGGCCACAACATGCTCTATTTTAGTGCGCATTTGCACACCAAAGGCACCATAAGAGTCTATGGAGGTGTGCAAATGCGCACTCAGTCCCCGGACAATGAACTGCACAATTTTGTGGGGAAAACAAACACACTGGGTACTAATTAAGGCCACTCTCACATACAACACTTTTTACAGTGTTTACCGCGGCGGTAATCACTGTAAGACTCATTCATTGATTTTAATGAGGGTTCGATGACTAGCGTCCAAACACATTAGAAATGCCATGATTTTCAAAAGCTGTCTGCTCTATTTTTGTGCTTTTTAACGCACTGTCACCCATTACAAATGTTGGGGTGCGTTAAAAAATGAGGTCAAATGCTGTAGAATGTGTTAAAAATTGTAGTAAAACGCTGTGCCTGAAATGCGTTGTTTTACAGATGATGTATGTGAGAGTGGCCCGAGGCTGCATATGAAGTACTGTATACACAATGTGTCTTTGTTGGCATGTTTTCTCACCTTTGGTGAGTCCATAGGGTTTTTTGAAAATCGCAGCATGCTCTGGCATTTTTTAAGACAATTGTGACCAAAAAAGCCTAAAAAATGCTGGTAAAAATGCAGACGTCAAGAAAATCCTATGCAAATCTTTTGCCATTTTTTTAAACAGAAAAACACTTGCAAAAAGATTGGCTGAAGGAAGCCTAAACTGCGGTTTCATTCACAGAAGTTTTTGGAAAAACCCTACTGTACATTTTCATGCAGTTTTGTTAATCATCCCTGCCTCCATCCCACGAGGACTCCCTTCATTGTTCTGGCGGCCGAGGGATTTTGTGGGTGCGGTGTCAGTGTACTGCAAGGCGCCGCAGCCAGCCGGATAAAATTGCGAAAAATATCCACGACGTGTTCACGGCCATTCTTCGTTCATCCCATTTAACACCCTAATAGCCGTGAAAAATCGCGGCAATCGCAGTGTCAAATTGACACCTATGTGAATAAGGCCGAAGGATTTGGTCACACATGGAAAATCCACAGCGTTTATGGTAGAAGCCATGTGGATGAGATTTAAAAAGTCTCATCCAATGTTAATTCTTTGCTAAAGAATGGAGCACAGATTTCATCCTTTGCAATGCAATCGTTAAATCCACATGGCGTGGATCTTTTCTGGGAAAAATCTGCAGCAGTTTTGTAAAATGGTGTGAAATTCAACACTGAGGGCTTATTCACACGACCGTATTGACGCAGGTATTTAGCCACGCAACCCCCCCCCCCCAAAAAAAACGCGACCATGCGACGCATTGGATACCAGTGTATGTGTTCAGATGTCCAATTGTTGGCTGTGTAAAAAAAATCACGCCAAGAAAAAAGTAGCACATAAGCGACTGTTTTGGGTCACTGATTTTATACACAGTGCCAAAAGAGAAGTCGTCTTGCCATATTTTTTGCCAAAATACACAGGAAGCTCCCATATACTTCTATGGAAGCTGGAAAAAAGGGAGAGGGATGGAGTCAACCTGTATACAACACTGAAAAGAAGACAGCTGGCCCTATTTAAGAACTAGTGATTCCAAGGACCTCTGCCGATCGCTGGTTTTCAACGCTTCGCATATTTTTTTGCCTATACGTAGCAGCTCCCCATGTGAATGGCATGAAAAACACTAATTAAGATTGCAACTCGATTGTAGCAAATCTTCATTCATGCGATTATACAGTGCTTACGGACGAACGTAAAAACGCCTATGGTCGTGTGAAGGAGGCTTCAAGATGCAAGGGTTCAATCTTCCAGTAAAAACACAGCTAAATCCGCACTATTTAGGTGCAGATTTGTACACTGTGGAATTCTTGCGAAATTGCCAGGGGGATTCTATGGTGGAATCCCTGCAGTTATTTCGCCATGTGAGAAGGTGGTCTAAGAGTCTTCTAAGCTAACAGAAGAAGCAAATGTGCGTTTTGATGTAAATTATGCTTTGTCTTAGGCCTCATGCCTATGGCCGTGACGGACTTCGCCAGCGGAATATCGCAGAGTAGTCCTTCACGGCGCCAGCAAAGGACCCCGTACTCACCTCTCGGATCCGCCACATGAATTCCGTCTGCCGGGCTGGCGTGCATGCAAACTACAGAGCATGACGTGCTGGCAGTGGCCGATGATGCGGCCGGCGGTGGGCGGAGACGCGTAATCACAGCGGAAGTATAGCGTGAGGGTCGGCTTACATTGATTACAATGGAAGCCGGCCGTGCATTTTTCCACGGCAAATAGAGCATGTTGTGGTTTCTTTCATGCTGCGGAATTCTGCAGTGTCAACATTCACCTATTAGGTTCAATAGAACTTAATAGGTGCGGGAGAATGCCGCAGATTTCGTAAAACACAGCAGAAATCCGTCCGTGAGCATTAGCCCTTAAATGTGCGAGTTGAGATTAAGTGGGGATGTATTTGTAGCAAATACCTGTATGCATTACTGAGTTTTTTTTATTTGCATTTTATACCAAGTCAAAAGTGCTGATATGTTTTAGCTATATCTGTTTTCCTTGATAACCCAGGGAAGAAGGCAAGAGTGGTTTTTAACCCTTTTTGCCTCCTCCTTTCTTTAGTACACAGCGCTCAATGACCGTCGGCATTCCCTGCTACAGCAGAACTGCAGGGTCCCAGCAAACACTGATCAGCTCTGCCAGTGACTATTGTCACTACAGGGGATGTTTTCTCCTGTAACTGGGGCTCCTATGGATGCCTCAGCTACAGTGGGAAAGTGTAAAATTAAAAAAAAAAACATGTGAATGTTCCCCAGAGGTCTTGCATGATGTCATTGGGGACATAGATAGTAAAACAAATAATTACTTAAATAAGTAAAACATAATAACAGAATAAAATAAAAATACATAAAAAAGAAAATAACAATAAAACCTGACGCCAACCAAAACCATCGCCATACATATTATATATCAAAACGTCCGAAACAAAATGAGGAACCCGTTCCCATACTTTATTTTAGCATAAATGTACTAATTTGAAAAAAAAAAAAGTATAAATGTTTAAAACAATTACATTTTTTAGCTTTTTACCCCCAATAAAACTAAAAAACTGAAAAAAAAAGTCTGGGGATTTATTCTGACTGCCAGATTTTGAGTCAGTCAGGAGAAAATTTTTTCCGCTTTAATGAGAAAAATTTGCCTCTATGGTACGTCATTGTTTTTTTTTTGCCTTCATCTGGATCAACATTGCAGAATAATAAATTGAATTGGATGGATATATTTTTTTCGGCCTTACAAACTACGTTATTATCAAAGGTACTTGGGGTTTGGGAGATTTTTTCCTGCTGGATATTGTCAATTCTCTGTTTGAATTAAGTGGCCAGGTTCTTAGCACTGTGTTACGGCACTCTGCCCCCCGAGCGCCAGTTGGGGTGCCCTGATCTCCTGCACCCCACTGTCCCTGCCTACTTGCCTCGGCCCTGGCTAACCCCAGGCGGACAACTGGGCGGCAGTCCCTGCACTGGCTAGGGACCTGGCGACTACCTGATGGAACAACTAACAGGGGACAGAGTGCCGACAGAAGAGGCAGGTGAAACAGACCAACAAAACTACGAGGTGAAACAAGGCTGGAGGTGGAGCTCACAGGCAAACGAAAGGAAACTGACAAGCAACTAGGACAGACTAGAATAGACCTGACTAGAGGCTAGCAGAACCAATAACTGGCAGTGAGTTCAGGTCACTGCCAGCCTTTTAACTAAAAGCCTCCGCCCCGGGGCGGAGAGTGGGAGGAGCCGACTCTCCCCCTGTTGCATAAGGGAGGTGGATGAGAGCGGGCGGCACCCTACGGGCGGACACGCCCACGCCGCAGCACGCTGGCTGCTCCACGCTGCTGCACGCTGGCTGCTCCACGCCGCCGGGAGATCCCTGACAGCACAGCTCCGGGGCGCCGAAGCTGAGCTCGAAGCGGCGCGCGCCGGCCGCGGGACCCAGCGCCTCCCTGCATGGTAACATTACCCCCCCTCTGACGGGGGACCTCCGGGCCCCCGGAAACTCGACCAGGCTTATCTGGAAAACGACGGTGGAACCGCCGTACCAACACGGGAGCATGAACATCACATGCGGCCACCCAGGAATGATCTTCTGGTGGAAAACCCTTCCAGGCCACCAAGTATTGTAGGATTCCTCGACACCGACGAGAGTCCAGTATCTCCTGGACCTCGTATTCGACTTCATCCCGGACCAGGGTGGGCGGAGGGGGACCGGAGGTGGGTATCACCGAAGGGACAAAAGGTTTCAGCAGCGACTTATGGAATACCCTGTGAACCCTCCATGTGGTTGGCAACCCCAGCTCGTAGGCGAGTGGGTTCACCACACGTGTGATGGCAAACGGCCCCACGTAACGTGGCGCCAGCTTCAAGGACGGGACCCGCAATTTGAGATTTTTAGAAGACAGGTATACCTTCTGTCCCACCCTGTAAGGTTCAGACACAGACAGACTCTTCCCACTGCGCAACTGCATACGGGCCCCCGCTGCCTCCAAGTTTCTCTGCACCTCTTTCCATACTCCCCGAAGCGTATCTGTGGCGTCATCCGCTGCCGGACAGAGCGACGGAGTAGGGATTGCTGTAAGGAAGCGAGGATGCTGACCGTATACACTAAAAAATGGAGACACCCCAGTAGAAGAACAAAGGCGGTTGTTTAGTGCAAACTCTGCCAACGGCAGGAACTCTGCCCACTGGTAAGCCTTTTCGCTGGCAAACAACCGTAAATATTGCACTAAGTCTTGGTTCTTCCGCTCAGTCTGACCATTAGTCTGCGGGTGGAACGCTGACGAGAAGGAAAGCGACGTTCCCAGGTTTCTGCAGAAGGCACGCCAAAACTGCGACACAAACTGAACCCCGCGATCCGATACAATATTTTGGGGAACCCCATGTAGGCGAATTATTTCCTTTACAAAAATCGTGGCAAATTCTTTTGCCGAGGGTAGCTTTTTTAACGCCACAAAATGTGCCATCTTTGAGAACCGGTCGACCACCACTAAGATAGTGGTGCATTTCTGGGATTCTGGTAGGTCAGTGATGAAATCTACTGATAAGTGAGACCAGGGACTGGAAGGAACCGGTAGTGGTCTCAGAGGACCCTCCGGAGGACGCCGCCGACTCTTATTGCGAGCACAGACCGAGCAACCCCTCACAAAGTTGCGGATCTCCTGAGACATGCCTGGCCACCAGAAGTATCGGGAGCAAAGCTCCAGGGTCCCCTGGAACCCTGGATGCCCGGCGAGAGCCGACGAGTGGGACTCATCCATGACTCTAGGGCGTAGGGTCTCTGGCACAAACCATCTGCCCTCCGGCACCCCTGACGGAGCGTCCTGCTGGGCATCCTGTAGTTGAGGGACGAAGTTAGACTCTAACACTGCCACCACCACGCCGGGGGCTAAGATATTCTCGGGAGTCATGGTCCCACTGTCGGGTACCCCGAAACTCCGTGACAGAGCATCCGCCTTCACGTTCTTCTCTCCGGGGATATATGTCACGACAAAGTTAAACCTGGCGAAGAACAACGCCCACCTGGCTTGACGAGCAGTGAGTCTTTTCGCATTGGCGAGATATACCAGATTCTTGTGATCAGTATATACGGTAATTGGGTGTCTAGCACCCTCAAGATGGTGTCGCCACTCTTCCAGAGCCCATTTGATAGCCAACAATTCCCGGTTACCCACGTCGTAGTTGCGCTCTGCTGAATTGAACTTTCGCGAAAAGAACGCACATGGGCTATAGCCAGACCTCCCACTGACTTCCTGCGACAATACTGCTCCTGTCCCCACTTCCGACGCGTCTACCTCAATAAAAAAGGGTAGTAGTGCGTCCGGCTGTATTAGCACCGGGGCAGTCGTGAATGCCTTTTTTAGACGGCTAAAGGCCTCAAGGGCTGCAGGCGACCACTTACCCAAGTCAGCCCCCTTCTTAGTCAGGTCGGTCAGAGGTTGAGCAATAACTGAGTAATTTCTAATGAATTTGCGGTAGAAATTTGCAAAACCTAAGAACCGCTGGAGAGCCTTGAGGTTGTCGGGTCTGACCCATTGGGAGATTGCTGCTACTTTATCAGACTCCATCTGAATCTCTGTGGGGGAAATTACATAACCAAGGAAGGATACTTGTTTAGAGCCAAATGTACATTTCTCTAATTTGACAAAAAGTTGATACTCGCGCAAACGGGTCAGGACCAACCTCAGGTGCCGCACATGTGAATCCCAGTCAGGTGAGTACACCAGGATGTCGTCCAGATAAATGACCAGAAATACCCCCAGGAAGTCGTGGAAGACTGCGTTCATAAAACCCTGAAACACAGCGGGGGCATTACAGAGTCCAAAAGGCATGACCAGACATTCAAAATGTCCTAACGGGGTGTTGAACGCTGTCTTCCATTCATCTCCCTCTCTGATGCGAATTAAATTGTAAGCCCCCCTTAAGTCCAGTTTGGAGAACCAGTGAGCCCCTACCACCTGATTCAACAAGTCAGGAATTAGGGGCAAGGAGCACTGGTTCTTCACAGTGATTTTATTCAAGGCCCGATAATCCACACAAGGCCTTAGTGTCCCGTCCTTTTTCTCTACAAAGAAGAGACCTGCCCCGGCCGGGGACCTGGACGGCCGGATATGTCGGTTGGCCAGAGCTTCCGAGACATAGGACTTGAGGGCTTCATGCTCACGACCTGACAGATTGAATATGGCTCCCTTAGGGATGGGACCGTCGGGAATCAGGTCGATACCACAGTCCCACTCCCTATGGGGGGGCAGAGCCTTAGACAGTCGTTTGGAGAATACCTCCTGAAAGTCTGACAAATACTCCGGAATGAGCACCGTATCTGCGGAGCACACAGCTATAGTAGACAGGTGATTGTGACACGATGACCCCCAATGAGTCAATTCCCGGGTGGACCAATCAAATTGGGGGTTGTGCAGTGCCAACCAGGGCATACCAAGCACCACATCAACCGACATCTTTTCCATAACCAAGAAAGACAGTTCTTCCGAGTGGAGGACCCCCACCGTGAACTGTAATCTTGGGGTCCTCCATCGTACCAAGCCTGTAGAGAGAGGGGTAGCATCAATGCTGGTAAAATGAATTGGCGTCTTCAACGCCACAAATTCCGCCATCAGAGAACGGACAAAACCCAGACTTATCAAGTTAGCGGCTGCTCCGGAATCAATAAACGCCCGCCCTGATCGGGAAAAATCCCCGAATCTAACATGACACGGTACCAAAAGTTTAGGAAGTACCTGAAGTCCTAGGCGATCCTCCCTGCAATCGCCTAGGACTCGGAGTTTTCCGCCGGTTCCGGCTGCGGGCGTTTGAGACCTCAGTGGGCAGGTTATCACCCGATGTCCAGCTTTCCCGCAGTAGAGGCAGAGACGATGCAACAAACGGATCCGGCGTCGCTCTTTGGGGTCCAGCGGGTCCACCTCCATCGGCTCGGGCGCAGAGACTGGTAAGGAGGAGGAGGGACCAGGGCCACTGACCTCCCTGACTCTACGGGTCTGCCTGTCCTGCTTCCTAGACCTGAGCCTCCTATCTGCTCTCACCGCTAGCTCCATAGCCTCCCTTAAGGACCCAGGAACGGGATGGGAAATTAACAGGTCTTTAACTGCGTCCGAGAGGCTCTGCAGAAAAATGTCCTTCAGCGCGCTATCGTTCCATGTCGTATCCCCCGCATAGCGTCTGAAGTTGGAGCAATAATCCTCCACACACGACAACCCCTGCCGCAGCGCCAACAACTGTGAAACCGCCAACCCCGCTCGGTCCGGTTCGTCGAAGATACCCCCGAGTTCCTGAAAAAAGGAGTCCACGGACTGCAGGCAGGAGGAACCCTCGGGGATGGAGAAAGCCCATGTCTGTGCCGAGCCCCGCAGCAGGGACATTATCAGCCCGACCCTCTGAGCCTCCGACCCGGAAGAACGGGGACGCATGCGAAAAAACAGGCGACACGCCTGTCGGAAAACAAAAAACTTGTTCCTCTCCCCAGAAAACACCTCGGGAAGAGGGCACTTGGGTTCGGGGCTGGTTGAGGCGTCCGACCCCTGCGACACCCCCCGCTGCTCCTGGGCCACCATGCGGGCGGATAAATCCTGGATCACAGGCACCAGGGCCTGCAGCTGGTTTGTGAGGGAACTGATCGCCTCCATGACAAAAACGGTTTTAAAGGGCCAGTTATTATGTTACGGCACTCTGCCCCCCGAGCGCCAGTTGGGGTGCCCTGATCTCCTGCACCCCACTGTCCCTGCCTACTTGCCTCGGCCCTGGCTAACCCCAGGCGGACAACTGGGCGGCAGTCCCTGCACTGGCTAGGGACCTGGCGACTACCTGATGGAACAACTAACAGGGGACAGAGTGCCGACAGAAGAGGCAGGTGAAACAGACCAACAAAACTACGAGGTGAAACAAGGCTGGAGGTGGAGCTCACAGGCAAACGAAAGGAAACTGACAAGCAACTAGGACAGACTAGAATAGACCTGACTAGAGGCTAGCAGAACCAATAACTGGCAGTGAGTTCAGGTCACTGCCAGCCTTTTAACTAAAAGCCTCCGCCCCGGGGCGGAGAGTGGGAGGAGCCGACTCTCCCCCTGTTGCATAAGGGAGGTGGATGAGAGCGGGCGGCACCCTACGGGCGGACACGCCCACGCCGCAGCACGCTGGCTGCTCCACGCTGCTGCACGCTGGCTGCTCCACGCCGCCGGGAGATCCCTGACAGCACAGCTCCGGGGCGCCGAAGCTGAGCTCGAAGCGGCGCGCGCCGGCCGCGGGACCCAGCGCCTCCCTGCATGGTAACACACTGAGATCTGTCATAGGCGGCTGCATTTTAGAGCTAAGGGGGAAGTGAAGAGTATCAAAGAGTTGTTTTGGATAATTGGATAGTAAGGAGATGGGAGTAGTGAGATAGGATTGTTTGGCATGGTGAAGGGTGAAGTTTAGCGTGTACTGGTAATGCCTGTGACATCCATTCAGGATCACTTTTTATGGTGCATGCAGTAAAAGTATTTTAGTCTATTACACATCCAATGCTCTAGAAATGTTATGCTCAAAATATAGTCCCAAACGCAATTTTAAATTGCAACCTTGAAGATTTGGAATTTCCATGGTTGACCAAAGTACTGGAATGAAAGCACCAGATATTCGTCTGGAGAGGATGTTTGAGGAGAAGATTATACATCTTGTTCATGCTCATTTATTGCAGTAAAAACATCATTAACCTACATTTGTCATAACTGGGATCTATAAAGACATTCTTCTAGAGGTTAGCATGCTGTCTTTTTATGGGTATAATTTGTACCAAGTGACTTGGCACAGGGCAAATCTTGGTCACCTTTAATGTATATCTCAACTCTACAAAATATTAATTATAATTATCATCCAAACTGCACTTGCTCTTGTATATGGAATAGATCAAGCCCTTACAGCATACGTAACTTTTCAGAATAACCTGCTAAATGTGTGTACATAAGGAATAACACTATTTCTAACCATTATATGACTTGTATTTGGCATTTATCACTGTTTTTTTCCCTCTGCAGGCTGTATCTCTGATTTTCAGTTCTCTCAGAATTGGTATAAGTAGCCTTACCACTCATGCTGCCTTCTATACAGTATGCATAGATTCAGCTTCCTGGCTGTCTGTGTAACACAAAGACAGACATAAACTGATCATGTAAAACAGCAGTACCGAACAGTAGAGATGTGAAAAACAATAATAACTCAACATTGTTATTAGCCGTTTAGTCGTTCACGACCCTTGGCGACCCTAAAGGCAAGCTCCCAACATGTTTTTCGGTTTTGCACTGCTTCTTTCAGTTGTCTGATATCCATACCAGTATCAGCTTTATCAGTATCAAGCCATCGTGTTCTTTTGCCGCCCGATCTTCCTTGCTAATGATCTGTCCAAGCAATATAGATTTTTTTCTAGTGACGCTGCTCGCATAACATGGTCAAAATACATTAGCTCTATGCATCTATGTGTTTCTCCACCTTCTCCCCTCTGCTCTCATAGACTTCAATGAGTAGGTTGATTCATACACCTCTTACACTTCCTGTTCTCAAGAGAGTGGATGCTAATAGCTACTTGAATTTTAACAGCTGCCACCATAAAAAATGGAAGAAAAATGTCCCTTATGGCCAATTTCAGAGAATTAGAAAAAACTGCACAAAAATAGAAGATTATAGAGAGCAAGCAAAAATAGTAGAAAAAAGATTTAAAGAGAAGGGGTATCCGGAAACTTTAGTGAAGGCAGCATATAAAAAAGCGTTAAATTTGGGAAATTTGACAACAGAAAGAACGAAACAAGTAAAAAATCCCAGAAAAGAGAAGGAGAGATATGAAGCAGCTTTCACCACAAAGTACAATGCCCATGCAGGGGTGATAAATGGTATATTAAGGAAGAATTGGACAATCCTAAAAGAAGATCCATTTTTAGAAAAACAACTAACCACAAAACCATTGTGCATATTTCGGAAGAATGCAACATTGAAAAACCTTATTGCTCCGTCATGCCCCAAAAATGGAAGAAAAAGGAAGTATAGAGGAGATAACGATGGAGAAACAGGAGGAGCCTATAAGTGTAGGAAAAAAAGATGTATATGTTGTACGAATATTCAACATGGTACTAGGAAAATACCACTTCCTGATGGGGAAGATTACATTATAAAGCAAAGAATGACCTGTGACGTGACAAAAGTCATTTATATGCTGGAATGCCCGTGCGGGCTAAGATATATAGGAAGAACTATCAATATGCTAAGAGGAAGACTTAACAAGCACCGTAGCAATATTAAGAAAGGATTCGACAAACACAGCATATCACGGCATTTCAATACCCATCATGCCAAAGATTTTTCCCTGTTGAGAGTTATCCCTATAGAAAATATTAGGGAGAGATCAGTAGAAAAGCTAAGATCTAGAGAAATGTATTGGATATTCCGTATGAACACCCTAGTCCCTAGAGGCTTGAACGAAGTGGTAGAGAAATTATAAACATAAAAAACACATATAAACCCATAACACAAACACATAGCCTTGTTTGATTTCATTATATCTATCTATTTATTATATTTATTATATTCCATTGAATTTTCCCATAAAACTATTAATTCAATACTTTTTATATACAGAATAATAATAAGGAGATATTTTTAACATTTTTTAATATTTTTATGTATTTAATATTCATATCAAATATTTATATCTATGGTTATTGAGACATATAGTTAAATGAGAAGAATATACAATGAAATAGAGATTGATGTTCATTTAAATAACACATATATTTGATTGTAGTTTACCTATTTGATTGCATAGTTTAAATAACAACAATATAATGTTTGGTATTATATAGGTTTTATTAAGAAATATTGGAGGTGTTGGCCAGTAACATCCTCATGATTAATATATCCAGGAGTGCGAGCGAGCCCGTCCACATTCCCGCTTTCACACAAGAAGCAGCGCCGGACGAGGTGACGTCACGGCCCCACGTGATCTAGTCAGCTGACACTTGCGGAGGAGGCGTGGCGCCGCTGGACGCTGAGGGGGATGGAGGACGGAGCGGACCGCATGCAATGGAGGTATGTAAATTTTACTATAAATGTTGTGTATGTAATATATTGCCACACTTGATAAAGTCCCTGTAGAGGGATGAAACGCGTTGTGGAGATTAAAGTATTGAAGTGCCATATTCCCGGAGCGCGGACCTATTTTGTTGTTACTTGCATATACTTCCTGTTCTCAGTCCTACCACCTGAATTAACAGAGATAACAATACCTGACAATTGTCAGAGGATAGAAAATTAGGAGGCATGAGAGACCTCCAGTGGATACTTCTAGTGATCCCGTATTACTTTATGGGATCACAGAAGGAGCACTATGAGTATGGTGAGGGTGTTGCAGAGGGTCATTAGGAGTAGCAGCAGGATGTGGGTGTGGGGATGCATTGATGATTCATGGCTGGAAGAAATATTGATAGTGTCTGGGCCCAGATAGGAAAGAAAAACTGATGACACTAATGAGAGCAGACGGGTTCTGTGATTACTTGAGATAACTGCAGTATGAGCACTATCGTTCTGTAGAGTTGATATCTGACTAGTAGTTAGAGGTATACTAGTATCGTTACTGGGACCCTAAAGGGCACTGCGTAGTAGAAAAAAAGTGACATGTCAATTTTGACGCAGGATCTATATTGTCTCCAGAGTGGACCATCTGCAGCATTCCACATCAATTCAAACCAATGGAGCATCTACATGTCCACTCACAGAAAGCAGACAGCAGCTGCAATTTTCCGCTCGCGGCAAAACAAAATCACAGCATGGTCTGTTTTTGGGCAGACGGCTTCCATTGAAGTCAATGGAAGATGTCCAACCTGTTGGCCTTTCGCAATTGACATTACGTAAAGGTCGTGGATTCCGCGTCATTGCTAGGCGATAACGCAGGAAAGGCAGGAGTTTAAAAAAAAAATCTGTACTGTGCATGTCTGACGGCAAGCCATGCGGACTATTCGCAGTACAGAAGAGAGTACGAAAAGACAGGTACACGGGGTCACCAACCAATTTGGGTGGCCACACTTGCATTTGCTACATTGGCTGGGGCTAAATCTGCATGAGGATCTGCTTGCAAGTTCTCAGCAGAACATTGAGGCTCAGCCTCTGACTTTTAACACAAAATAAATGTGAGATTCACATTGATAAAATATAGCAAGGATCTGAGTTTATTAAACAGTGTGAATACGGCTTTAGGGTGGTTTCACACCTGCACCCAAGGTTCTGCTTTTCTGCTGCGTTCGGGAAGCAGAAAAGGGGAATCCTCACAGCCAAACAGCTCCATCTCAGGACGGGACCGAGCAGTGCCGAACGGACCCCATTGATTGTAATGGGCTGTGTTCAATTTCCGCTCAACTACCTGGCTTTTTTTTCTGGTATTTTGAGCCTGATCTGCGTCGGGAACCTCCAACTGCCGGTTGCAACACAGATGTGAAACCGCCCTTTCTGTGTGTTTTTTTACACTGACATTGTGCTACATCTACTGCTATAAAGTTGTGTAACAACCACTGAATGTACATAGTCAATTGATTACTCATCAAGCCATAAAAGTGTTAAAATAAGTATCAGGGAACTCTGAGGTACGCATGAGAGAATCCAAAGAATGCTATTATTTACCCTAGTAAAATTAAATAGACTTTAAATTACAAATTGTAAAATAAATAATGATTATACAGTATAAGTGTACACGTATTACATTATTTAACCTGTATGGACCAAGCCATGAAAAAAATAAAAATTTTGGTGAAAATAGCTTATTTTGTATATCTTGCTCACAAAAACTGAATAGAAAGCAATCAAAAAGTCATATGGTATCATTAAAAAAGACAACTAGTCCGCAAAATAAAAAACTCTCACATCACAGCGCCTATTGTTTTCAATGGGGCTGGCGGCAGCATCATGAGATCTCCCACTGAAAACAAATAGAAGTTGGTCAAGCCAAAAAATCCCAGCGCTCCTGGTAGTAAACCAAATATTCTATTACAGTACACCCCAAGGAAGGGCTCCCATCCAATAGATATATTGGTTCCAAGTCTCAGTGATTACATGCAAAAGTTTTATTCATAGGGTAACAGCAACACATTTCAGCTCATAAATGTTAATGAGCCGAAACGCGTTGCTGTTACCCTATGAATAAAACTTTTGCATCTAATGTCTGGATTCACACGACAGTACATACGCAGCTATTCACCTGCGTATATATGCCAGCCATCTGATAGAATTCATTGAAGCCAATGCATTTATTCACATGGCCCAGTGTATACACGCAGGTGAATAGCTGTGTATGTACGTTCGTGTGAATCCAGCCTATCACTGAGGTTTGGAACCGATATATCTATTGGATGGGAGCGCTTCCTTAGGATTTGACTGCCTTTCTGGATTCGGGGTGTACTCTGTGGAGTCACCCCTGTGGAGTAAGTGCTTTACTTAGAATATTTGGTTTACTATGGTACCTGGAGCACTGGGATTTTTTGGCTTGACCAACTCCTTCTATTTGTTCTTTCCGATTATATGTATATATTTTCGGACCCCCATTGATGCTCTCCATTGCTGGATGTCCTGAAGACCAGTGTCTGTAAACCTACATTTGTGCCTACCAGGATTTTGTAGGTACCAGAGTTTCCTCCCAAAAAAAGGGGGACCCGGTTACGTCAAGGTGAGTTAACACATGTATGTTTTCTCACCTATATCCTGATCTACATATTAATTAGCTATCTCTTATCTTACCCTATCTCTGGAGCGCTACCTTTACTGACCATTGAAAACAAAGAGAGAAACTCTGCAATCTTCTGCCGCGAATGACAGCCGCAGCACAGGATTGCTTCTTCCCCAAACTGTTTTAACATAAAAATGCTTCGCATCCACGGGGAATTCACATGGTGGTCAGTGCGATATGGGGCCGTGATTCACAGCCGCATATCGCACTCGACAGTGTAAAGTTAGCCGTAAGGGCTTTTACCCACTAGCGTTTTTTTAACACTGCAATATCGCTGCATTTTTTTACTGCAAATGTCAATGAGACTTTCTAATGTTAAAATCACATTACACAAAAATCGCAAGTTTGAGCTTCTGCGATTTTAACATTAGAAAGTCCGATTGATATTTGCAGTAAAAAAAAATGCAGCGATATCGCAGCATTAAAAAAAAGCTAGTGGGTAAAAGCTCTAAGTTTGATATTGATGTAATCAAATTAATTTAACATATTATTTATACCACATAGTGAACGCCATTAAAAAGATCAATAATGAAAAATATACCAGAATTGCAGATTTAGTTAATCTTGCCTCTTGAAAAATTGGAATAAAAAGTGATCAAAATGTTCCGTTCCTAAAAATAGGATAAATGAAGACTAGAGCTAACCCCACAAAAAGCAAGCTCTCACAGTGCTCCGTCGGTGCAAAAATAAAAAAGGCATGGCTCTTGAAATGCGACAAATCTTTAAACTTTAAAAAAAAAAGTGCTTTTCGTGTACAAGAATAGGAAAACCTAAAAAAAACTGTATAAACTTGGAATCCCCGGAATCGTGCTTGGCTAGAGAATAATGTTATCACATTTAGAGCTTATTCACACGAGCGTAAATCGGCAGGTGCTTTCACGGTCGGCCGATATACGCAACCATATGATGCATTGGATTCTAATGCATCAGATCACACAGGTGTATTCACGTGGCGTAAAAGCACCTGGCCGGGCGCTTTTATGCCGGGCAGTAAGTATAGTCCTGGAATTATCTTCCTAGCCTGACTATGACCGCTGCCATAGACTCCTATGGGAGCCACTGACAACAGCCAGAGAAGGGAGGTGAAAGGGAGTTTAGCAACGTGACTGCTAAACTCCCCCCCCCCCCCCCTCCTTCTCTTCTCTCCACCTCTTGCCGCTGTTTGCAATGGGAGAGGGCTAAGCTCTGGCCTGGACAATGGGCAGGGAGTGTGCAGGAGCTTAGCTCCGCCCCTGCCCCTTCCCATTGCAAACAGCCGGAGGGTGCATGCTCCTCCCGACAACATATACCCCGAGCCTGTGCATCATATGGTAGTGTATATCAGCCGGCTGTGAAAACGCCGACCAATATATGCTCGTGTGAATAAGCCCTTAGGCTGGATTCACACTGACAAAATTTGATTGCGCAACACGCAGAGAATAGAACCCATTCATTTCAATGGGTTTGTTCACATACTCATTTCCTGCGCATTTTGGTCATGCAAAAAACCCGCATGATGCTCTATTTTTCTGTGGAATTGCATACCAAAAGTCCCCATAAAAGTCAATGCGAACGCTCAAATGCACGCAAAATTCGCTAGGAGATGCATGAAACACTGAGTAACTGTGCAGGAAAAATACCACATCTGGAACTCATTTGACTAATTAACCATTTCAATCAGTGTATTTTTTCCCCGCACGCAAATAAACACGCAAGCTGAAAAAGTGCACTAAAATACACTGATGCTTGCACAAAAAACGCATTGTTTATTCAGCAAAAATGCTATGGTAATGTGCGCACAAAAACACATACGCTCATGTAGACCCTGTAAAATTGTAATTCAAAAAGCAAATGCTGGAATTCCGCCCGCCCCTTTCCTAAAAAATTAAAAATTAATGTTATATGTATCTCAAAATGATGCCATTAAAAATTACTAGTTGTCCTGCAAGCCCTCATGTGGCTATGCTGATAAAAAAGAAAATGATGGTTCTTTCAATACGATTATGGTCATTAAATAGGCCTAAAAACTGCTAACTTTTGCTACAGGGGAGACTGGGAGTTCTATGTTCTTCACAGATCAGTTATATCAGATTGATAGGAATGAGTTGGAATCCTGACTGATATAACAAATGAGCAGGTCCTGGATAGGAACTTGTCTCTGACTTCATGGGAGAGGTGCGCATTTTGAATGTAGGATATTTGGAAACTGGGCAGTTCAAAATGCAATGTAAAACATTCTGCATGTCAATGATAAAGGGAGTTGAAATGTTCTCTCTAAACATATTTATAGACAAGTCTAACCAGATTACTGACACTCACTGTGGGTGTTCCTACATACTTTCTAGTTTCATAGAAACTATTATGTCAAAATTGAAGACAAATATACATTGACATCATTGTAGACATAAACACTAAGCAATATATTATATAACAAATAGGAAAAGTTTTGTATATTTTATTCGCAGCAGTGTTTATTCTGCTGCATAAGCATTTCACTCGTAAGATAACTATGAGTTGACAAGATTGCTGATCATTTGTTGTGATATGGCATCACTCACCGCATTGGTGGAGGACTCTGTAAGAAATAAATGGCCGTCTCGCTAAGGTTTCCCTATGGGAAGATAAACGTAACTATTATGTAGGTAGCCTGTTACGTACAAGGAAAATATTCTATAAGTTCAAACAATTTCACTGTCGAGGGCTCTTCCACACGAGCGTATATTGGTCGCCGTTTTCACGGCTGGCCAATATACGCTACCATCTGATGCATTGGATTCCAATGCATCAGATCAGGCAGGCGATTTTCCACCACGTAAAAGAACCTAGACGGCCAAAATAGTGCATTTCGTCTGGCCAGGAAAGATAGTCCTGGAACTATCTTTCTGGCTGGTATACGGCAGCCGCTGCATAGACTTCTATGGAAGCCTATGCTAGCTGCCGGAACTCCCTCTCCCTTTTCTCTTCCTCTCCGCCTCTTGCCAGCTGTTCGCAAAAGGAGGGAGTAGGAGCTAGTTGCTAAGCTCCCGCCCGGTCCCGCCCGCCCTATTTTTGGAGAGGGGCCGATAGCCGGCGAGGGGGCGGAAAGGGGGAAGGCAGTTTAGCAGAGCTAAACTCTCTCCCCCCACCTAACAGTATCTCGGGCTCAGCGTATATGCGCCAGGCCCGACCGTCTGAATGCTGGTGGATGCATAAAAAAATGCCTACACCTGTGTGAAAGAGCCCTGAAACTGAAAAAAAGTTGATTAGACAGGTTGAGTTCTTTATGGTCACTTTAATTTGCTTGCTCGGAAACAAGAAGCATCAGAGTTGCCTGCCCTAGCCGCATAAAAAATTCTAGGTGGAGTCAAATGGAAACCTCCCCGCAATTATGCCATCTTTGGGGGGGGGGGGGGGGGGAGGGTTTCAGGGCTCATTCACATAGGTGTAGCGTTTTTTGGTGGGCCATGTCACTGCCACAGCAGGACTGAAAATTATGTGAACGGGTGCATAAATCCGCTCTGTAATTTCTTGGCACTGATCCCGGGTCGACACTGACAGCAGTGTGTGCGCCCTGAATGCTTCCTCTCTTCTCCTCTCCTGTGCAACTAAGCAGGAGAGGACTCAGAGGAGGAGAATCCTGGGTGCACACACTGATGTCAGAGTGTGTGCTAGGGATCTGCGCCACTGAGTGATTACTGGTCGGGAGCTGCAGCACTCCATCCGGTAATCAATAGCGTAGTGAACAGCCGTCGTGCGCGTGCCCTAGATTCGCCACCCCAGACCGCTTGTCTCTGTGCCCCATCAGCAACCCTGGAGGCCCCTAGCGGTATGCCTAAGCCTCCAGCTACAGATTCAGCAAAGTTTATCTGGACTCAATATGTTAAGATAATGTTCCGTGCCACAGTTTAACTCTTTCAATTGATCTCCAATAACTTTGCTGTGTTAAGATAGCAATAGTTTTTCAATGGCTTAAGAGAAATTGTCGAAAGTGGTTATCACAGTCAAATTAAAGTTTAATACACCTGTGCTGGCACCCGGTTTTCCGATCCATACAACAGACTAGTGTGCTGACTTTTGGTGTCGCAAGCAGGAGAGGTCATGTTGCTGAATCTTAATATCTTGGACATGGCAGGTTATTTTGCTGTGACTAATAGTGCCCTAGACAGGATGGAAACTAATAGTGAATAATTTTTTTAATCAAGACAGGTTATTCCACAGATACTAGTAGTGTCCCGGACGTATAGGTCAGACTGCAGGGAGAGAGACCCTGCTAGAATTTGTGCTGACCCAAGGAGAAATTGCTTGTCCAGACGGAACGGATTATTCTACTAAATACGTTAATGGCCTTAGTCAGAGCAGGTTGTTCTACTTAGGATGGCCTCACATGAGCGCATTTTAGAACGAGTGTTGCTTTTTTTGCGCACACATCGGTGTGTTTTACTGTACCTTTTGCACGTGCAAGTCATGCACAATTGCGCACAAAAAAAAAATACACCGCTGCTCCTAGCCCTTGAAATGGCTAATTAGTATAATGAGTTCAAGACGTGTTCCTTTTGCTGTACAATTACACAACGTTTAATGCATTCCCATTGACTTCTATGGGGAACTTTTGGTGCATAATCAAAATAAACCAGTGTGAAGTCGGCCTAAGAGTTGTGCTGCTTCAGATGGGAGACGACACTTTACTAGAACTTGTGCTAAATCAAGGAGAGATCTCTCTGCTGCACTTTTGGTGCCCCAAGCAGGAGAGGTATTTCTGCTGAGATCAGTAAACAATAGATTAATTTTTATATTCAACAAGGTGTGGTTAATATAACATTACGCAAGTTTTAAATTTAACATCAGAGGGTCACACATCATATTCAGCCAGAGCCAACTATAGACATCCATCTATATGACTTGTATGCACAACTGCACAGGGATTTTTAACCCATTAGTGTTTTCACGTCCTGGGTGTCTGGGCTTTAATCTACAGGGCCGTAAAAATATGCTGGCCCTGTAGACTAAAGCCCAAGGTCTGCGAGTGTGACAGCTCCCTGCCCCAAGCTACCATGGAGGGCAACGGTGTGCAACCCCAAGTCACACGATTCCATAAAAATTTTAAAAAGTTAAAAGTTTCATCTCTCACAGATCGGACCAGTGAGATGAAACTACTTAGCTCTTGCCTCCGCGATGACCCGCAGTGATCTGGTCCTGCACGGACCTGCTGCTGGCTCTTGCGCATGTGCGTCACCAGCTAAATGTCGGGCGCATGCACAGAAGACCAGTGAGCCCAGGAAATTTAAAATCTCCCTGCTCCTGACTATCATAGGTAGCCGAAAACAAGGAGATGTCAACGGGGGCCACCATATGTGGTCACTGGTCACATGATCGCAATTATCCATTGGACAACGGTAATCATGTAAAGTTAAAAAAAGGTTTTAAAAAAAGTATAAAAAGTTAGTTTCATCTCCCCTCACGGATTGTATCCCTGGAAATTTAAAATCTCCCTGCTCCTGGTGACCAAAGGTAGCGAGGAGCCTGGAGATTTCATGGGGGTTGCTGTGGTCCCTAGTCACATGATCATCGTTATCCAATGGAGAGCCTAGAGCAGTGAACGGAGGCCTTGTTGAGCGGTGCCCGGTCATATAATCTCTCTTATCTAATGGTATAAAAAGGTAGCGCTCTATCTTAGGCTGGTCTCACATGACCAGATAGGAATTGGGGATTCTGCAAGCATTTGGTCCACGGTAACACGCAGATTAATAAAATGCATTGGATTACACAATTCCACTCACATTACCGGATTGGAATTACGTAATCCACTCACAAGACAAAAGAACACAGCATGTTCTATTTTACTGTGGATATCCGCAACATAGAGCCCATTGTGGTCATAGATACACTCATAGCCCATACATTGCGTATTAGCTGCGGGTGCCTGCATCATCATGGAAAATATAAACAAACAAAAGGTGTACTGCGCATGACCGCCTGTGTGAGTATGCAGCTATGCGCACTACATTACTTGGCCGTATGCAGGATCGCAGCCAGGCTCGCAGCTGGGATCCACTGCGGGCCTCCGCAAGTGGATTCCACATACAGCCATGAGAGCCCAACCTTATTCAGATCGCTACCTGTAATGCGTAATTTACAAGTCGTCCACAGGAACGCTCGCCTTCCTGCATTTCCAGGAGCAGCTTGTTGAGCGCCTTCTGTGTGAGACCGCCGCACCTCAGCAAGTTTACGAAGACTCACAGAGTGCAACTTTTTACACCCCATCCCTGCCACTGAGGTAAAGAAATACCCTCCCAAAAAAGTGTCTACAGCAACCATAGGAGGAGGAGGGATACCCGATTTTATTGCCCCATATGCCCATCCCAACCAGCCTCTCTAATTACCTGTCTTGAGACATATCACACAGGTATTTTACATTATTACTTTTATCTAAGATTTAGGGAGTGCCAAAAGGGGGAGGGGGTGAAAATTTTTTAGGTAGTCAATTTTTTCTGCACAAGTTTGCAGTGGGGCATGGAATTCATTCAGTTGTGCCCTCACATCCAATGGATGTCTCTCCATTACAGGCCTAGCCATGTGTCCTATACGTAGTTTGGGGCTACAATGGGGTTATTGCTGAACACAGAAGAAGTAGTGCTATAAAATTCAGGGTGTGTCTCCCCAGTTTTCCTTGCTTGAAACAAATCCAATAGGCGTTCCCTCCATTACAGGCCTAGCCATGTGTCCAGTAAGCAGATCGGGGCTACAATAGGTATGTTTCTGAACACAGGACAAGCCGGGGGATCCATTTCAGAGTGCAAGTCTTCATTCATATGTTTTGTTTTTGGCAAATTATATGCAAAGAGAGAGAACAGATCACAAATACAGTTGGATAAAAATCCCATATAAATGCCTATAAGTAAATATACTCCCCTCATAATTTCTAGAAATTATATATGAGATTCTAGCTACAAAATAGATGACATTATACACCTCAACTTCACAATATGGATATTAATGGAATGTATTAAAAGAGGACGGACAAGCTGGTTTAAGATGTTGAAATACCTTATAAATGATTAAATTTCTACTTATCAGTCAACTATAATTAAAAAGTATTATCTGTATGAGAATACTGAAGTAACAAAAGGGACGATTACCTAAACCACTATACAATGCATTTCATGCTCAAGTTATAACACAGCAGATACAAAATACATATTCAATCCCAAATCTGGATTAAAATTAATTAATCCACACAAAAATTAGGGAATAGCAGCCCATTGTGTAATTTCTGAATCTTATGCAGACCAGTCACATACAATTACAGGTATAAAATCTGTTCTGGATATCTGGTTGCAACCCCTTGCGAGGCTAGAATTTGGGCTCTATGGGATGCTTAGGCAGTGGCTCAAAGAAACACTAGATGACTGATGGGTTTATCTGATCTGCGACTGGGCCTACTGGTAGGATGGCTTGGGGTGTAGGTCAGGAAGCCTTCTCTTTTAGTACTGGGTTTCCAATAGACTGCATCCTTAATTCATTTTCTGTATGGAACAGTTATGCTTTTTAGGATATGTAAATTGGAGATGGTGCAATGCATCTGCAGCGCAACCTATTAGAAGGTAACATTCCTACAAGTCAATGTCCAAACCGCTAACAGGCATTTTAACATGACAGGCAATATAAGCCAAAGCCAGAGTCTTCTCGAGGAGGAAGAGATCACATTGGATGACTCTGGCTTTGGCTTATATTGCCACTTACAATGCCTGTTAGAAGGTCGATCATTGACTTGTAGGAATGTCACCTTCTCATAGCCAAGATGAAAAAAGTTTGGCATGGTCTTAGCCAGTAGCCAATAAATGTGATTGTTCTCAGTAAGAGAAACCAAGTCATCTTGTAGATATCATACCTTTTAATGGCTAACAAAAATACATGATGTTACAGCAAGCTTTCCAACCTACTCAGGCTTCATTCACACGGCCGATATACACCACGCATCTGATGCATCGGTTTCCAATGCATGTGTTTAGATGGGTGATTTTCTGCTGTGTAAAAGCACCCAGCCGGCCAAGATAACGCATACGGTGTGCATTCCGTCCGGGCGCTTTACCGCCGACCAGAAAAGATAGTTCTGGAACTATCTTTTCCGGACGGAATACAGCCGCTGTCATAGACTTCTATGGGAGCCTACGACATCTGCCAAAGAAGGGAGGTGGGAGGGAGTTTAGCAGCTAAACTCCCTCTCCCTTCCCGGCTGTCAGGGATGGGACGGAGCGGAAGCTAGTGTGCAGAAGTCTCGCCCCCATCCCCTTGCTGGCAGCTCACATAGGCTGAAGCAGAGAGCGACTAGCACTACTAAGCTCCTACCCTCTCCCCTTGTTGTAAGCCAGTAAGGGGAGGAGAGTGGGTGTATTCCAAGAATGCAGCGTATATGCACCGCAGCCTCAGCCGTCTGTATAGGCATTTAAACAGGAGTTGCAGCCATGACTTGGTCACTGGCTGCCTTTTGTTCACGCAATTTTCGGCCGTGCTGTGGCCGTGACACATCCGGCTGAAAATCTTCATGCCCGTGTGAAAGAGCCCTTTCTCATAGCTGGCACTCCTCACACCTACTAGGCGTTTCTCAACAAGGAGAAACTCACCTAGTTTTTTTAGACATGTGGGTGGGAGAAATCATGATCACAGGCTTTCAAAACAAAAACAACTAATACATCTCATCTTTTCAGGACTGTCAGAACAATAAAACATAAAATATCTCAAATTACTTCTATGGTGCAAGTATATATAATTTTTATTATATAACTGAATGAGGGCTCCTTCACACTGGTGAGGGTGATATCGGGGCAGGGTTCAGAGCCTGATATTACCCTCTCCATCCATGTGAAAACAGCCTCATATCACTGCAGGGATGAAGGAATCCCCCGTCACCGCAGTAGAGAATGGCGGAGTTCTCCCATTGTTTTCAATGGGGCGGGCGCTGGTGCCACTGACCACATTGATAGCAATGGGCAATATTGCAGAAAGTTAGGACATGCTGCGATTCGTTTCCCGAATAGCATCATATCGTGGTGCCATGCAGGAAAAGATCGCTAATGTGAATGAACCCATTCAAAAGAATGGGTTTCATATTTGTGCGTGAGAAACACAAGTGGCAGCAATGTTTTGGGGAGAAAAAGCATCTCCGATGCTCAAAAATCGCAGGAAAAAAGTCAAAATTTTGGCAATATCGTGATCGCCAGTGTGAAGGCGCCCTTAGGCTAGTTTCACATGGGCGTTAGTGATTTCGCTGTAAGAAAATCGTGGCAAAAATTGAGTCTTTGTTCCCGCGATTTTTGGCCATCAGCAATGTTTTTTGTTTTTTTTTACAATAATCTCGCATCGCATTGCTGCCATCCGTGATAAAATTGCACAATAAAAAAAGCATGATTTTTTTTTATTGTAAAAGTCAATAGAACTTTCTAATGTTAAAATCACATTGTTGCAATTGTGATGCAATAAAAGAGGCGGCTCCATAGGGAAACATGGAAAAAATAAATAAAAAATAAAAATCGCACAATTTTTTCGCCCGTGTGAAAGCACCCTCATTGTATGAGATTTTACCTTTCACATGTTTTATACATAGAATCCTTTTTCCAGTATTACATTTGCTAACAATTTTATTAACAAACTGAAAATACACACAAGACATGGTAGAAAAGTTGAAGCAATAATTGTCATAGGCTTTGCATTAGCATTTTTACTTTTCAAGGACCTGTGATATTTTTAGCAGTAAGAATAGCGCAACCGTATTTACCATGAAAAATTCCAAAACTACCAAAACCTGACGGAGTATTATACATCAACAGGATCTTTTAGGGTTCTTTCAAATAAGGATACCATACAGTTGCGTTAGAAATGGTAGCCATGACAGTAGTGTGAACGCTTATTGTAACCCAACTATTACGTTCACCACATCAACATTTTGCCTTAAATGAGGAAATATTAGCTACCTCATTGAGTGTTTTTGCCTTCCTCTGGATCAACATTGTGGGTGGGTGAGGGGTAATAAGCTGTACTAGAGGGACATATGCCTTTTTTCAGCCTAACATCCTGTGTTAGTACTCTGGTAGTGTAAGCCACTATAGTTGCAGTCGATATGATTTATTATAAGTAGTCAATGCATCAGGGTTTAGCCTAGACCTGACCCTGGAGCACCAGGGACTAGAGATGAGCGAGCATACTCGCTAAGGACAAACACTTGAGTGAGTATTGTCCTTTCCGAGTACCTACCCGCTCGTGAGAAAAGATTCTGGTGCCGGCGGGGGAGAGCGGAGGTGAACGGGGGGAGATCTCTCCTCCCCCCCCTCCCTGCTCCCTCCTGCTCACTCCCGCACAACACATTGCTCACCCCCGCCGCCCTTAAATCTTTTCTCAGGAGCGGGCAGGTACTCGAAAAGGACAATACTCGCTTGAGTATTTGTCCTTAGCGAGTATGCTCGCTCATCTCTACCAGGGACTTAACTTCTTTACAACAGCTTCTCAACAGATAAATTAAGTGCCCATAAATGTATATACAGTATGAAAATAAATATTGCTATACAATGTTTGTCATATTTAAAGGGTTCCTAATAGAGATGAGCGAACGTACTCGTTTCGAGTAATTACTCGATCGAGCACCGCGATCTTTCGAGTACTTCAGTACTCGGGTGAAAAGATTCGGGGGGCGGCGTGGCAGCGCGGGGGTAGCAGCGGGGAACAGGGGGGAGCCCTCTCTCTCTCCCCCCCCACTCCCCGCTGCAACCCCCCCACTCATCCACGGCGCCCCCTGAATCTTTCTTGCCCGAGTATAGAAGTACTCGAAAATCGTGGTACTCGCGTGAAAAAGGGGTGTGGCCGAGTAGGTTCGCTCATCTCTAGTTCCTAACTTTTCAGAATCTGCTGTGTATACATGATGAATAACGCTTTTTCAGGCCAGTATATAACTTGTATCTTGTATTTTCCCCAATTTTTCCCCCTCTCCAGCTTGCATATGTCATTTTCTAATTCTCAGGAGTGATAGGCAGATCCTGCTGCTGTTATATGTTCTATTGACTGTTCACATAGAACTGCTGATCTTCGTCTATGACTGTCTGTAACACATAGATTCACAAATCCTCATGTAGAGGTACCTTTACATGGGGCAATTATTGCCAGAATAGTTTCTTGAAACAATGATTTTCATTGATAGTCGCCCCGTGTATACACATTCACTGACAAGGTACTGAAGGAGAAAGTCGCTCACTGGGTGGAGTTGCTTGGTCTTTGGCTCACCTAAAAACCAAGAGACTATTGGCCCATGTAAAAATGAGTCATTCAATCTTTGAACGTCTGCCCGTTTGCAGGGAACAGAGCTAGGCGGTTGGAAGAGATCTCCGGTGTGCTCCACCTCCATTCACTACATAGTTATCATTACTGTGTAAAAGCACAGGAGTGACAGTTGTCCTGTGTAAAGGTACCTTAGGACAGTGTACAGCATTACTGAGCAGTGGAGATGTGATGCAGCAGCAGATACACACAAACATGTTGTAGGAGCCAATTATGAGTTGAGTTCCTTTCCCTCCTCTCTGCTGTCAGAGCTTAATGAGCAGGATGACTCATTTCCATCTTCCACTTCCTGTTAGGCTGTCTCCAGTCACAGAGATGACAACAGGCAGTGGATACCAAGCTAGGAAGAAGAGCCCCTAGTCACCACCACTTTAAAGTGATTTTAAGCACAACACTGTCCATTTAGCCAAACAGTAGTTTTGCTAG
Organism: Eleutherodactylus coqui; assembly: GCF_035609145.1. Taxonomy (NCBI): domain Eukaryota; kingdom Metazoa; phylum Chordata; class Amphibia; order Anura; family Eleutherodactylidae; genus Eleutherodactylus; species Eleutherodactylus coqui. The sequence goes on from NC_089839.1 coordinate 88,607,759, forward strand.
TTATCACATAGGCTGTCATATAAGCACACGTTGCTTGAAAAGTTAGTGACCATTTAATAATCCAGCATTTTGTCAATCCCAGTTAAGCAGAATTATTGGCCCTTTACTGTATGAATATTTTTCAGGAGTTTATTTTTGAAGAGATTTGGAGTTAAAAAACATTGAGCCGTAGTACCGGACATTTTACAAAAAAAAACAAAAAATGTTTTACATTGTAAAGTTTACTGAATCTGACCTAATCATGGTTCACATAGCGGTAATACTTCACAAAAAGGCAAATACACTTTAAAATAAACAGTAGTTTAACAGATATCACACATAGCCCAAAAGAATTCCTAAAGTGCCCCTCCAGTCAGAAGCCCAAAATTGATATGCAAGTCAGCACTTTCGGAGGGATCCTTACCTGCTATTTATTTATTATCATTACCTGGCTGCCTTTTAGCTCAGCTCTATTAGGACAGAGTTGTGATCTGCAACTCTAGTTTAGCTGCAGTGCCTAATCTGAAGTAGTCTGTGAAAAGAGAAAAAAAAAGGGGCACCGCTCAGGATGGAATAGGAGATGCATCACTGGGGTCAGGACAACAAGGGGAAATGCAAGAAAAAGCATCAGGGGATTAAGCCGCTGCCATCAGCAATATGCTTGGGGTTCCACACAAAGCAGCGATAGGCAATGGCTTTACCTTAGTTTATGCATCTTGTGCCCATGTTTAGGTTACTATTAGGCAGCGTTTTTAATTGGATTACCTGAATGTCACTGGACACTTTTTGGATTGTTTTCAGTGCATGTTTTTGACTGGTATGTAACTTGTAAAGAATTGTACTTTATTCATTGTGGGCATAGTGCATATATATATACATATACACACACTATATATATATATATATATATATATATATATATATATATATATATATATATATATATATATATATATATATATATATATATATATATATATATATATATATATAAATAATCACCTTTAAGGGGTTTATACTTTAACATGAAATTGGTGCCTTGTGCATAATTATCTTTTGCCTCTATTGGCTGGTGTCTGCCTTTCTCCTTTGGATTTTAGTGTTTTTAATAGTATTATCCTATATAAAGTTTTTTCAAACATTATTTTGGAGTGTACATGTTTAATTTCTTTTGCATTTTCCTAATCCCAAGTAGTCTGGGACATCCCCCGTCTAATCATTGGTTCAAGCTGCATTAGAGGCAGGAGACTAGAATTTCTGTATAGCACTGCTGAATCTACGGTCAACATGAAACAAATGTGTGTAAATGATATTCACATGAGTTTCTAGAAGTTTCAGGTTTATAAGCTGCTACCTGTATAGGTGTGTGCAATGTGATCTGCAATGTGTTTACATAATTCCTCGTTAAGATAGGATCAGTCTTCTCCACCCTTGTATAATTTCTTCATTGATCAATAGGGAGTGTAGACACATGTGTCAATTAACATAGGTCATAGCAATGTTTTCCAAATCCCAATGTGAATGTGGGAAAACGCAGGTAAAATAAGGTGGTGGTCATTTATTAAAATACATTTGTTGCTTTACGCTGCAAACATTTGCAGGACTTTTAAGAGAGGAAAAAGAAAAAAAATATTTAAAAAAAGTGAAACATATCCATAACATTCAAAAGCATGAGGTTTAAAACGGTGATAGGTCCGAATGTTCTGATATCTCAAAGTTTTTGCCTTCAAACAAACAAAAACTTTCCAAAATGACAGCAAAACCACCATACAAAAATAAAGTCATTGCTTGAATTGTGTGAATTGTCCTGGAGTGTATGTTCCATATCTGTTAGCAACATTTGTAAAGCCAGTCCTCAAACCCTGTGTGCTGCCAATGCTAGGCACTCCAAGTCCTTGGCTAAACGTAGCCCCATACGGTGCAGAACCATAATGAAGTCCTAGGCCATATGGCCTTGCTTGTGCATTTGAAAGAATGACAGGATTGACATTTTTGCCTGGGGTATTGAAGGCAAACTCAGGAGGTGGGCTGCTGGGCTTTGAGGGAGTTGAAGTCAAAGGACTTAATTCATCTGTTGGAGTTTTCAGAGATGGCATCTGAATTATATGATGGTCTGAAATGCTCAGCATGTTGGGTGGCATGGGACCAGAAGACAAGACCGGCCTGGCCCATTCGTCCTTGAAGATCTGAACCGTTAGAGTAGAGACCAATGTATTGAGTCGGTTTGTAACATGCGCCAGCACCAACTGTTCATTAGCGTCCCTTCTAATTCGGACATGAACTGATCCAGCCTGAAAAGTGTAAAAAGAAACGAAAACTGCAATTTAGCCGGAAGACTACTAAACATAATTGTAAAATGTGATGATAAATACTACTCCGATTCATAGACCCTCATAGCTCTGTCCATATTAAATAAGTCAAAATCTGTCCCTGTAGCTCTCAGTTTTTATCCCTGCTCCTGTTATGTCTCCTTCTAATATTTTACACAATGTTATATAATAGGTTAGTAAAAGCAATAAAATAGAGGAACTAAATGGTAGTGCTGGTAGAATTTGATGAAAAAGACATTTAATTCAGAAAAATGCAATAGGTCCACTTATCCAGTAAACTGATCAGACCTGCAGACCTGCAATGGTCAATGTCTTCCTTGCTGTGCCCTTGCAAAGAATGTGATAGAAGAGCTACTGCAAAGGCGTAAAGGAGCCCATCACCCCCTCAATTATGGAGCTTATATAGGATACGTCCCACTGAGTCCAAGGGGGTGATTTTTATACTTAGCGGGCTCTCCGTTCCCACGCCGTCCCCCTGGAAAGTCAGCGTTCTGTATATCTGTATAACTTTCGATTTATTCTGTGCGCACGCACTCCACTGTTCTCTATGGCAGTGCATGCACACGGACTGAGTGAAAAGTGTCAGACTGATAGATGAATCGCCGAACTCCTGAGGCGACAGCACGGGCATCCTAGTAAATATAAAAATTACACCCCCAGGCTCAGCAAGACCTATCCTATAAGCACTGTAACTTTTAGTTTACGGTGCTTATAGGAGATGCCAGGTTCCATTTAGTAGCTATGTATACTTTTGCAACTTATTTTCTTTATTCCTGGTTACAGGCTACAATCACTGGGTGTACTCTGATCCTGATTGTTGTACTTGAGTGGAGAGGCCAGTACTTATCCCACATCTATGCCCAACCAAATAGCTCTCGGATAATAGAAGGTAAACGTAAACTTTTAGGACATAAGTAAGGAGTTTGTCCTAAATCGGAAAGCCCCTTACAAAAAAGTAACTAAAATATTTTATGTATACAACTGCTGAATATAAAACATGTATCCTTCCCGCTTACCATAGTCCCAAAGCCCAGAGTCCAAAAATGCTCATTGCGAACTTCAAGAACACCATCTAATGTAGACACCTAAGTAATAAAAATACAAAAATAACATGTCAGGAAAACTCCTCAGTAGTGCTACACTATTAGAGAACAGCAGTATCCATATTTTAACATATAGTGTCAGGCAGCTGCAGCCAAAGCAAATAGGATCATGGTGTGCATCAAAAGAGGTATAAAAGCTATAATTTTTCTGCCTTGGTTTTGCTTTGCTTACCTCCCGAAGCAGTTTATCCAGTTGACCAATGACATGCGGTGGTGTAGTCTAAAAGAGGAGAAAAACAACCAAACAGGCCATGTGTTATAATGCATTTACAATCTCCCCATCATGTCCTGTTGACTATAAGATTAAAAGATGGACAGTGACAGCCGTAATTACATAATCCTCAATAATCAGAGGCCATAACAACCTACAGTAGTGTAAACGTGATACATATCGGAAGTACATCTGTTTATAGAAAATACAGGGCCGTTTGTTCTTGTGTTGCATTTGGCTCTGTTTCACATGATAAGTGTTTGTCAGACATTTCTCTTCTTGCTACTGAAACACCACCCACAAGTTACACACACAGATGCAGGTACACGTGATATCAGAGAGGTGGTTGGGAACAGATGTGATTTCCAAGAGTTCACACCTTGTTCCTGAGAGATTATAGCTCACCTGTGAGGTTACCAGCCACTCAGTACCAGTGAAAGGTTTGGGCACACCTGCCCCACAGAAGGGGGTTTTTTAAATCTTTATTTCACATATTTTAGAATAATAGTAAAAACCTAGAAGTAAACAGAACTCCACGGTGATACAGTTCCTATTTTAGGTTCTTCAAAGTACCCAGTCTTTGTCTTGATAACCACTATCTACAAGAGAGCCACCAAGGATGCTTTGCAAGCAGTCCTTAAGGTGTTCACATATATGAGCACTTCTTGTCTGCTTTTTCTTGATTCTCCATTTATTAACTTCAGGTCAGGAGACTATAGAGGCCAGATGAGCTGACACAGCCCTCCGTCACCCTAGCTCCTACACAACCTGGAAGGTGCCTTTTGGGTCACTGTTCCTATAGTGAACAATTGATGACCCGACTAAGCACAAAGCAGATAGGAGGATATTCCCTGCACAATGCTGTAGTAGCCGTGCTGGATACGTGTGCCTTCAGTTCTGTATAAACTGCCCACAATGTCACCAGCAAAGCAATCCTATATCAGCACGCCCTATCCCTTCACAATGGAAGCCACACATCCAAGCATCATCCGTTCACCTTCATCGCGTCTAATACAGACAAAAGAAATATAAATCGAGGTTGGTCAGGGATCAAATTTGGACCTATCAGATTTCCACTGCCTGTGTTTCTTGGCCCAAGCAAGTCTCTTCCTCGGGGGTTTGACACATTTTTACAATCGAAGTCTGCCTCACAGTCTCCTCTGAACATTTGATGCTGAACGTGGTCTGCTGCTTGAGCTCATTGAATCATTTAACTGGACTCTTATCTGAGCGATTGATAACTTATGATTTTTGAAGCTGAATTCACATAAGCGTAAGCTCAATTTGTGCTTGCCTCAGCGCAACGTATTAGTGCATTGAACGAGGCTTTTTTATGCACATATTGGGGTATTGTACTATACTTTTTCTGCCCACAGGATATGTTCATTTACATGCGGCAAACAAAAGTACCAATTGAAATGGCTAGTTCCAGATGTGTCCTTTTTCTAGCAGAATTACGTAGTGTTCCACGTATCTCCTTGCGTATTGTACACACATACGCAGAAAAATTCAACATGTTGTATTTTTTTTTCTCGTATGAACGAAATGTGACTAAACCCATTGAAATCCGTGGGTTCTATTCTCTGTGTATTGCGTAAATATGCCCATGTGAAGCCGGCCTAAGGTTGGTGACTCAAATATACTTGCAACTCTTGGTCTACTTTGCAAGTAGCAATTCCCATTAGAACCTTTTGCGACATAGCGCTATTGCACTTGAAAATTCTTTGAAAGTTCTTGCAATTTTCCATATTTACTGACCCGTATTTTTTACAGTCATCATGGCTGGTCTTCTTTCTTTCTTTGTTTAGTTGATTACCCTTATTTTGGGCTGCTACAAAAAAAGAGCTATTTAAGACCCACCCTATGTAGTTGGCACTGCTGACTGACATTAGCCATGAAAGAGGAAATTAATGTTTAAATTGACTCCCTTATTAGGCTCATTATACAGACACTTATGTATGTAAAGTACACCTATTATGCATGCACTTATTATGTCAGAATTAAATAGGATGACTGAATAATGAGGGTTCATTTTCTAAATGGCCTTCAAGTTCAAAATGAAATATGCACATTTAAAGGGATTGCTCAGTAGCAAGCTACTGATAGCCTTACCTGCAGAATGTGTAATAAATAGAAGATCAGTGGTGGTCTACAGCCCAGAACCCCTGCCAATGAACTATTCACTGATTCGGCATGCTTCGCTTATGTCTGCAGACAGCTCTGTTCCCACTGCAATGGCCAGGCTTAATATTTACAGGCATTGAAGTGAATACAAACTTTTCCTGCAATACCAAGCCTGGCCACTGCAGTGAGAATGGAGCTGTCGGCTTCCAGCAGAAATCAGCTCAGTGCATAAGCGCACCAGCCAGAGTCACTGGTGGCAAACCCCTGCAAATTTACTACTGATTGCCTATCCCAAGAATGGGAAACAACTGGGCCATTAACCCCGTAACGACCGGGCCATAGTGTTTTTACTTCCTGCAGCTGCAGGACATGTATGGAGGGAGGTAGCGCCGCTATCTCCCTCCATACAGCGCGGGCATCAGCTGTTTATTACAGCTGACACCCGCGGGCAATAGCCGCGCTCGGCCGTTCGCGGCTATTAACCCTTTAAATGCCGCTGTCAATTCTGACAGCGGCATTTAAATCCCCCGAACGCTGTTTGGGGGTCCCGCACGGCCCCCCGCGGTGAGATCGGGGGATCCGTGTAGGTGTCATGGCAGCTGGGGGCCTAATGAATGGCCCCAGGGCTGCCTATCAAGCCATCCACACAGGGTGGCTTGAAAGACTGCCTGTAAAAAAGCAGTATGACGTAATGCTATAGCATTACGTCATACTGCAAGTTATAAAAGTTTAAATCACCCCCATTTTGCCATATCTATTATTAAAAAATCTAAATCATAAAATAAAAATATGTATTTGATATCGCCGCGTCCGTAAAAGTCCAATCTATCAAAGTAGTGCATTATTTTTTCTGCACGGTGAACGTCGTCCGAAAAAAAAAATAAAGAACGCCAGAAATGCATTTTTTTAGTTACCCTGTCTCCCAGAAAAAACGCAATAAAAAGCGATCAAAAAGTCGTATGTATTCCAAATTGATACTATCGGAAACTACAGGACATCCCGCAAAAATTGAGCCCTTGCTCAACTACATCGACGGAAAAATAAAAACGTTATCGCGCGCACAAAATGACCGCAGAAAATAATTGAAAAAAATTTAATATCTTAAAAAAAATATACAAGTACTACAGCAAAAACAATACTATATAAGTTTGGTATCGTAGTAATCGTACTGACCCATAGAATAAAAATATCAGGTCGTTTTTGTTGCAGTTTGTGCGTCGCAGAAACAGGACGCACCGAAAGATGGTGGAATGTCGTTTTTTTTTCCATTTCTCTCCGCTAAGAATTTTTAAAAAGTTTTTCAGTACATTATATGGTACAATAAATAGTGCCATTAAAAAATACAACTCATCCCACAAAAAACAAGCCCTCATACAGCGACGGCGATGGATAAATAAAGGAGCTACGATTTTTTAAAAGGGAGTAGGAAAAAACAAAAATGGAAAAAAGCAAAAAAGCCCGGTCACTAAGGGGTTAATTGTTTACAAGTGGACAACCCTTTTAAATAAAAAAAAATGTTTAAATTACCCTCACAAAGCTTTGGCCTTTGGTTGTGATCTTGGTACAAACCTTTTAAAAGCTTGAAATTAATTTTATACAAATGCTGTAAATGGTGTATGAATAATGTTCAAGTTTTGTTAGGATAACGTTAAAAAAAAAAGAATTATTTTTTAAAATGCACATCCTCGTGTTGCGTTTTTCTATCCCTGTCTGTGGCAATATCCTCCTACAAGACCAGCATGCACGGATGGTCTTTGCTGGGTGTGCATAGCAGGTCTCCCCGTCCCTTTGTACAGTGAAGCAGCGCATGCACATAACTGCTATTACAAGTATCACTGCAATAGGGCGAGCATGCACAGTTAAACTGCCATTGCTTGCTGTGTATGTGAAGGCACATATGCAGCGCATACAAGAAAGCAGAGTGCCCACAGGAGAGGTACATTTTTTCAAGGAAACCCAATAGTCAGGTATGTCCAAACTTTTCATTGGTACCATATGTATCGTTTTTAATATTGTTTAAATATAGAAACATGTCAAATGGGTGTGTTAATTGGGGAGTTATTATGGCGTGAAGCCACTTTCTGTAGAGCTATACACAGACAGTAGTCACTCACATCAGTTCCCGTCCCTACTGGATCTCACTAGTTTCCATATCTCACACAGACATGTACATACACACTACTGCCACCTACATAGGACGGTGAGGACTTTCAGACTTTTCTTGTTAGAGTGGGGGGAAATCGAAATACATGTAGGAAACCCAAACAACCAAGCAAACTCCATGCAAAAGGCTACTGTGTCAGACTGAAACCAGGACGTCAGTGCTGTGAGCCAATAATTCATTCTGTACCTGAAGCTGCACAGAGGGTTTTTTGTGGGAAATTTCCAGTTTACCATCATGCAATCCGTCTCACAGGAAAGGGAATGATTGGCCCCCTGTACAGCAGGGGGTCGAGGTGGTCTAAATTGGAAAACTTGCATAACGTCATCATAGTATTTCACCCAAGGGCAAAAACATCCTTTATGGCAAGACTAAAAACATTTCAGAGGCAGAATAGCAGGGTGAAGCCACATGCCGCTACCAAACACAGTGATGTTTCGAGGGCTCTTTCCCCTTCTTCAGACATGTGTGCTCTCTACCATTATCATCTGTTAAAAACAATTAAAAACCAAACTGTAGATATAATTCTCCTCATATACAAGAAAGATTGCCTGTTCAAAACACAAATATCCCTTTAGCTAATACACAGCAAATCCCGTCTCTCAAAATTTCCAAATTAGACACTTCACTTGCACTTCTATGGATAATTGTATCTACAAATCGAGAAAGCTTCTCTGTAAAGCAGCCTCTTTTTTAGTTCAAAATGGCTGATTTAAAAACTGTACACTTTGTGACCCATTTCATAGAAACGACGTGCTACATTCGTCTCACCAAACTGTTTATTGTGTTTCTCTCCTAGTTCCTCCTGCCTCAGCCCCCTCTGTGCAAACGATCTGATTGCGGACCTGGGTTCATTCAGTCTATATATATTTCAGACCTAGACATTCGTCCCACATGGGCTACAAAGCATATGTACGCTATATACTGGCTATCACATGTAAAATATCCTTGGATATTAATTTTCTACTCCCTTGTTGGGTATCGTACAGTATTACACCCCTTGAAATACAAGAACAATTCTGATAGGATAGGCTGGGAAATGCCCCATTTTGGGGGGGTTCCTACCCAATAATAAATGATCTCCGAATATCACAAACCTCTGCTCCACTTTCTAACCAAATTTTCCTTGTATCCATGGGTCACAAACTTCTGCACCATTTCCTCCATTGGAGCACTATATGCATCATTATCACTACAAATAAGCCTCAACCTCTTAAATTATCCTTTATCTATACCTATTAGCCCCAATATCCACGCACGTATTTGATTTGTGGGGCACCTGCACGGAAGATCCGCAGTTCATGCCGCCCATAGGGAAGCACAGGCGTCCGAACTTCAATTTACACATACAGATTTGTTTTCTGGATTCCGCATGTGGAAAACAAATCGCACCATGCTCCATATTAGTGTGTATTCTGTGTGGATGGCTTCCATTGAAGTCAGTGGAAGCTGTCAGATCCGTCGCCGGTCCATAGTTAACATTGCGAACAAGCCACAGATTCCTCAGGAAAGCAGGAGTTTCAAAAAGAACAACAGTACTGCGCATGTGCGCCAGATGGCACTTCCGCACTCATCCGCAGTACAGAAAAAAGAAGACCCGGACAGGTACGCAGGGTCGGATTCCGTTGTGGGCTCCCGCTTGCAGAATCCGACCCGCCTGTGGACATGAGCCCTAAACATCTAAGAAGCCTGATGGTGGGGGCGGAGCCTGGCCGGAGATGTAGAAAGTCGCACCTCAGTGTAGCTCCTGAAAGACCCGACAATCCCATCCTGAAAACGGGACCCAGAGACAGCGAAAAGCAGCCAGACAGCAGCGGAGGCACAGCAGCAAGCTCCGGAGGTGACAGCAGCAATAACGAGTGACAGCAGCAATAATGGTGCGAGGCAAGGAGCGGGGAAAAGCAGAAGAAGCCTGCGGCCGGCAGAGGCAAGATGGCGCCAGCGGGAGGGAGCCGAGAACGCTCATACCGCGGCTCAGTGTGAATAGTGCAGACACTGCACGCAAACTGGCAAGGTATGCCAGGGAAGAGGGAGGCAGTAAAGAAGTCCCCATAAGCCCCAAGCAACAAAAGGGAGACACAGGGGAGCAGGAGAGTTTGCAGAGAAACACGGAGATGGTGGGGGCAGGAGGGGAGGAGGAAGTCACCGACACAGCATACACAGAAAGTGAGAGAGACAAGGAGAGGGCAGACAAAGTAAATACACTAACGGAGCCTGTTAAACACAGAAAAGATAAAGTCAAACAAAGCAGTCCACATGCTGTACAAGACTCTGCTGGAAACAGGCAAGAAGCCATAAATCATGCCCACAACACCAACCACAATAATAATGATGCAAACAGTGCCAACACAGAAAAACATCATGCAAGAGACAGCATGAACAGTACAAGCAGCCCAGACATCTGCATGCACAGCGCAAAATATGCAAACACGTCAGACAGCCCTACACGAGACACCTATCAAAGTACAGAAGATGCTGCCAAAAAAGACCAAAGACAGGAGGGCGATAGATGCGCCAGAGAACCTACGCTGAAAGAAATCTTCAGCGAAATTACTAAAGGCAATGCGTCACTGAACAACCTTAACATGCAGATGGGGGCGATGCAAAGTAATGTAAACCTGCTACGGCAAGATATGAGGAAAATATCAGAGCGTCTGACAGAAACTGAACAACGTATAAGCGACGTAGAAGACGCAATACAGCCGATGCAGCGAGACGTGGAAAAAACCTGCACGACATACAATACCTACAGAACAAGGTAGATGACCTAGAAAATAGGTCAAGAAGGAACAACGTGAGAATTGTGGGCCTCCCAGAAAAGACGGAAGGAAGAAACGCAGCAGAATTCTTCGAAACATGGCTGCCCGAATTGTTCGGAAGAAACACCCTAACTGCGATGTTTGCAGTCGAAAGAGCCCACCGCGTGCCGACACGACCCCTCCCCCCGGGGGCTCCCGCCAGACCGATACTCATAAAAGTGCTGCACTATAGAGACCGTGACACCATACTTCAAAAGGCCCGCGAAAAGGGTGAAGTTCAATACAACGGCGCGAAAATCTCCTTTTATCCAGACTTCTCCACGGAAATACAAAAGAAGCGAGCAACATTTATAGAAATAAAAAGACGGCTGCGAAACCTACAAGTGCCCTATGGGATGCTGTACCCGGCTAAACTGAGAGTGGCGGCGCTGGGTACGACACAATTCTTCGAAAACCCAAAAGACGCAGGTCACTGGATAGATCAAAATGAAGAACAGATCCGGAGGGGAAGATCGCCGCGCAAGTCACCATGAAGAGGCTGCACCCAAAGAAATGTTCACACAAAGGGAACCGAAAATTTTTTGAAAGGAGCTCCTGGGACGACAGGATGCATCGCGTAGGAGAATGGAGGACTGGTACCCCGATCCGATGAGACAACGGATCAGTGAGTTATGTGTTGGGGATGTTTGTTGTTTGGTCTCTCTCTCGCATAGTTGGGAAATACTAGATAGTATACAGTTAAAAGGGATAAGGTTAAACAATAGAAAAATGGTTCAGGGAGGGATAAGGGGAAGAAATGTTAATGTAATTGTACGGTTGAATAGTATACTGCAAATAACGAAAATCTGCATTGCAAAGGTGAATAAATGTATGTATTGGCGGATGTGGGGGGCCAAACCAAAATGTTGCTGGAGAGGCCCATTGCGGAGAACAAATAGTAGTACACATACACATATACGGGGAGACATGGGGGAGACACAAATATTGAGACGGGGGTCCTCCCAGTGCGACTCACTCACAAAAACAAAAAGGGGTGGTAACACACAGAAAATAATCCTGCGAAAAACAAAAAACCCAAAAAATGAGTAGTAAGATCAGGGTCGTATCGTGGAACGTGAGAGGTATGAGCGACCAGACAAAACGATCAGCAATACTGAAAGTCATTAAGGAACAAGGCCCGGCTATTATATGTATGCAGGAGACGCACCTATCAAAAGAAAATACAGACACACTCAAAATAGGAGGGATGGGACAGAGCTTCCACTCCACACACACGAGGTACTCCAGGGGGGTTAGCATAGTGGTTCACAGAAATATACCGTTTAAATGCCTATCACGAAAAATTGATCCGGAAGGCCGCTTCATATGCCTACACTGCAGAATATACAATTATACATGCATTATAGCTTCAGTATATATCCCGCCACCATATAATAACACGACAATGCGGCAAGTTATAGGATTCATAGCAGACAAACCGGACATCCCAGTCCTTATCATAGGTGACTTTAATTCGGTCATTAACCCTACACAGGACAGACTAAGGGCAGGAAGCGTAAACGAAGAAAGGAACCTAACACCATTAGGTAAACTAATAAAAGAAATATCATTAATAGATATATGGAGAACACGGCACCCCACACACAAACAATATTCCTGCTACTCATCCACACACCAATGTTTATCTAGAATAGACCTAGCGGTAGGGAATATCCAGATATATAGAGATATAACCCGGATAGAATATCTGCCAAGAATGGTATCGGATCATTCCATACTACGCCTGGACATACAACATAGCAACACCGATAGTCACCCCCAAAAGAGATGGAATCTGAACTCGCACTGGCTAAATATATTAAACAAGGAAATAGTGAAAACGACACTAGAGGAATATTTTACACTAAACAAGGGTACCACAAGTATGACGGTCTGCTGGGAGGCCATGAAGGCATATATGAGGGGGGTATACATACAACAAATCACGCAGGCGAAAAAGGGGCATAGAGATAGAGGACAAAAAATACGTGACAAACTAAAAGAATCGGAAGAAAACTATATAAAAGAGAAAACAATAACAGCACTCAACCTATGGAAACAAGCTCAAGAGGCCCTTAATAATTACGTACTAGACACGGCGGCAATTAAAAACGGGTTCCGAAAACAGACATATTACGAGGAGGGAGAAAAAACGGGACATATGCTGGCAGTTATTGCCCGAGCACAAACCAGCCCCACGTATATCATTGAATTAAAAGACACACAAGGCGAGATTGTCAGGGATACAACAGCCATAAGAGAGACTGCACGTGAATTCTACTCCTCTTTGTACTCCTCGAAACTGGAAAAAACGGGGGAACAAATCGAGGAATACTTAGCGGATATAGGAACACGTAAATTGACGGAGGAACAGAGAGAGTTCCTTGATGCACCAATAGACTTGGAGGAGATGCAGGAGGCGGTAAAAGACATGCAAAATAACAAGGCCCCAGGGGAGGATGGTTTCCCAATAGAATTTTATAAACAACACGCAGACACCTTACTACCACAACTTCTAGAGACATGGGTGGGGGCGGAGAAGGAAGGGGAACTGCCACAAACAATGCGAAAAGCAAAAATAATAATTCTGCTAAAACCAGAAAAAGACCCCCTGTCGATGGATTCGTATAGACCAATATCGCTGTTAAACGCGGACGTCAAAATTATAGCAAAAGTTCTGGCAAAGCGGCTAACACAAGTGGCATCCACCCTGGTGCACCCAGACCAGAGTGGATTTATACCAGCAAGATCAACGGCAACGAATATCCGTAGGGTATTTCTAAACCTACAAATACCCGTAGATAACACCGGAGATAGAACCATATGCTCATTAGACGCGGCCAAGGCGTTCGATAGCGTCGAGTGGCAATACTTGTGGAAGGTATTAGACAAAATGGGCTTTGGCCCAATATTTGTGCAACGGGTAAAACTTCTATATGCTGGAGCGGAGGCGGATGTGACCATTAACGGGGGGTCCTCAGAAGCCTTCCCACTACATAGAGGGACAAGACAAGGGTGCCCACTATCGCCACTGCTGTTTGCGCTTGCAATAGAGCCCCTGGCATGCAAAATTCGAGCACATCAGGAAATAGTGGGATTCAGAAGAGGAAATATAGAGGAAAAAAAATCGCTCTATACGCGGACGACATGTTATTATTCTTAGGGGATGGGGAAAAATCCTTGGAAACCGCGATGCTAGCAATAAAAGAATTCGGAGCCTTCTCAGGACTCACCATCAATTGAACGAAATCCGAAATACTACCGGTAGATACCCCAGGTATGCAAATTGCTAATAGAGAACTAACCCTGAAATGCACCCCAATAATTAAATACCTGGGAGTTAAAATTACGAAAAACGTCAGCGAATACGGGAAAATAAACCTAGAACCACTTATGGAAAAATGGAAACAAAAACTTCACATATGGCGGAAACTACCCATGTCAATCATAGGAAGAGTGAATCTAATAAAAATGATATGGATGCCCCAACTGCTATATCTAATACACAATTCCCAACACTGGATAACACAAATTCTTCCACAAGGTCAAGGGATTATTTAGAGAGCTCATATGGGGAGGGAAGACACCTAGGATAAAATTGGAACTATTATGCAACTCAAAAGAAAAGGGAGGACTAGCTTTGCCCAACCCGTTCTCGTATTTCGTGGCCTCACAGCTGCAGCATCTCAGGGGATGGGAGACAGAAGAGACACAAGATGCTAGTTTTAGAATTCTTAAAAATTTTTTCAGGGGGGGGTCACACCTGCTCGAAACCCTGGAACGTGGAGCGTTTAAAAAAAACGGTCAAAACGCCCCCACACTAACAATGACACATAAAATATGGTGGAAGACCAGAAATATGTTCAATATAAAAAGCTGCACCCAGCATACCCCCATATGGAATAACCCACACCTGCCAGAAATCAACAAGCTAAGAGGCTTCCAAGGGTGGAAAGACAGGGGAGTCAGGAGAATGGATCAGATACTGGAGGGGGGGGGGGGGAACTAAAAACCCTCGAGCAGATAAGACAAAATTACAGCATCCCCAATAGTGACTTTTACAAATATTTGCAGCTTAGACACGCTATACAAGCGGAAAAAAACTCGACAGAAATAGCAGTGACAACTAATATAGTAGCGGACATAATAGGAAAAGCCACCACCACAACAGGGAAAATATCTGTACTATATTCCCACATACAGGACACGGTTAATGCACGAAACCCGATACTAACAAAAGCAAAATGGGAAGCAGACTTAGGACCCATTGAGGAGTCGCACTGGGAGGAAATACTGCAAATGACACCCCAGTTATCTCTGAGTGAGTCACACAGAGTCTCACAAATATTCCTAATACACAGAGTGTACCGCACCCCGGCCTTCTTACACAATATAGGAATGAGAACCTCCCCGATATGTGTAAGGTGCAAAACCCACACGGCGGACCTAATCCACATGCTATGGCGTTGTCCGAAATTGCATAGATATTGGGTGGGGATAAGAAATGCAATAAACGCAGCATTTGGCATACGTATAGACTTTACACCATACGTGTGCATCCTGGGATACATACAAGACCTAGCGTTGGATGATCATGAAAAGCTAGCGGTAGCTAGACTACTGTATATAGCCAGAAAAACAATAGCCCAACGTTGGTTGGATGAAGAACCACCCACGCTGGGAGAATTCAAAAACAAGGTCAACCAAATTTTACCGTGGGAAAGGAGTATTTACACTAAGCGTAAGACCAGTCAAAAATATCAGGACATATGGCTGAGATGGATACACGCCCAGAGTAACAGTGCTGGACCAAATGCATAAGTGGAGTGGTGAGCCGTGTGGGGAAGCACCAGTAAACCGAGGATCTAATAGGACATAACAAAGCATGTAATTGATATATACAGAGTTTATTAGGAAATGTAGAATAACTTACAGACTCGCTACATAATAAAATAAAGCGGTAAGGATCAACGAGATAGGATGGGAAGGGAGGGATGGGAGAGAGAGAGACCAGACAAGGGGCAAAGGATATGGCGCCGCCCCGTGTATGTAACAAAAAAAACAAAAAACCCTGAACCAGTAAAAGAAAACAGCAAGAGGACAAGCAACAAAAAGACCAAAGAAGAAAACAAACAAGCAATACAAGAACTGTTACTATTGGCTACGATAAAGCACATTGTTTAATTAGAGACAGTTTTACCCAAAGAACTGAACACTGAGAGAGAGATCTTAGGGGGGGAGGGAGAGGGGGAGGGGGGAGGGAAGGGGGGGAAACCAAAGTTATGTAAGAAATGTTTTAATAATATGTAAAAGGTGAAAAAAGTTTAATAAAAAACACTTTAATTAAAAAAAAAAGAAGCCTGATGACTCTCATATCTCGAATAATTATTTTTGTCAGTTTTTTCTTATATAATGAAGTTGAAACCTGGTCTACCGAATTCCTAGAACTCCCAATATTCAAAAGTGGATGTTCTTTTCCAAAGGAAATTAACTCAGTCTACGACAGTTGTGAAGATGCTTCACAAACTGATCTAGCCGGTCCACAAGACGAACCCACATTTTTATAGAAACCTTGAATTGAGACTTGACCACATGTTTACCTTCAAACCCATGTATGAAGATGTTAGCTAAACTTGGAGCCGTGGGGGACCCCGCAGAGCGGCCCTGTATCTGCAAGTAATAGCTAGAACGAAAAGCAAAATAGTTTGTTTGATTGCCTCTGGGGTGCCCGACTGTCTTCAAGCACATGCCTGAAGGGCAAGGTGTTCCCAAAACCTTGCTGTGTTTGGTAGCGGCGTGCAGTTTAATCCCATTAGTCTGCCTCTGAAATGCTTGTCAAAAAGGGCTTTTATCACTTGGGGGAAATATTATAATGTTGCCATGCAAGTTTTTCAATTAATTTTCTTAAACAAATGAAAAGTAATTGGTGTCAGTACTTGATATCGCATGCGGGATTGGAGTATGGGCTCTAAAAACTGTCCCCAGGCGGCCTGTGTTACCCTTGTTCCATTTAATGTTAAACAAGATGGTTTTAATACATGTTGTCCTACCAGGCATTGAGTGACCAACTGATGCAACCTGAAAACCACTAAAGATGGCATGAGCCTTATGTTCCACAGTTGTGCCACCAGTTGACATAGCCAGTGCCACCCAGGATACTGAATTCTTGCCTTTTGGGGATATTAGGGGAGCTTGTTTGTCCCAACGCTGCAGCATATCAAGTGATTTCTCACATCAGAAAAAGAAAAGATTTATTCTTCTTGACAACACAAATTGACGAGGTTTTTATATAGTGACTATGACAATAGCTGCAGCTGCCATGTCCTCAAGCCATTAATCATAAGACAGCAATCTTAACAGAAGATTCGAGCGTTGTAATTACTGTAGCAGCTAATAAGCATTTGACATGAAAAAAACTTAACAGAACATGTTCATTCCACCAGCATAACATCATTTCTACCCCTCTGATAACACAGCATACCATTGGGAAGCCTTAAAGCATTATAGGCCTATACTAAATTAGCCATTTTCCTGCAGGTATAATATGTTTGGCCCTGGATGTGACCCCTTTCTCTATTGCAAAATGCAGTTAAACCAAGGAAAGTGGAATGCAAGAATGTGCTTCCTATCCGACCAGTCTATCCACATACATACATTTATATCTTAAACCAAGGAATGTTCACATTCTTTAAAATTCTGCATAATAATCTGAGGGCATAGTTGTCATTTTTTTCCTGTTTTGAAGAAGTTTTGCATATAGTAAGAAAGACGTCAGGCAGCAGATTTGGTGCGATTGTATTTTATGCATTCATAAGAATACACAGATAGTAATGCCTCCTCAACACACAAGATGGCGACGTTTCGACTCGACAAAGACTCATTCTTTAGAGTCGAAACGTCGCCATCTTGTGTGTTGAGGAGGCATTACTATCTGTGTATTCTTATGAATGCATAAAATACAATCGCACCAAATCTGCTGCCTGACGTCTTTCTTACTATATGCATATCTTTGGGAATCTGGACTCGTTCCCGGTCTGGGCGTGCAGACAAGGCTGAAGGATACAGCTTAGGATTTTTTTTCCCCCCCGAACTGGTAGTGGTGAGTGCTGCTGTTCAACTTTATTTATCTCAAATTGAAGAAGTTTTGCGACACCCAACACCCTTTACTCACATTCCCTCTTTTGGAGGCAGTAGAAGCAAGCCTCCTGTTAGGGATCCCTTTTCATTAGCTAGAGCACAAACCAGCTATAGCAGTGACTCTCCCTCTGGGTGACCCAGCTTGTCCATGGCTTCCCCCAGGTATACCATCTGATAATAGGTTCCCCAGTGATAAGATAATGTGGGAAAGATTTGTGCACACAAGACAGCAATTTTAAGAATTTTGTTGCAGGAAACTGAAAAATGTCTTAGAGTGCATTGGTCACTTTATTATTTGTATTCCAAACAGCTCCAAAGTTCTGTGCCGATTCATTTCATAATATCTTTACGGAATCCGAGTTTCAGATTCCCAACTTCCCTTCACACAGCTAAAGGTTCACAATATTCTAGATGCCTGCAGCTGTCACTGGGGAACCTTACCGCAGAAGGAAAATAAACTGAACTCAGTGATTATTGCATTTTAAACCCCTTGATAGCATAGGATGTAAATTTATGTTTTGGGCATTTGGGGATTGCATGGAGGGGGATCTGGAGTCGATACCGCTCCATACAATGTGGATGTTTCTCAAAGCCACGATTAGCATTAACGCCGATTGTGGCTGTTAACCCTGTAAGTGACTGTCAGTTCTGACAGTGGCATTTAAATCCCCGATCGGTTTTGCAGGGTTCTCAAGAGAGAGAACTGCTTTGGCTCATGGTGGAGGTAGGTGCCAAATGGCTCCAAACACGAGGCTTTGTTCATATAGCCCTTTTTGTTCCATTGTCGGAGCAGCTAGACGGAAATGAAAAATGGAAGCAAACGGATAGCTTTCTGTTTGCTTTCATTTTCCATTAACAGCGATGTTAAAAAACGGATCCATTGCAATCAGTTTTGGTTATGGTTTTTGGAATTGGAAACAAAAACGCAGCAGTCTATGCTTTTGTTCCAGTGTGAAAACAGAATGGAGATTGAAAAATACAGAAGCAAATTGAAACGGGAGGTCTTCAGTTCAATATATTTCTACGGGTTGGAAAACTGAAATCTTTTCTCTCTGTTTTTCTGTTCCCACAATGGAACAGCTAAACAGAAAACAAAAAAGTAATGTGAAAAGGCCTTAAGTCCTACACATCGCTGAAGTTAGGGGTAATATAATTTATAGAGAGTTAGGCCCCCTGCACACAGGCGGAATTTCCGCCCGTGGAAGCTGCCATAGGATTGCATTAGAAAACGCAATCCTAGGCAGACGGCCGCGATTTTTCCGCGTGAAATCACGTGTGGCAAACAAATCGCAACATGCTCTATTTCTGTGCGGGGCTCCGCTCTGCGCATGCGACGGCTGGCCGGCAGCCAGCACATCAAAGAGCCGGAGCCACGGGAAAGGTGAGTGCCGCGCTGGTCCCTGCAGGCGGCCCTATGTGAAACTAGATATAGCTTTTAAACACAAAAAAATATAAAGACACAAAAGAAGCAAATAATATACAGGTTGTTATAACATTTGTAACAAAATAAAACTTACTTGGAGCAGAACTTTGCCACTGTAAACACTCATTGGATACATGGTACCAAACGTCATGAGGGCAATAGCGACAGCTGATGCAGTGTCCACGGCAAAGTAGTTACTGAAAATAAAAGAGGAGTAATAACACTATGTAATGAAATCCAGTTCATCTATGATAATGAACATCTATTTTAGTTAGAAGAAAGAATTTAAAAGGATGACCAAATTTGGGGTGGTTTCACATCTGCGTCTGTACCTCCGGTCGTAGGTTCTGTGGTAGATCCGGCTGAAAATACCGGAAGAAAAAGTGCTGCATGCAGCGCTTTTTCTTCTGTCCAAAAGTCGGGCAGGTGGTCGGAAAGCAGGCGGACCCCATTATAGTCAGTGAGGTTCACTCACAGCCGTTCGGTCACGGGGTTTTCCTTTTTACGGCCCCCCCAACGGAGCAGGAAAACGGAATCCCCAGCGCAAGTCTGAAAGCACCCTTAGACAGCTTATCCATTACAAAAAGTCAGATTATGAACCATGTCAATTAGCATGAAAGAGAAGAAAAGAAAAAGGAAAATCTGTAATAAAAAGGCTCATGCAACATTTCAATGCATTAAGAGAGTCTAGTAACAACTGCATGTGAAAACCACAGTTGATAACCATATTTCCCAGGTCCTAATTGCTTCTTTTATCTCATAACAAGCCTCAGGATTGAAAATAAAGCATTAACCCTTAGTAATCCAATTTTGGATTCAGGGTTTCCTAGGGAGCTCTCTCTTTCTACCATTATACAATGGCGCCATCTGCTGGCTAGAACCAGTACTGCAGTATATGACATGCCGTAGAAGCCCCCAACAACAGAGCGGCCGGCAATATACAGTAAGAATACCCTGCCGGATATCTTCCGACTTTAGAGCTGCACATGCTTCAATCAGAATGTTGAAAGACATCAGACAGTGGATTAGAAAAGGTTAATGTAGAGAGTTAAACATTATATTAAGAGATCGCATGATTAGCATTACTTCAATAAATTATAGTGATCAGAATCACTCCATGCAGACGAGTGACCCAACAACCACCATGCAGCTTGGCTACACGGCCATGTTGTCACAATGTTCCGCCTGTCTAATATATCTTTGTGTATTATAAGCATGCACTTGACACGTCTCCATTGTTAGGGTAGTGAACAGTATAGCCTACCACCACATTTGGCACTTGCAATAAAATGTATACGTGACAATAGTAGCATACTTACTTAATTTCAATTAGCATGTAAGTAATGCAAAGTGCTAATGCTCCAGCAATGTCAATCAGAATAAAAGGGTTCATCCGCGGTAAGAAGACACTGCTCAGCCCTGGGATAATTCCGCATAAACTATAGAAAAAGAGAACTAAAGTGGTTAATTTCTGCCATTTAATATACATGTTGGAAAACTAAAAATAGATGTCTTTATTTTGCGAAGTTGGTTAATGAATGACAATGTTTTAAAGGGACACTTAAAAATTAACTGTGTTTGCACCGGGTGAAGGACGGGAATTTTAAAAGGTTTGTTTTTTTTAGGTAGTAAAACATTAAAAAAAAAAACTCTACACAAATTTGGTTTTGCTGTAACCATACTGATCTGCAGAATAAAGCGAACATGACAATTTTACCACACTGTACACATCACAAAACCTATTTCACCTCAACTTTTTGAGAACATTACATTAAATAGTATCATTAACAAACAACTAGACAAACAAAAAACAAGACCTCGTATTTGTCGCTGATACCCCAGGAGCTCAGGGGCAGATCACAGGGTTGACTTATTCCCAATTCCTGCACTAGTGCAAGATGGAGCCTGACTCACACCCAGACACGGTCTTGCACGCCCCCAAAAAACTTTACTGACACTACTGACCATTTTATTGCCAGGAAGATCAGCCACCTAGGTTCTGCTCACTGACTGGATATGGACTCTTCCAGCTCTCCTGCAGCCAAAATGATTACACTTATAGGGGTCTATGGATTGTCTGAAGAGCCACACGAATGTGAAGATTTAAGACTTTATTCTAAATGGTAGCAGTGTTTACACAAAAAAATATATAAAATAGAAGGGTAATATACAAAGGATAAATAATATTATGTCTGTCATAAATAAAACTTAAAAAAAAAAAAAGATATGGTTCTTGAAAGGGGGAGAAGAAAAAACGAAAGCCTGAAAAATGACTATTCCCTAAAGGGCATTGTAAATAGGCCTTTTAAAAAGCATTACTTTATTTTTATTCTTTGTGCGTTTCTGCTGGGTGCATTATTACCCTCAAAGGGGATATCCTACCAAAATCATTTATCACCTATCCATAAGAGGTGGTCCGACTGCTGGAACCCCATAGGTCATGAAACACTGCACCCACAGTCTCCCTTAGTCAATGGGGCAGTGGTGCACATGTGTGAGCACCAAGTCATAGACTGTATATGGAGATAGCTAACGGCATGGGCATAGCTGCTCCATTTACTAAGGGATCTTTAGGGTGCACCATTCTCATGACCTACAGAAATCAAACAGCAGCAACCCCCACAGATCTGCTATTAGTGAGCTATCCTGAGGATAAGTCACCAATAGTTTTTCACCTTTAAGGGCCTCAAGAGTATTTGTGCCCAACTGACAATATGCGCCACTGCTCAACATAGCAAAACTGCAGAATTTTAAGAATTACGCACCTTCGGCTCAGGTCTGCTACGTGCTCTTGGAGCCAGCTCGTACTAGCAGCTGCAGGATAAGAAAGAAAAATACGCATAACGTATAATAGGAACATTTACAGGAGTATTATTTTATAACAATAACCAAGTAGATAAATGTGTAGTACTATACATAAATACTGACAAGGTACACATGTCCAGATATGAAACATCCCAACTTTATACAAAAAAAAGTTGAAATAGTAAAAAGAATAGAAGGTTGGAGAGAATCCTAAATTGTGTCCAAAATAGAAAAAAAATTAGGCCCTAAGAGACTTCATATGTGTTTCTTTTTCCAGAAAATTCTGAAAATTATGACTTTTTACTGCCCCTAGTCTGTCTATAATACAATGTATTCATGTGTATTTCAATTAACAGGAAGTATGCAAATAATAAATATGTACAAAATGGAGCGAAAATTCTCACTCTCTAAGGGCTCATGTCCACGGGCAAAATGAGAATTAAAATCCGCAGCGGATTTTAACTCTTCTCCCGCGCGCGGATCTGCACCCCATAGGGATGCATTGACCACCCACGGGTAGATAAATACCCGCGGATCGTCAATAAAAGTGATTTTTTTAAAAATGGAGCATGAAAAAATCTGGACCATGCTCCATTTTCATGCGGGTCTCCCGCGGGGACGGCTCCCGCGGGCTTCTATTGAAGCCTATGGAAGCCGTCCGGATCTGCGGGAGACCTAAAATAGGAATTTAAAGGAGATGTCCCATGAAAGCAAGTGGGTCTATACACTTCTGTATGGCCATAATAATGCACTTTGTAATGTACATTGTGCATTAATTATGAGCCATACAGAAGTTATAAAAAGTTTTATACTTACCTGCTCCGTTGCTAGCGTCCTCGTCTCCATGGAGCCGACTAATTTTTGGCCTCCGATGGCCAAATTAGCCGCGCTTGCGCAGTCCGGGTCTTCTGCAGTCTTCTATGGGGCTCCGTGTAGCTCCGTGTAGCTCCGCCCCGTCACGTGCCGATTCCAGCCAATCAGGAGGCTGGAATCGGCAGTGGACCGCACAGAAGAGCTGCGGTCCACGGAGGAAGAGGCCATCTTCAGCGGTGAGTAGAGAAGTCACCGGAGCGCGGGGATTAAGGTAAGCGCTCCGGTGAGCTTTCTTTACCTCCCTGCATCGGGGTTGTCTCGCGCCGAACGGGGGGGGGGTTGAAAAAAAAAAAAACCCGTTTCGGCGCGGGACAACCCCTTTAAAAGCATTTACTCACCCGCAGCGGGCCGGGAAGGTCTTCTCTTCCTCACGGCCGCATCTCCCTTGCTTCGGCTCGGCGGATGTGCCCGGCGCATGCGCGCGGCACGTCGACGACATGCCGGCGACGTGCCGCCGGCATGACGAATTCATCCGCCGGCCGAAGAAAGAAGATCCGGCCGCGACGCAGAGAAGAAACGGAGCGGATGGGAGGTGAGTTTATTCTCATTTATTCTTATTTTCAGCGCTCATGTCCGCGGGGCAGGAGGGACCCGCTGCAGATTCTACATGGAGAATCCGTAGCGGGCCCGATTTTCCCCGTGGACATGAGGCCTTAGGCATTATGTTCATCTGAGATTTTTGGGGTCATAACAGAGCATCCATAAGCGTAACAAAAAAAAAACAAAAAACAACACCTGCCATATCCTATTGGATGCCGATAACGGAGGTATTCTCTCCTAGAAGCAATTCTTACAGGGAATTTTTTTTTTTACAGGTAAAAACCACAGCACTTATAGTAGCAACGTGAATGAGATTTTTAAAATCTCATCCACATGCTGTAGAAAAAAATCCACACTAAGTCAGTGCAGAAACGGAGCTGCGGCGTGGAATTTATCATTAAAGAGAGACATTGTATGCTATAAAACGAACGTGTCAAAATTTAGACCTGGCCAGAGCTGTGTGAAAAGCATTGCACGTCCTTATCACACAGCTGCCGGCCGGGACTGCATCTATAGCAGGGGAGGAAAGGCACTCATACCTACAGCTGGACCCGATGGTACAGGACCCCGGCGGGACTGGCCAGAATATACCCCCAGTACTCGGATCTCTGTTGGAGGTGTCTCAGCGAACGGGGGACCTTTGTCCACCTATGGTGGTCATGCGCACAGATCCAACCACTGTGGCGTGAGGTGGAAGCCCTATACACAGTTGTTTGCAGAGGGCCACTTAACCTCACCCCTGAGATGGCACTCTTATCCATGATCCCGGGGTCAGTGTCACGAGCAAAGAGTTCCTTGCTGCGTTTTTTTCTACTGGCAATGAGACAGATCATTCCCAGGAGGTGGAAATCAGCAACCCCCCCATCACGATTGATGTGGCTGGAAGCTATGGATAATCTGAAGCAAATGGAGGAACTCTGTGCCAAAGACGAACTGAGGTACGCTAAATTTTACAACACCTGGGCAGTATGGTTACAGTTTCGGGCCTCACCTAGACTGGACACGTGGTTGTGTGGTGGCGTTGCCACTCTCTAACGCTTCAGAACAGCCTAAAGCGTAAACGACGAACCTTGCATTGTTGACGAATCTATACATAGGTGGTTATTGACCGGACAGGCATCTTCATCTTCATCCTATTCTCTCTTTTCCCTTTCTCTCCTCTTTTCTTTATCTCTCTTCTTCTACTCTCCCCCTCTCATATTTCTCCAAACTCCCTAACCCTTTAGACTCCACTTTGCTCCCTTCCCCTCCAGGGTTCTCCCGGTCTTGCTACAGGGCCCTGGAGACCCCTATACCCCTCCAGTCCCACAGACATATAGCAACTTACAACAGGGGACTGTTGCCATTCCGTTGTGTTATATCATAGTTTTATCTTTCATTAATAAATAAAAATGGCTGGTACAATGGGTGCCGGTGGAATTAGCAGGGAGTAGAAACTGTGGTTAGGTTTTGATTGATGAACAACAAACCCTGCAATGATACTTTATACTTTATTGTACTATCCGTTCCAGCTAACAAAATACTTTTTGAACCATACCTACAGCTGATTGGTGGGGCGAGGGAGCAGCAGCAGTTCCCAGCGGCGCTCACCAATCAGTTTTAAGTATGCATGGCTTTCCTCCCCTCCTTATTACACAGCTGCTGGCTCCTTAGCATAAAAGGAGAGCCGCCCGTACATACAGCTGATTGGTGGAGGCGGGAGAGCAGCAGCAGTTCGCTATGGAGGGGACGCTATGGAGGGGACGTGGGATCCTTATCACACAGCTGCCGGCTTCATAGCAGGGAAGAAGAGCCGCCCATAGGTACAGCTGATTGGTGGAGGTGGGGGAGCAGCAGCAGTTCTCACTGGCGCTCACCAATCGGCTGGAAAACAGGGTAATAACCAATAGGACCACCATTAAGTTGTCAGTCACCTCTCCCAGGATCTTGAAACCTTTAATAGCAGATTTGCCTAGCTGTGCTGAAATGTATACCCCATACCTCACCATAATGAGACGATTTATGAAGTGTTCCTGAAAAATTGGGTGACAACTAATGGAATCATCATTACATTGTCACTCAGCTCTTCCAGGATCCTGAATACCAACTGCAGAGCTATGCAAGCATTCATACCACATACACTGCTATAACTAGTCAAACATGGCATCCGGGCCCCTAGAAAGCTGGGTAATAAGATCACCATTAGATTTACAATCGGCTGTCCCTAGATCCTGAATGGCAGGTTGCCCTAGTGGTATATACGTCATTCCGAGGTGGTACTACTGCTCTTTATTCCTCCTGTAATATCTCCCTCACTGTCTGGTCAAGTTCAAGATATTTTTTGTCATCTAAAACTTTTTATAAAGTGAAAAATACGGCACTTTCATTAGAGTCAACACCAGGGCTTCATCCTTACAGCCATTGTCTCATTCTCTGACTCCAGATGTTCAGAGCCACTGATGAAGAGTGTATATAGAAGTGTCAATAGAAATTACACTTACCTTCCGAAACATAAGCAAAAGGTTTATTTCTAACTGAAAGCATAGTGAACAAGTTGAAAAACAAGGCCACAAAGGTTCCCACAAGTAGACGACCCCTGGGGGAAAGAAAGAAGACAGACAATAATATGGCAGAAGCCATTCTATATAGGAATAGCAAACACGAGTACGCCTAGAATAAAAATCACTTACGTGTGAATCTCCGGTGGCTCCAAAAATCTTTCAACACTGAAAAAAAATTACTACATGTGTTAACTAACTGTGAATGAGTTTTGTTTCATGTGCTAATATGCCTGGCATTCAGATTCTTCTTCAATGTTACATCTTTACTCAGGGATTGAAAACATACAAGCAGCAATAGGGGAACTCTGGCTGCTCCGTATTCATCGCTACTTTACTTTGGATCGCTCATACGACTTTCGGAGTACAACCGCAAACCTGTGCACCCTAGGTGAGCTGACTCTTTTCTCTCTCTACATTTGCACTAAAATTACCTGACACTGAAGACAATACTGATATGTGATATATAAATAACCTTGATAGTTCAAACTATACATTCAAACAATAATGTTATTATCGAGCCTATATGGCGAGAGCTACACTGAGAGTTTGGCTGAGACAGGAACTGCACAACCAAAGCTTGCAATCTCACAGAAGTCAACGCAGTTGTGTTGCAACTTCCAAGCAACAGCACCTACAGATTGCATGAAATCCAATTCAACTACACCAACGTCTATGAGACTGCCAGGAAATCTATTGGCAAATCGTTTATGTTTTCATTATACTGTACAAAAAGGTGTTTTGAAACCAGAACTCTTTTTAAGTTCTGAAAACTAAGACCGGGCTCAGATGGCCAGGAGATACGGGTGCGGCATGCAGTCAGTATACAATGACATTGCGGAATTGCTGCATGCCGCCAACTGCCATCCACTACCTTGGTGTGTACGTCCGCATAATAAGCGTTACGATTTTTCCTGCGTGCAGCAACATGGCCGCTTATGGGAGTTGGGTACAGCATATTCCGCGCGGAATACCAACACGCTTGTGTGACACAGCCCTTAGCCACGGGACACCAGACTTTGTTCCTTTTTGTTAAAACGCTCTAGAAAAATGAATGCAAAAATATGACCCGACTTTTATAGGAAACAGCAATTTTTCTTTGTACCATAAACCGCAAACACCCCGGTAGATCAGCTAACATCTTGTGCTGGCAAACGTCACGCTCCTGAGGTCAAAAATATCTTCATCACAACATTTAGGGCATGTACCTTTCTTTAAGAATAAAGAGCGCTCCCAATTGGGCCAAAACTGTGGATGCGAAAACCGCTAATACTTCAAACCTTTCAAATCTGGGAAAAATAAACGTGAGACACCATAAAAACATTAGAAAACATTTTAGTTTACTAGCCATTATAAAAACTCAGCAGGATAGGCGATAAGTGTTCTGGTACGTTTAGATAGAATGAATGAAAGTGAATGATAATCGTTCAGTTTAAATAGAAGCCAATGACTGAATGAGGAAAGAGAATCGTGAGGTTCTCAATCGTCGTTCAGTTTAAGCCAGCAGAAAAAAATTTATGCCAATTAGTTCACTTGTCAGGCGGTTTAGACACTGATCATTTAGTGTTTCACGTAGGAATTATTGAGAATCGTGCAGTCTAGACGAGTTGCCCAAGCGTGAATGAGCTAGTGATGACGCCACTAGCTTTGTTCACCCGGGCAAACGAGAATCGCAAGATTTTCATTCTAAAAAGGGCCACTAGATTGCTGCCATCACTAGCACACAGGGTCACGTTCCTGCTCCCCACCAACCACTTGTCATTACCATGCACTCTAGGGACAGTGAAAGCCATTGAGGCATTGATCTGAACATGCCCCACTTGCATATAGACGACAAATGCATTCAAACTGCACCTTGGGAAGTCTGATGAATTTTTTTTTACAATAGTAGCTCCGAAAGAAAGACCAGAGCAAAGAATATATTGAAGTCCATGTAGGAGCTCTGGAGCCACGACACAACACTAAGTAGGAACCACTTGTTGGGGAACTTTACACCACAGGAATGGCGGCTCTTCAAGGTTCCTCTACTACATGATGGAGAACATGTATAACAGCTGGCTAATGAGACATCACTTCCATGATGTAGCTTGTGAGTGCTCTAGCACCTATGGTGGCCGTATACTAGTGAATTTAGACTTGCTGTTCATAGCAGGTTTGAAAAAGTTGTCGCTTTGGACAAAATTGTCAAATTCTGCGCCCAGATATGCCTCCCAAGTTGGCCTGCTTATCATTCAGTACTGCCAAAGACTTCCACTGACAATGACAGTCGGTGGAGAATGTTCTAATTCAGCTACTGCAACCGTCTACAGTGACTACCATATGGGAACCTTAAAGGAGTTTTTCCCACGGTATAAAGTAATGGCATATCATTTTCAAGCATGTGAATTTTCATCTGCTAGGACCCTCAAGGATCCTCAGAATGAGCAATAATTAAGGAGCACTGCCAAATCTCTCCATTCGGGTTGCCAGAGGTCAGACCTGCACTAATCAGAATGTGATGGCATATCCTAGTGATAAGTCATACCACGGGAATATTCCTTAAAGACGCTGAGGCAGAAGATGCAACTACTTACGAGGAGTACTTTTGTGGCAGCCTTCCTGTCTATGTCCATTAGAACAAATATGTAAATAGCAAGCAGTGAGTACGTACCCAAAAGAATATGTTGGACTTTGTTTCTTCATCATTACCCAACAGCTTATCCAACATGTTATTAAACTGCAAATAAAGATGTATTGTTGTAACATTAATGGTAATCAGTACACAAACAACACAGAAAAATAATGATATTGTAGGACAGCAACAGAACATGAGGATGATATTGTATATTCTGCATTCAGTATCATGTATAGAGCACAGCAGAATTCAGAAGCGCAGGTCGCTCTCTGTGATAAAGATATGATTAGAAATCCTAAAGACCAATTCAATAAAAGCCTTGAGTTTTCTTCTACTACTACAGTTACCTTAGTGCTGGTCACCCAGCTGTCCGCGGGTCTCCAACAGAGAAGGTACATAGTTTGGACAGATATGGGAGAAGGTAAAGTTGAGTCAAAGCAGTGGTTCTGCAAGGAGTTGTTTTGCTTGCTTGTGTTGCACACATGGTGGCCCAGGTTTCATATTCCAAATATTACTCAAATTTCAATGATTTTCTATAATATGGACCCCATTACGTGTGCGTCTGAAGGACTTTTTAGATGAACGATTGCCCATTCATACACCAATTGTAGTTTGATGTTCATGCCTGCATGAGCTGAACAATGAGCAAACAAATGTATTTGTCGTTCAGTCGCTGGCAATGTTGACACTGAACCATAATCATTCAGTTTATCGCTGGATCGGGCGGAGCAGGGCGATAATCGTTCCGTGTAAAAGGGCCCTAATAAAGGGAGAGCTGAAAAAGATCTGAGCCTGGACACCTTTCTTGAGCAATGTAATATTACATGTTATAGTCCCTAATTACTTCAGAAGGGTCAGTGATCCGGGGATTATTCCGATTGCCAGATTGGAGTCGGAAAGGATTTTTTCCCCCATTAAATGGGGGTTCTACCTCATTGTTTTTTTCTTTGCCTTCCTCTGGATCAACATTGGGGGGTAATAGGCTGAACTGGATGGACACAAGTCTTTTTTTCGGCCTTACATACTATGTTAAAGGGAGTGACAGGAGTAGTTATTAGAGATGAGCGAGCACCCAAATGCTCGGGTCCGCGTTATTCGAGCCGAGCTGGTCGTAAAATTCGAGAGCTCTACTCGAGTAACGAACCCCATTGACTACAATGGGAGACGCTGGGGCGGGGTCGAGCACGATTTGATGCTCGTTCGAGTAACGAGCACCATCGAGTACGCTAATACTCGAACGAGTATCAAGCTCGGCAGAGGATGTTCGCTCAACTCTAGTAGTTATAAAAAATGCATGATAAGATTAGATTAGATAAACAATAAAGAATGGGAAGTGACAATTGGTACAGAGACTCCAATACACCAGGGAAAAGACTTGAACAAGAATTTTACAGTAATAAGTCAAATTACCTAATAAATGTAAAATTAATGGTTGATAAAAGGCTCACCTGAAAAGGTCAAAAATTGTAAGGTAGGTGTAAGCTGTTAAAGCTGAAAAAGAAATACAGTATATCAGAATCTGCTGGTTTAATGTGCAGTAAAACTTCCTGGGAAAAAAAAACAAACAGTTCAGTGTGGCCCTACAAAAGCACAAAATCACAACTTAATTGTATCGTCCCATGATAATACGTTGTAATATAACGCTTATCGGACACATATTGGCTGCCTGGCTACTTGAGAGGCCTTGGACTGGTTTTGTCTCCACCCCAGATTATGGAATGTTAATTTAATATGAGACGATGTTGCATGGAAAGAGGGTTTCTCATGTCCTTATGAGAGTTTGGTTTAACTCTCCTCTCTCTTCTTGTAATTACTGTGATGACCTGAGCACTTGGAATACCGAATATCAGTAAGATTTTCGGGTACGATAAATCTGTCTTCTGTCTTTATTGAGCTGGTTCACCCAGTTGTTAACTTCCCGTTTCTCTACCTTCATGGAGATTACACAATACAGGCCTGCTCATCAGGCTTATACTCCCACGGAATTGGAATGACAGTCACAAATATGGAAGAATATGTACCTGACTTTTTCTTTTTATACTTTTTCAGCATTTTTTTTTCTCCGTAATATTGTGTCAACTATGCTACATTCTTACGATCTATCTTTATATGTTTAGTCAGGGCCGGTGACTTTTGGACATTTTATGGATCAGCCGTCTCCATGCGGTTCTGTTTTCTACCGCTTCTTTCAGTTGGATCATTTGCATGTTGCTGTCGGGTTTGATAGTAACAAGCCGGCATGTTCTTTGACGGCCGGGTCTTCTTTTACTGCTAACCACTCCAAGCATTATCAATGTTTCTAATGAATTAGCCTGCATTAGGTGGTCTCCAGTTTCCTAATTTTACCCTCCAATGAAAACTGTGGTTTTAAATGGTCTTGGACTGTTTTGTTTGTGATCTTGGCGGACCAAAGTTCGAAGGCATCAATCTTCCTCTGGTCCATTTACATTGTACTTATGTAACTATAGTATCTCCTTCCTCCCCTTTAACCCATTTTAATTCTCATACCTTCCTCCCCCCATGTATTCTTTGGCCTTTCATGGCCTGCTTATTTTTGCATTCTGAAAAATGTTAATAAACAAGTGAATGTGAAAAGTGCCAAATGCTTCTTACAGCTATGTTCACACGGAGTGGGTTTTGGTGCAGATTTAACCCTCTCTTTAATCCGAAGTATAAATTGACATGCTGACGATTTTATTACTGCGTATAAGCCAGCATGTCAATTTACACTGCGGATGTTTTTCTGAGTGAGTGGATGACATTTCACAAATCCTCATCTACATTGTTTGTATTATAAAATGCTGTAGATTTTCTTCAACCAACTCTGCTATGGAAAATCTTAAGCATTGCTGCTACATGTGAGCATACCCTAAACATGACTATCTACATAGTGGTAGCACACTATATGATCTGGGGTAATGGCTCTTTGGTTATTGGGTAAAGGATGGCATGTAGTGGGAGAACACACTATGACATAATGGTTTCCATGTTATTACATACCCATACTGTTTGTAGAGCTGCACCATGTGAGCAAAAATCCAGTGCAAACCACATTTATGGCACCAAACAGCAAGATCTTCCATGACTGAAACAAACAAAGCATAAAATCATTCAAATAATATAAAAACAACAACTATTGTTTCCCTTTACTGACAATTCCCTAGTGTTCCAAACCACATCTGTTACTTTTATAGGGAGTTTTCAATCTATTCAACAATACTGTATTAACCCTTTCCAATCCAATTTCCCAACCACCCGCACAGTCCCCAGATCTTATTTATTTTTGGCGGGAAAACGCATTGAGTAATTCCAAGGAATCCACAATGGAAACATAACAATCACCTGACATGATGATTTTATGCAATTTTTATGTATATTATGTAAAAAAAAAAATAATAATTTATATTATATTATATATATATGTGTGTGTGTGTTACACACACACACAAACACATTTATTGTGTATTTGTATATATTACACCATGCAGGTGAGAGTTTCGACATCGGTCCGCTCTCCTGTATAATGCAATATACATATGCAAAAGAGAACTCGGGTTTTGGGCCTCTCCTCTGCATAGTGTTAGAAACTTGTGTCGGCCCTCTCTGACATGGGAGCTGCGCAGGGAAATCTCAATGCCAGACGAAGTCCGACACTGGAAAGGGTTAAAGAATTACAATAAACCAGTCATTCTTTCTGTAATTCCCTTCAACTACTAATGTTAATACTCAGTTTAACTATAGTTTTTATTTTCCAGTCTTTTCACACTGGTATATAATGTAGCCTGTTGTGCCATCTAATGGACAATGTGACAACTGCAATATGCAGTTTTAAAATGGAAAGACAACAAACTAAATCTATTACTAAGTAAACGAGTTAGGCTATGTTCTTCCCACCAACATATACAGAAGGGTGCTCAAAATGTGTAATAGGCCCAAATGATGGCTGTGTGTGCCCTTTTGGCATACTTTTAATAGGTCAGTATACAGTTTGTCTCTCTGTTGCCTTCAATGGTGAAGCTCATGGTACTCTGGCACTGTGGGCACATCCACACGCAGCTGATTTGCAATGGATTTTCCAAAGCTGGAAAAATCCTCAGCAAATTTGCATAAAAATCCACACCACGTGGAGCGAATTTTGATGCAGACCTGCGACAGATTTCATCCTATCAATTGAAGGTGAAGATAAGATACATGAACAGGGCTTCTTGTGACCAGATAACCTCTTTTGCCCATAGAAGCAGTTCTAGAAGCATGTCTTAAACTTGTTTCTTTAGCTCATTAACGTCTCTGCTTACTTTGGCTATAAGAATGCAACAATTTTTTTTTTTTTGGTAGTAGTGGGGAGGGGGGGGGGGGGGATTTTTCATTTTCCTGTGATTCTGCATGGATACAGCTGACCTGGTTTCTGTGTTGGCAAGTACTTACCCTCCGATCAGATGTCACTAGTCTGAACTCTTGTGTAAATTTACCCAAAAGTGAACGCTGCGTCTTCCGGAAAAGATGAATGGTCCCCTGTAGAAAGGAAAAGCATATACGTTTATATTAAATTGGCTAAGACACACAAAAACACCCCTTTGTGACTTGGATAGACTATTTTCTGGTAACGTAGTTGAAAGACATATCAGGCCAGGTGGAGTTCATTCTTCAGGCTATCATTAGCATTCAATACCAATATTCGGTATAAAGGCCAAACATTTGGAAACATCCTATGAACTCCTGCCATTCACAAGCCGTCTCTCCAGGCTACAGCACATCACAGCTATTCCGTAAGAACTCTCCAAGATGCAAGCATTTATCCTCATGCACTAACTTGCTGAAGTTTTTAAATATAATACTACATAGAGAAATATTAACCCCTAAGTGACCAGGTTATTTTTTGCTTAACTAATTAAGCGATTGTCATGGTCGCACTGCAAGAGCCATACCTCGTTGACATGGCTGTATGAGGGCCCATTTGGGGTTTTTGGGGGGGGGACCAGTTGTATTTTTTAATAGCCCCACTGTGGGGTACATATAATGTGTTGTGTAACTTATATTATTTGGTATTCCGTGCGGCTTTAAATTTTTCTTTGGTATTTTATCCAATTAAAAGGGGTTTTCTGAGAAAAAAATGCGTTTTGTTTTTTTTTTAAACTGGATATTCTTTTCGTTAAAAGCAGGCTCACACAAGCGTTATTTCACCGTGTATTACACACGCAATGTACACACACGTATCACGAGGTGAATGAAGTCAATGAAACTACATTGATTTCTGTTGACCCACTCCAATAGAGATGAGCGAGTATACTTGCTAAGGCACATTACTCGAGCGAGTAGTGCCTTAGCCGAGTATCTCCCCGCTCGTCTCCAAAGATTCGGGGGGCAGGGAGATCTCTCCCCCCTGCTCCCCGCCGCAACTCACCTGTCACCGGCGCGACCCCCGAATCTTTAGAGACGAGCGGGGAGATACTCAGCTAAGACACTACTCGCTCGAGTAATGTGCCTTAGCGAATATACTCGCTCATCTCTACACTCCAACAATATAGCCCTATTGTTCTCTATGGGCATGTTATAAATGCTGTACATACTCAATTACATTGTGTATGTGCTGCATTTATACGCAATGGCGCTGAGAGACAGAAGTGAGAAATATAAAAAAAAAGAAAAAAGAGAAACACGGAAGATTGCGCATGTCAGAGTGTGTGAGATAGGCTGTCAGCCACAATGCAAAACTGTCATCATACGCAGCGATAGCCTGCTCGCCGCCAGCTCACACAGCGTTCTACACGCAGCGTGTTACGCATACGCTCATGTGAGCTTGGCCTAATTTAAACTTCATTGAACTATTTTTGACACTATTTTTTAGTCCCTGAAGGAGAACTGATAATGTGATAGTTTGATCACTAGAATAGTACACTGCATTACTTCTGTAGTGCATCCTACTAAGCCGGTGACAGCAGCCTGTTAGACTCTGCCAGAGGTGGAGTCTAATAGGCTGAGTTACCTGGCAGACATGGAGGGCTTTGTCAGGTTTCTGGATGTCATAGGAACCCATTGGCATCTTGTAATCCTATGATTGGGTGCCAATGGATGCCATTCCTCTGGTCATCGGCTTAAATGTTGCAGCTGCTATGGATTGTGGCATGTAACGGGTTAAACCAGCAGGACCTGAGGTTTCACATCATTGGACAGTTTGAGCAGGAGCCTGGCTGTAAGAAGTCGGCTAAGCCACCCCCTTAAAAAGATGTATGTGCAGATTAAAAGCCTATTAGTGAGGTCAGTAAAGGCCCATTTAGACAACGATTATCGCTCAAAAGATAATCGTTGTGTGTAACTGTACTGACATCGTGCAGTTTTCGTTATGTCGTCACTCATCGTCTTTCAACGCACGTATAATGCGCGGTACATCGTTCTCATCAAATACCTTAATTTTTGCTGTCCCGCTCACACTAGTGCTTTTTCATTGTGTATAGTACGCGCGTAAAAATAAATGCAGTCGCGTATTATGCAGGATAGAGCCCATTGTTCAACAAACACTGCAAGGGGGGGGGGTATGTCAACAAACACTGCAGGGGGGGGGGGTGGTATGTCGACAAACACTGCAGGGGGGGTGGTATGTCAACAAACACTGCAAGGGGATGAAGTATGTCAACAAGCTCTGCAGGTGTGGGGGGGGAAGTACGTCAACAAACACAGAAGGGGGGTGGGGAAGTACGTCAACACACACTGCAAAGGAGGGGGGTATGTCAACAAACACTGCAAGAGGGGCGGGGGGAGTAAGTCAACAAACACTGCAAGGGGGCGGGGGGAGTAAGTCAACAAACACTGCAAGGGGGCGGGGGGGGGGGGGAGTACCTCAACAAACACTGCAAGGGGGGCGAGGGGGGGGGGGTACGTCAACAAACACTGCAAGGGGGGCGAGGGGGGGTACGTCAACAAACTGCAAGGGGGCGGGGGGGAGTACGTCAACAAACACTGCAAGGGGGGCGGGGGGAGTACGTCAACAAACACTGCAAGGGGGCAGGGGGTGGGGAGTACGTCAACAAACACTGCAAGGGGGGCGGGGGGGGGGGGAGTACGTCAACAAACACTGCAAGGGGGCGGGGGGAGTACGTCAACAAACACTGCAAGGGGGCGGGGGGAGTACGTCAACAAACACTGCAAGGGGGCGGGGGGAGTACGTCAACAAACACTGCAAGGGGGCGGGGGGAGTACGTCAACAAACACTCCAAGGGGGGCGGGGGGGAGTACGTCAACAAACACTCCAAGGGGGGGGGGGGAGTATGTCAACAAACACTGCAAGGGGGGGGGGGGAGTACGTCAACAAACAGTGCAAGGGGGGCGGTGGGGAGTACGTCAACAAACACTGCAAGGGGGCGGGGGGGTGGGAGTACGTCAACAAACACTGCAAGGGGGCGGGGGGGTACGTCAACAAACACTGCAAGGGGGAGTACGTCAACAAACACTGCAAGGGGGGGAGTACGTCAACAAACACTGCAAGGGGGGGAGTACGTCAACAAACACTGCAAGGGGGGGGGGGAGTACGTCAACAAACACTGCAAGGGGGGGGGAGTACGTCAACAAACACTGCAAGGGGGGGAGTACGTCAACAAATACTGCAAGGGGGGGGAGTACGTCAATAAACACTGCAAGGGGGGCGGGGGGGGAGTACGTCAACAAACACTGCAAGGGGGCGGGGGAGGGGAGTACGTCAACAAACACTGCAAGGGGGTGGGGGGGTACGTCAACAAACACTGCAAGGGGGGCGGGGGGAGTAAGTCAACAAACACTGCAAGGGGGCGGGGGGAGTAAGTCAACAAACACTGCAAGGGGGCGGGGGGGGGGGGGGAGTACCTCAACAAACACTGCAAGGGGGGCGAGGGGGGGGGTACGTCAACAAACACTGCAAGGGGGGCGAGGGGGGGTACGTCAACAAACTGCAAGGGGGCGGGGGGGAGTACGTCAACAAACACTGCAAGGGGGGCGGGGGGGGGGGGGGGAGTACGTCAACAAACACTGCAAGGGGGGCGGGGGGAGTACGTCAACAAACACTGCAAGGGGGCAGGGGGGGGAGTAGTCAACAAACACTGCAAGGGGGGCGGGGGGGGGGAGTACGTCAACAAACACTGCAAGGGGGCGGGGGGAGTACGTCAACAAACACTGCAAGGGGGCGGGGGGAGTACGTCAACAAACACTCCAAGGGGGGCGGGGGGGAGTACGTCAACAAACACTCCAAGGGGGGGGGGGGAGTATGTCAACAAACACTGCAAGGGGGGGGGGGGGGGGGGAGTACGTCAACAAACACTGCAAAGGGGGCGGGGGGGGGGGGAGTACGTCAACAAACAGTGCAAGGGGGGCGGTGGGGAGTACGTCAACAAACACTGCAAGGGGGCGGGGGGGGGGGGTACGTCAACAAACACTGCAAGGGGGCGGGGGGGTACGTCAACAAACACTGCAAGGGGGGGTACGTCAACAAACACTGCAAGGGGGGGAGTACGTCAACAAACACTGCAAGGGGGGGAGTACGTCAACAAACACTGCAAGGGGGGGGGAGTACGTCAACAAACACTGCAAGGGGGGCGGGGGGGGGAGTACGTCAACAAACACTGCAAGGGGGCGGGGGAGGGGAGTACGTCAACAAACACTGCAAGGGGGTGGGGGGGTACGTTAACAAACACTGCAAGGGGGCGGGGGAGGTACGTTAACAAACACTGCAAGGGAGGCGGGGGGGGGGGGAGTACGTCAACAAACACTGCAAGGGGGCGGGGGGGGGGTAGTACGTCAACAAACACTGCAAGGGGGCGGGGGGGGGGTAGTACGTCAACAAACACTGCAAGGGGGGCGGGGGGAGTACGTCAACAAACACTGCAAGGGGGGCGGGGGGGAGTACGTCAACAAACACTGCAAGGGGGGCGGGGGGGAGTACGTCAACAAACACTGCAAGGGGGGCGGGGGGGCAGTACGTCAACAAACACTGCAAGGGGGGCGGGGGGGGGGGGGGAGTACATCAACAAACACTGCAAGGGGGGCGGCGGAGTACCTCAACAAACACTGCAAGGGGGGCGAGGGGGGGGGTACGTCAACAAACACTGCAAGGGGGGCGGGGGGGGGAGTACGTCAACAAACACTGCAAGGGGGGCGGGGGGGGGGAGTACGTCAACAAACACTGCAAGGGGGGGGGGGAGTACGTCAACAAACACTGCAAGGGGGCGGGGGGGTACGTCAACAAACACTGCAAGGGGGCGAGGGGGGTACGTCAACAAACACTGCAAGGGGGCGAGGGGGGGTACGTCAACAAACACTGCAAGGGGGCGAGGGGGGGTACGTCAACAAACACTGCAAGGGGGGCGAGGGGGGGGGGGAGTACGTCAACAGACTCTGCAAGGGGGGCGGGGGGGGGGGGGAGTACGTCAACAAACACTGCAAGGGGTCGGGGGGAGTACGTCAACAAACACTGCAAGGGGGCGGGGGGGTACGTCAACAAACACTGCAAGGGGGCGGGGGGGGTACGTCAACAAACACTGCAAGGGGGCGGGGGGGGTACGTCAACAAACACTGCAAGGGGGCGGGGGGGGGGGGGGTACGTCAACAAACACTGCAAGGGGGCGGGGGGGGGGGTACGTCAACAAACACTGCAGGGGGGCGGGGGGGAGTACGTCAACAAACACTGCAAGGGGGGCGGGGGGGAGTACGTCAACAAACACTGCAAGGGGGGCGGGGGGGGGTACGTCAACAAACACTGCAAGGGGGGCGGGGGGGAGTACGTCAACAAACACTGCAAGGGGGGCGGGGGGGAGTACGTCAACAAACACTGCAAGGGGGGCGGGGGGGGACTACGTCAACAAACACTGCAAAGGGGGGCGGGGGGGACTACGTCAACAAACACTGCAAAGGGGGGCGGGGGGGACTACGTCAACAAACACTGCAAAGGGGGGCGGGGGGGACTACGTCAACAAACACTGCAAAGGGGGGCGGGGGGGTACCTCAACAAACACTGCAAAGGGGGGCGGGGGGGTACCTCAACAAACACTGCAAGGGGGCGGGGGGAGTACGTCAACAAACACTGCAAGGGGGGTGGGGGGAGTACGTCAACAAACACTGCAAGGGGGGCGGGGGGAGTACGTCAACAAACACTGCAAGGGGGCGGGGGGAGTACGTCAACAAACACTGCAAGGGGGGCGGGGGGAGTAAGTCAAACAAACACTGCAAGGGGGCGGGGGAGTAAGTCAACAAACACTGCAAGGGGGCGGGGGGAGTAAGTCAACAAACACTGCAAGGGTGGCGGGGGGAGTACGTCAACAAACACTGCAAGGGGGGCAGGGGAAGTACGTCAACAAACACTGCAAGGGGGGCAGGGGAAGTACGTCAACAAACTGCAAGGGGGGCAGGGGGGGTAGTATGTCAACAAACACTGCAAGGGGGCGGGGGGGGAGTACATCAACAAGCACTGCAAGGGGGGGCTGGAGGTATGTCAACAAACACTGCAGGGGGTAGTGTGTCAACAAACACTGCAGGGTGGGTGGTATGTCAACAAACACTGCAAGGGGATGAAGTATGTCAACAAGCTCTGCAGGTGTGTGGGGGGGGGGGGGGGGAGTACGTCAACAAACACAGAAGGGGGGTGGGGAAGTACTTCAACAGAAGCTGCAAGGGGGAGTATGTCAAACACACTGCAAAGGAGGGGAGTATGTCAACAAACACTGCAAAGGCAGGGGGAGGAGAGTACCTCAACAAACACTGCACGGGGGACGGGGAAGTACATCAAACACTGCAAAGGGGGGGTATGTTGACAACACTGCAAAGGGGAGGGGGGAGTATGTTAACAAACACTGCAAAGGGGAGGGGGAGTATGTTAACAAACACTTCAAAGGGGAGGGGGGGAGTATGTTAACAAACACTGCAAAGGGGAGGGGGAGTATGTTAACAAACACTGCAAAGGGGAGGGGGGAGTATGTTAACAAACACTGCAAAGGTGGCGGGGGGAGTACGTCAACAAACACTGCAAGGGGGGCAGGGGAAGTACGTCAACAAACACTGCAAGGGGGGCAGGGGAAGTACGTCAACAAACACTGCAAGGGGGGCAGGGGAAGTACGTCAACAAACTGCAAGGGGGGCAGGGGGGGTAGTATGTCAACAAACACTGCAAGGGGGCGGGGGGGGGAGTACATCAACAAGCACTGCAAGGGGGGGGCTGGAGGTATGTCAACAAACACTGCAGGGGGTAGTGTGTCAACAAACACTGCAGGGTGGGTGGTATGTCAACAAACACTGCAAGGGGATGAAGTATGTCAACAAGCTCTGCAGGTGTGTGTGTGGGGGGGGGGGGGGGGAGTACGTCAACAAACACAGAAGGGGGGTGGGGAAGTACTTCAACAGAAGCTGCAAGGGGGAGTATGTCAAACACACTGCAAAGGAGGGGAGTATGTCAACAAACACTGCAAAGGCAGGGGGAGGAGAGTACCTCAACAAACACTGCACGGGGGACGGGGAAGTACATCAAACACTGCAAAGGGGGGGTATGTTGACAACACTGCAAAGGGGAGGGGGGAGTATGTTAACAAACACTGCAAAGGGGAGGGGGAGTATGTTAACAAACACTTCAAAGGGGAGGGGGGGAGTATGTTAACAAACACTGCAAAGGGGAGGGGGGAGTATGTTAACAAACACTGCAAAGGGGAGGGGGGGAGTATGTTAAACACTGCAAAGGGGAGGGGGGAAGGAGTATGTTAACAAACACTGCAAAGGGGAGGGGGGAAGGAGTATGTTAACAAACACTGCAAAGGGGAGGGGGGAAGGAGTATGTTAACAAACACTGCAAAGGGGAGGGGGGGGGGGAGTATGTTAACAAACACTGCAAAGGGGGGGGGGTATGTCAACAAAACAGCAAGGGGATGAAGTATGTCAACAAACAATTGCACCGGGATGAAGTATGTCAACAAACACTGCAGGTGTGGGGGAAAGTACGTCAACAAACACAGAATGGGGGTAAGGAAGTACTTCAACAAACACTGCAAGGGAGAGTATATCAAAACACACACTGCACAAGAGAGGGGGGAAGGGAGTATGCCAATAAACACTACACTGCAAAGGGGGTTGGGGGGCGGGGAGGAGACGTCAACAGACACTGCAAGGGGGCGGGGGGCTACGTCAACAGACACTGCAAGGGGGGCGGGGGGGCTACGTCAACAAACACTGCAAGGGGGGCGGGGGGGACTACGTCAACAAACACTGCAAGGGGGGCGGGGGGGACTACGTCAACAAACACTGCAAGGGGGGCGGGGGGGACTACGTCAACAAACACTGCAAGGGGGGCGGGGGGGGACTACGTCAACAAACACTGCAAGGGGGGCGGGGGGGGGGGGACTACGTCAACAAACACTGCAAGGGGGGCGGGGGGGGGGGGGACTACGTCAACAAACACTGCAAAGGGGGGCGGGGGGGACTACGTCAACAAACACTGCAAAGGGGGGCGGGGGGGACTACGT
Organism: Eleutherodactylus coqui; assembly: GCF_035609145.1. NCBI lineage: Eukaryota > Metazoa > Chordata > Amphibia > Anura > Eleutherodactylidae > Eleutherodactylus > Eleutherodactylus coqui. Next base: position 88,648,858 of record NC_089839.1, read on the forward strand.
CAACAAATACTGCAAAGGGGGGCGGGGGGTACCTCAACAAACACTGCAAAGGGGGGCGGGGGGGGGTACCTCAACAAACACTGCAAGGAGGGCGGGGGGAGTACCTCAACAAACACTGCAAGGAGGGCGGGGGGAGTACCTCAACAAACACTGCAAGGGGGCGGGGGGGGGGGAGTACTTCAACAAACACTGCAAGGGGGCGAAGGGGTACGTCAACAAACACTGCAAGGGGGGCGGGGGGGGGTACGTCAACAAACACTGCAAGGGGGGCGGGGGGGGAGTACGTCAACAAACACTGCAAGGGGGGCGGGGGGGAGTACGTCAACAAACACTGCAAGGGGGGCGGGGGGGGACTACGTCAACAAACACTGCAAAGGGGGGCGGGGGGGACTACGTCAACAAACACTGCAAAGGGGGGCGGGGGGACTACGTCAACAAACACTGCAAAGGGGGGCGGGGGGGACTACGTCAACAAACACTGCAAAGGGGGGCGGGGGGGTACCTCAACAAACACTGCAAAGGGGGGCGGGGGGGTACCTCAACAAACACTGCAAGGGGGCGGGGGGAGTACGTCAACAAACACTGCAAGGGGGGTGGGGGGAGTACGTCAACAAACACTGCAAGGGGGGCGGGGGGAGTACGTCAACAAACACTGCAAGGGGGCGGGGGGAGTACGTCAACAAACACTGCAAGGGGGGCGGGGGGAGTAAGTCAAACAAACACTGCAAGGGGGCGGGGGAGTAAGTCAACAAACACTGCAAGGGGGCGGGGGGAGTAAGTCAACAAACACTGCAAGGGTGGCGGGGGGAGTACGTCAACAAACACTGCAAGGGGGGCAGGGGAAGTACGTCAACAAACACTGCAAGGGGGGCAGGGGAAGTACGTCAACAAACTGCAAGGGGGGCAGGGGGGGTAGTATGTCAACAAACACTGCAAGGGGGCGGGGGGGGGAGTACATCAACAAGCACTGCAAGGGGGGGCTGGAGGTATGTCAACAAACACTGCAGGGGGTAGTGTGTCAACAAACACTGCAGGGTGGGTGGTATGTCAACAAACACTGCAAGGGGATGAAGTATGTCAACAAGCTCTGCAGGTGTGTGGGGGGGGGGGGGGGAGTACGTCAACAAACACAGAAGGGGGGTGGGGAAGTACTTCAACAGAAGCTGCAAGGGGGAGTATGTCAAACACACTGCAAAGGAGGGGAGTATGTCAACAAACACTGCAAAGGCAGGGGGAGGAGAGTACCTCAACAAACACTGCACGGGGGACGGGGAAGTACATCAAACACTGCAAAGGGGGGGTATGTTGACAACACTGCAAAGGGGAGGGGGGAGTATGTTAACAAACACTGCAAAGGGGAGGGGGAGTATGTTAACAAACACTTCAAAGGGGAGGGGGGAGTATGTTAACAAACACTGCAAAGGGGAGGGGGAGTATGTTAACAAACACTGCAAAGGGGAGGGGGGAGTATGTTAACAAACACTGCAAAGGTGGCGGGGGGAGTACGTCAACAAACACTGCAAGGGGGGCAGGGGAAGTACGTCAACAAACACTGCAAGGGGGGCAGGGGAAGTACGTCAACAAACACTGCAAGGGGGGCAGGGGAAGTACGTCAACAAACTGCAAGGGGGGCAGGGGGGGTAGTATGTCAACAAACACTGCAAGGGGGCGGGGGGGGGAGTACATCAACAAGCACTGCAAGGGGGGGCTGGAGGTATGTCAACAAACACTGCAGGGGGTAGTGTGTCAACAAACACTGCAGGGTGGGTGGTATGTCAACAAACACTGCAAGGGGATGAAGTATGTCAACAAGCTCTGCAGGTGTGTGTGGGGGGGGGGGGGGGAGTACGTCAACAAACACAGAAGGGGGGTGGGGAAGTACTTCAACAGAAGCTGCAAGGGGGAGTATGTCAAACACACTGCAAAGGAGGGGAGTATGTCAACAAACACTGCAAAGGCAGGGGGAGGAGAGTACCTCAACAAACACTGCACGGGGGACGGGGAAGTACATCAAACACTGCAAAGGGGGGGTATGTTGACAACACTGCAAAGGGGAGGGGGGAGTATGTTAACAAACACTGCAAAGGGGAGGGGGAGTATGTTAACAAACACTTCAAAGGGGAGGGGGGGAGTATGTTAACAAACACTGCAAAGGGGAGGGGGGAGTATGTTAACAAACACTGCAAAGGGGAGGGGGGAGTATGTTAAACACTGCAAAGGGGAGGGGGGAAGGAGTATGTTAACAAACACTGCAAAGGGGAGGGGGGAAGGAGTATGTTAACAAACACTGCAAAGGGGAGGGGGGAAGGAGTATGTTAACAAACACTGCAAAGGGGAGGGGGGGGGGGAGTATGTTAACAAACACTGCAAAGGGGGGGGGGGGTATGTCAACAAAACAGCAAGGGGATGAAGTATGTCAACAAACAATTGCACCGGGATGAAGTATGTCAACAAACACTGCAGGTGTGGGGGAAAGTACGTCAACAAACACAGAATGGGGGTAAGGAAGTACTTCAACAAACACTGCAAGGGAGAGTATATCAAAACACACACTGCACAAGAGAGGGGGGAAGGGAGTATGCCAATAAACACTACACTGCAAAGGGGGTTGGGGGGCGGGGAGGAGACGTCAACAGACACTGCAAGGGGGCGGGGGGCTACGTCAACAGACACTGCAAGGGGGCGGGGGGGCTACGTCAACAAACACTGCAAGGGGGGCGGGGGGGACTACGTCAACAAACACTGCAAGGGGGGCGGGGGGGACTACGTCAACAAACACTGCAAGGGGGGCGGGGGGGACTACGTCAACAAACACTGCAAGGGGGGCGGGGGGGACTACGTCAACAAACACTGCAAGGGGGGCGGGGGGGGACTACGTCAACAAACACTGCAAGGGGGGCGGGGGGGGGGGACTACGTCAACAAACACTGCAAGGGGGGCGGGGGGGGGGGGGGACTACGTCAACAAACACTGCAAAGGGGGGCGGGGGGGACTACGTCAACAAACACTGCAAAGGGGGGCGGGGGGGACTACGTCAACAAATACTGCAAAGGGGGGCGGGGGGTACCTCAACAAACACTGCAAAGGGGGGCGGGGGGGGTACCTCAACAAACACTGCAAGGAGGGCGGGGGGAGTACCTCAACAAACACTGCAAGGAGGGCGGGGGGAGTACCTCAACAAACACTGCAAGGGGGCGGGGGGGGGAGTACTTCAACAAACACTGCAAGGGGGCGAAGGGGTACGTCAACAAACACTGCAAGGGGGCGGGGGGGAGTACTTCAACAAACACTGCAAGGGGGCGAAGGGGTACGTCAACAAACACTGCAAGGGGGCGGGGGGGGGGGGGTGTACGTCAACAAACACTGCAAGGGGGCGGGAGTACGTCAACAAACACTGCAAGGGGGGGCGGGAGTACGTCAACAAACACTGCAAGGGGCGGGGGGTACGTCAACAAGAACTGCAAGGGGCGGGGGGGGGTACGTCAACAGACTCTGCAAGGGGGGCGGGGGGGGGAGTACGTCAACAAACACTGCAAGGGGTCGGGGGGAGTACGTCAACAAACACTGCAAGGGGTCGGGGGGAGTACGTCAACAAACACTGCAAGGGGTCGGGGGGAGTACGTCAACAAACACTGCAAGGGGGGCGGGGGGGGGGGGGTACGTCAACAAACACTGCAAGGGGGGCGGGGGGGGGGGGTACGTCAACAAACACTGCAAGGGGGGCGGGGGGGGGGTACGTCAACAAACACTGCAAGGGGGGCGGGGGGGGGGGTACGTCAACAAACACTGCAAGGGGGCGGGGGGGAGTACGTCAACAAACACTGCAAGGGGCGGGGGGGGGGAGTACGTCAACAAACACTGCAAGGGGGGGGGAGTACGTCAACAAACACTGCAAGGGGGGCGGGGGGGGGAGTACGTCAACAAACACTGCAAGGGGGGGTGGGGGGGGTACGTCAACAAACACTGCAAGGGGGGCGGGGGGTACGTCAACAGACACTGCAAGGGGGGCGGGGGGTACGTCAACAGACACTGCAAGGGGGGCGGGGGGGGTACGTCACCAAACACTGCAAGGGGGCGGGGGTACGTCACCAAACACTGCAAGGGGGCGGGGGTACGTCACCAAACACTGCAAGAGGGCGGGGGGGGGGGGGTGAGTGAGCGTTTAGGCCGCCAGCACACGGCCACATTTGCATTATGGAATCTGGAGCGGGCGTCCTTCTCAGGGTGCCACACCACATTCCTGCCATAGTATGCGATAGAAAAGCACCTTTTCTCCCACAAGAGGAAATCAATTACAATTTTCTGCTCGCAGCGGAGGGGGGGGGGGGGGGGGGGGGACGACAAAACGCAGCATGCCCTATTTTTGTGCGGGCTCTGCACAGGCGGCTTCCGTTGAACTCAATGGTACCCGTCGATCCGTAGACATTAATAAAAAGGCCACAAGAGCAGGGGTTTAAAAAAACCTGTGCTGCGCATGTCCGACCGCTCGCCGTGCGGGCCATCCACAGTACAGAGAAAAAGAAAGCAGGTACGTGCGGACACCGCTGCTGCTGCCTGGATTCAGACCCGTTCAAAACGGCGCAGGAAAACAGGCCCCTGACCCAGGAGTGGAAGCAGCACTGCAAGAGGGATGTAAACAAACATTGGAAGAGGGAGCATATGCACTGCAGAGGACACCACTGCCCCCCAATGTCCGCTGCCAGAACTACTTATATATTATGTAGACCCTACAGAAATGAAAGCCCCTCCAGTACGTTTACAGCTCAGTTCGAGCAGCATGGCAAGGAGTCTCCTCCATCTACCACCGGTCTCTCCATGAAGGAGACACGGCAGCACCGCACAGCACTCACCATGTTGAGGAGCCCGGGGCCGGAAGAGCCTCAGACCGGGGGCGGATACGTTGGCATGGAGACCGGCCTCTCCTGCTCTGGTTGGTTAGCGTCAGGTCACGTGCTTATTTCATCTACGTGGCCGGAAGCCATCTTTACTGCGGGAACTTTTCCGACGTTTCAGAAGCGTCCGTTCACGAGTCTCCAGCAGGGGGCAGTACTCGACCGTTTCAGGAGAGGGAGCTTTGATTCCCGTAACTGCAGAGACCATTTCTATGGCTACTTCTCCCTCACAGGGGATCTTTCTTTATTATTGATCCAGGTTATTTGTGCTCAGGATAAAATATAGTTAAGTCCACCAAATATCCATGTTCTTCAAATATCTGCTGCGCCAACTGCCATACAGAACCTCAGTTGCAGCATATAAACCCACATTTGCTGCAACTGAGCCTCTAGATCATGCAAACTCGTAGGCTGTCAGAAGTTGGCTTCTCCGGTGGTCCCATACATGTTCTATTAGTGATAAATCTGGTAGGACACAAAAGTATGACAATGTTGTGGGGACATTCCTGTGACCCCCTTGTGTGTGCGGCCGAGCATTATCCTGCTGGAAGCTGCCATGAGAGGAACACATGTGGCTGCAGGAAGTCCTGTACATATCGCTGAGCTGTCATTGTCCCTCGTACCACTATTGGGGGTAACCGACTGCCGTATGCGATGGCGCCCCAGACCATCACACCAGTGTGAAAAAAGAGTGGTGGAGCTACTCCATGGGTGGATGTACAATGTTTGTTGGTGAATAGTGGTACAAGTGTACGTGGGAGGTGCTGCCGGCCAGACGTATACCTGTATAAGACAGGTCAAGGAGTACACGGTGAAAATGAAAGAAGAAGGACAATGGCTCAAGGTGCGATGACTCCAAAAAATGGTGATGATAGTACAATATGATTTTTTTTTAATTAAATGGGGAGTATAACCAACAGAAAACGCATTTCAAGGGTAGACCTCTTCTTCAGAAAATACTGGGGCATAACATGCTACAGTAGTACATAGAAGAACATATAAGATAAAAGTATTAATACAATGAAAAGGAAGTAAATAATTGGAGGGAGAGTGGGAAGAAATCACATAAAATATAGTCAAGAGGTACTGCAAACCGTGACTCCCTTTTGATGACCTCCGGCTTCCACTCGACTACTCTCCACACCTGCGGCTACTACACCTGAGGCTCCACCCTAGTGCCTGAAAGCCCTACAAGTCCACTGATTCCATTATCCTGTGCATCCTAGCATTCCCCAATATATAATCTACCCAGGACAGTGAGGAGTAAAGCAGGAGTACATACAAGTGTCCAGGGGCATGACCCTCCACAGATCAATCCAACCTCATTCTGAGACTAGTTTTGAAAGGGTCAGATGTGGGATATCTAGGGCCTAGGGGAAGAATTTATCCATTGAAGGATCCATCAGCATGTTAATGTCAGGGCTCCCACCCACTTGCATTTTTTTAACGCTGTGATATCGCAGCGGTTTTTTTACGCGATTGTCAATGGGACTTTCAAAAATCGCAGAAGCACAAACTTGTGATTCATTTTTAACATTAGAAAGTCCCATTGACATCATGTTAAAAAAACACAAGTAGGTGGGAGCCCTCACCCAGACATTTAATCTAGCTATAGGGAAACAGGCTGCAAAGACTGCGGCTTCTTGTAATATCCCTGTGGAGGCTGCAGGGGGATAATATATATACCCACGATAACATATCATGCACTATTAATATTGGCTGCTACCCAAACATATCTGCCCTCAGCATCTGACTGATCCTGTAGGACTTCCCAGCAAATGGATTTATGTACAAGGATTGATACACCCCTGGAATAGGAAGTATGAGAAGAGTGTTCACTCCACTGGACCCATGGCTTATGAAAGACCCTTACAGATTTGGCCATAGCATGAGTCTCAAGGAGACATACCAAATGAGGGTTGTCTTGACGAATATAGTAGAATATCATTGACCTTTTGCATAAGGATCTTAGACTCCTCACGTTCCAGATCAGCAATTTTAACTTAGCCATTGTCATAGATCTAGCATATGATTCCTGACACAGTGGACAGCATTATGTGGAGCGCCAAGACTGCTTCCATAGTAGATATGGATTCTGAACAACTAATTAGATCAAAAGCGAACATCATTAAAAAACTCTATAATGAGTTATCATATAGATGCAACCACGCTGTGATGACAGCGAGGGTACCGAATCGTAGTGTTCTAAGTAACTAGGAGTAGATCATGTAACTGAAGAGCAGAAAAAGAAAAACTGCAATATCAGCCACACAATCAATATGGGCCCAGATCAAAAGGGTAACCGAGGCCCTAAATATCTCAGCAGAGAATTACAAAGAGGGAAAAAAAACAGGTGGGGTGGGGGAAGAGAGAATAAAAAAATAAATGGGGGGGGGGGGGGATTTAGTGAGGGTAGGTAAAGGAGTAACTAGGAGGAAAGTGGGCAACAGCAGAGGGGAAGACTTTATACCTTCTGGTCAATCATTTTATAATATTCTAATTGAGTATGGTCATCCAGCAAGGAAAGGATGAAAAAGTGGAAAGGTTAAAGTCTCAGGACAACTATAGAGAGATGTTTTCAAAGTCACTGTCTCTCCCAAATGGCATTCAGCTAGGCGTTTGCTTTCTCACCATTGCCAACCCTCAGATGGACGGGGTAAGCCATAGAGGACCTGTAGCTCTCGATGCTGTTTCATGACCATGGTGAAGAAAGCCTGTTACTTCTGCAATTCAGGGGAGAAATCAGGTTAAAATGAGATCAGTGCATTTTCGATTCTGCGTTCTCCAGATTTATGGACTGGTTGGGGTATCAAATCCATGTTCTTGTAGTTCAGCAGCCTAGAAAGGAGAGGCCTCGTGGGGCTTTTGGGGGTGGAGTTCGAGCATGCATCCGATGTGCCCTCTTAATTGCATAGGCAGGTAAAAATGGAGCTTCTAAGAAAAGTTCTTTTAGCCATTTTTCAATCAAACTGTCAGGCCGTTGTCCTTCTGGTCTTTCTGGTAAGCCAATGGTGCACAGATTATTATGCCAGAGGCGGTTTTCAAGATCATCGGTCTTCTGTTTACAAATATCTGCCTTCTGATCTAAATTTCATAGTGTAGTGTAATGCTCAATAGCGGACAATTACTCCTCCACTGCTAAGACTCTTGAGCGCAAGCTTTGAAAGTCCTGATGCAGGAGACCAACATTGATGCGGACCTCCTCTAGTTTCTCTATCAGGGAGGTATGACAGGTTGTTATAGCAGCAAGACGTTGGTCTGAAATTTTTTTTAAAGGGGTTAATTCAGGGTCTCCATCTGATTCAGAATGGTCCTCTCGACTTGTGGCTGGAGATAAGGGGTACTGAAATTTTCCCTTGATTCACCCGTCCTTTATTCAAGGTAAAGCCTTTTAACCTTTCTGCTGTGGGCATGACTTTTGGGGGGCTCATGACATTCCCTGGGGTCTCCCCTTCCAAGTTCATCTGTTGTGAGGAATTTTAAAAACAACAGTAGAGTAGAGAAGGGAGAGGGCAAAAAAATCTAGTGTGATGATAACCACAGCGTGAGAACCAACTGCAGTGAGACAGTAAAGACTGCGCACACTCTCCACCATTCTGGTTATGGGGTCCAGGACACGTTTTTCAGTGGCTATTGTGTATCTTTGACAAAGCTGTCCAAAGTAGGGAAGGACAGACCTCAGCAGATTAATACTAAAGGAGCGCCCGTAACTCCGGGTCCTTCTTGCCTAATTGTGCTGGTGGGGCAGGACAATTATCAGTGTTCAGGTAGTCGCTGTGCAACAAGAGGGGGAGACTGCAGTTATGTCTCTGTAAAGTGGCCACCCTGACTCTCGCTCTCTTTCTCCCGTTTTCTGCAGAGCAGAGAGGGCAGCCACATAAATGACAGCAGCAGGGTCTGGCGACTTCTGCCTCCATCACATCCCAAGCACTGAACTCTCAATGCAGAAGTCCTTCTCTTCGATGGAAATACTGCTTCCTGCAGTACGCTGCTCCACGGGCTTCAGAGGTGCCTCTTCTACCTACATTCACCAGAGCTCAAGTAGAGAAGGAGGTATGGAGGCCTTGGTGACCTATCCATTGGGGCATATGTCATGTTTGTAAGTCCGCCCCGTCACGCTGCCTCTACAGGAGCAGACACTTTAGATCCTGTCACAGGTGTACAGTGTAGGCTGCGCTCCCAAATTGCACTGGAGCTGCTTCATGCCTTCAGAATCTGGACCGGGGGGGCAGTGTAAGTATACCTAAAAAGCACAGAGTGTGAAGGCAGGTCAGGATAATGCAGGATAATATTAATTTGATCAGGAACCTAGTGAGCACACATCCCCTCAGATTTCCTGCTAGGAAGGCCACACTACCTCTCTTTGTATTCTTACCCGAACAGTTTCTACAGAACTACCATTCTCTAAAGCTTGAATCTCTGTGGAGATGTATGTTTTCCTAACATACAATGCAACACCTCCTCCCCTTGTATTAGGTCTGGTTCTAATAAATAAGTTGCATCCTTCAAGCTTTGCATTCCAATTATGTGTATCATTCCACCAAGTTTCCGTGATGCCTATGACATCATATTTCTCTTCCTGTGTTAGGAGCTCCAATTCTCCTTCTTTGTTACCCATGCTCTGTGCAATTGTGTAGAAACATTTTAGTTTGTAATCGGTGTCTCTTGTTCCTCTACTTTCCTTCTGAATTGTTTTTCTATGTACTTTTTTTCTACTGCTAATATTCTCAATTGTATTCATTAGCTGTATATTTTTGCCTGGCCTCTCACTTTCCCTCCCATATTGTTCTAATTTAAAACTTTCCTAATGAGTGAAGCAAGGCGCCCAACAAATATATGCTTACCTGTCTTTGTAAGGTGCAACCCGTCTCTAGCTAGCAGTCAATCATATAGGTAATTCACTCCATGGTCTAGGAATCCAAATCTTTACTGATGGCACCATTGACATTGGAGATGGAACAGGCTTCTATATGTGAACAACTGGCTTATTCCATGACCATCCCCTGGGAGGATGGAAGAGAAGATTACTTGCATGCTAACAGTTCTGGCCTTCATTGAAGATAGTGTGCAGACAGAGTGACCTAACTTAACACTGTCTTCAATATCCAAACTCTTTTCCATGTGGCAGTTTAGCTCAGCTAGCAACAGTGTCTCACATACTTCAGCCACCTTCAGGGTTAACTTTGTCAGCAGAGATTGTTTCATCTCGCACACATTGCAGCAGCATTCATTGGGTTTTTCTCAGTAACACATGGCACACTCCCATTGTTGCTAGTTAACACGACCTCGGGGGTTGCATTTGAGCTACTCCCCACATTTAACCTGGCTTTACTTTCCTCAGAAGCCAATTCACACATTGCATATTCCACTGCACCATCCTGCAAAGAAAACATGTTATGAACTTCACATGACTTTGCACTAACATTATCACCTTTTCTTTTTTTTGTCATTTCCAGAACACACTTTTGCAATAATTAATAATTTTCACATTACTAGACCACAAAACTCCAACCACCATCTGTTCAGAGATTCTCCTTGGTCTCTTGACCATTGGACACTCAAGTGCCCATTCATCACTTCTCTTGCAACTCCAACAGTAGTGTCTGCAATTGGTTGCGACAGCCTCCTTCTGTCGGCCTTGCCTACTCTTAGCAACTGCAACAGTCCATTTCAACCTCCTTGGCTTTTTGGACCCTCACTCCTGTGAGAACAACTTGCAACGGGACAATCATATAAACACTAGTCTTTTTGCAAAGAGCCCTGACATGGCTCCTGTCACTTGTCTCTGTTAGCAACAGCATTCTGTTCCTTTTGTCCTCCAGACGGAACAGCATCTTGTACTTTAATAACACAGATCATTGGCAAGGACACCTCCTGTTGTGCCCTTAAAGCCTTCCAGTCAGCTTTCAACAGCACCAGGAGCTTTTCACTTACCTCCTGGTTAGCTTTCAACTCCGAAAGGAAATTTTCGTCTTCCTCTTTTTGCCAAATCAGTGATTCTCTCTGCTTGGCATTGGCTTATTATTGCACAGCATTCATGTGCACCATCTGCCTGAGGAGTTTGTCCATGACAACTACTCAGCAGCGACCGTCTATTATCCACAGCTCAGACAGTCTCTTATTAAAAAGGCACTGCATCTTTTGGTCTCTTGGCTCTTTAAATCTCTGCAATCCACAGCAGCAGAATTTTCACATGCAGCTTTACTCATCCAGCTTTCTTGACTCTTTACCTGCAACACAGCAACTCCATAGGTTGAAACCAGCACATTCCACACATCACAGGACAAAACGCCTTGTTGTGTAGTAGTTTCTTGCCCGCATCCTCCACCAATATTTGAAAAGTTGGGAGTATTGAGCTCACAGGACCACCATCTTTCCTCCACCAGAGGGGTGGCAGTACAGTACAATGTGACATTCAGACCTGAATTTTAGTAAAAACTGGTACGTCCAGTGTTTTTTTTTTTTCACAAAACACATCACAATCTTCACATTGTTGTTAAGCATCACAGTGTAGATGCAGGAAAACATAAAACCTTGCCGTCTGTCTACTAGCTATACAGGATCATGTATCCTAACTATCCAGGACTATTGCCTCCATATATTACAATGGCTCGTACCCACCCAGGGGCTCAGTCTAAAAGGCAACCCCTGTCAAACTCATAATATTTAGCATCTTGGTCTGTAGTGGACTGATTCTCACCCCAGTAGACCCCAATGAACCGCTCAAGGATACAGAACTCTGTAACACAGGAGATTTTCTCTTCTCCAGCTGTACCCACCCAGGTGTTTACTTATTAATTAGCAGAAGAAATCCCTTCTCTGCTGGACATTCCCTCACATAACCTGCCCAATGGCCCCTACTAGCCATATTTGTTACTGCCTTGCTACAGGGGTTCAGCAATATATTTAGTATTTTCAACACAAAATGATTGACTTGAACAGACTATATGTAAAGGAACAAGTGAGTATAATTTCATTGTATAACTGTTAAAAAGTGCCAAGTGCCCCCGAATGGAGCGTTGGTCATGTGTGTGCACTACCACTCTATTAATTTCTATTGGACTGCTGGAGATAGCCAAGTACAAGCCACCACCACTTCATTAATGTGGGGACACTCGGCACCCCTATTTTTTGCGAATGTTTCTGTGAATCAGCTATTCATTCTGTCTTCATTTTTTACTTTATATCCAGCACAATTCATTGTTACACATTAATTTTTTTACTCTTTCTGTTTATACAGGTAGACCACCAGACATGGCATCTAAATATCCTTTAAAGCCAGGTTATAAGTATTCATTCTACAGGACGGGACTTGGTACACCGGTAATTCTTCCTCCTTCATGTCCACTATCTGTATATATAGGAGTTTATCAAAATAATGGAAACACTTAGGATTGATAATGCTTATCTAGGTGTTTCCGTTATTTTGATAAACCCTATATATGTCCTAATTCTCCAAGTACCTTGCAGCTAGAATATATCTATGGCAACACACTGCACAAGGACAATATAATGACACACCACTGGAAAGGTATAAGAGGAAATTCTTACACTCACTCGCAATAATACATTTTCATTACAGCAGCGATGTCAAACTCTTTTTTTTTTATTGCGGGCCACATCACCATTGTGGTTGGCTTCAAAGGGCCGTTTTGCAAGGGCTTATTCAGACGGTGTATTTGCGCTTCATTTTACGCAAATTTTTGGGGGGCCCGCAATACAGACCGCCTTAACACCATTGATTTGTATTGGGGTATTCGGTCATGCATTTTTCACGTTTGTATTTTACTCGCATGAAAAAAAATAGTCTTATTTTGGCCAGTATTGTGGATTGAAATTGCCCATTAAAGTCAATAGGATTGCGTAAATACGAATGATGCATGTGTATTTACTGTTTTTAACCCGTTTAGGACCAAGCACAGTAAATATACGGTGCCTGGTCCTGGGCTTAAAACCCAGCCATATGTAAAATTACGGCAGGGATTTAAGCCTCCTGTCTCTGAAATCAATCAGAAGCAGGATGGGTTGTCAGCTGTTAGTAACAGCTGATAACCCAGAGGAGAAGGCAGGAGGGGTTTTGAATGAGCGCTCAATGAGCGCTGTGTACTGAAAAGTGAAAGTGTAACTTCACTATGGGAGCCTGGGGGTCACGTGACGGCCGGGATTCCCTGCTATAGCAGAGCTGCAGGGTCGTACTAGACCCTGACCAGCTCTGCCAGTGACTAATGTCACTACAGGGGTTGTTTTTCCCTATAACTGGGGCTCCTATGGATGCCCCAGCTACGGTAGGAAAGTGTCAAATAAAAAAAACCAAACATGTGAATGTCCCCCAAAGGTCTTTCATGACGTCATGGGGGACATAAGACAGTAAAAAACATAATTACATAAATAAATGAAAGCAAAATGACTGAATAAAACAACAATATATATGTAAGAAACAAAATAACCGAAAACCGGCGCCATATGCGCCCTATAATTCAAAACCATACATATTATATATCAAAACATCCAAAGCAATATGAGGAACCTGTTCCCATACTTTATTTTAGTGTAAATATACTAATTTTTTTTTAAAAGTTAGAAATGTTAAAAAATCATTTTTTTAGCTTTTTACCCGCAATAAAACGAAAAAACGGAAAATAAAAGTCAGTGAAAAAGATATTTTAAAAAATAGCCCTAAATGTCATGGGGAAGAAAATGCAGCAAAAATAATTTTGATAGCTAAAGGAAAAAAAATAGGGCAGTAAAACCCCCACGTGGGTAAAATCCCTAAAAAGTGTCTGGTCTTTAAGGTACAAAACAGCCTGCTCCTTAAGGGGTTAAATATACAGGCAATCCTTATGCATCTAGACCTCTTTGCCGGCCATATAAAATTATGTGGTGGGCTTTGAGTTTAACACATGTGCCCTGTAGCATCTCAAGGACCATCATGTGGATACCATACTCACCTCCTAGGTGTCTCCACACCCCTTCTGGGTGCTCTTCTTTGGGAGAGACAATGCCCCTCCGACCCACTCACCTCTTAGGTGTCTTCACACACCTTCTGGGTGCTCTCATTAAGGAGAGACAACACCACTCTTGACCCACATCAAAGGCCTCTCACCAGCTAAGCCAGAAACCTACTGCATACCGATGAGGGGCAAACACCCCAAAACAGTTGTCTACGTATGGTTTTCTGGCTTGGTTTCCTATTTCCAATCATTGTTTAATAGACTTGTTTAAAGAGTCGTACATTGATTTGAAGGAATGCTGCCATCCAATAGGTGGTATTGCAGAGGTATTGTTCCATCTTCCTTATTTGCCTAATAGTTTAATGATACATGGATGAAGTTTGTGGACTGGTGCATGCATAGATGGGAACAATCTGCCCACAAAAGGGATACATGATCTGTTCATGCTCTTGTCTGCGAACTTCCAGTGCATGCACGAGTAACCAAAGTGCTCTGTGAGTGACATGGTACGCAGTAGCCAAGATGAGCGGGCTTATACTAAAACTGTCAGCCTGAAGAGACAGTCTGGGCCTGCCCGCCCACGGGACTCGACTGTGGCATTAGCATACTGCACGGGAGATTCTAAAAGGTGTTTTAAGACGGCTGCACATGGGCGGATTTGCATTGCGGAATCCGGAGCGGGTGTCCATTCCCAGATTCCACAGCAAATACCGCCCATAGTCTGCTATGGAGAAGCATTTTTTCCTGTACACGAGCGGAAAACAAGTGCGATTTCTGTTTGGGGAGGAAAAATCACAGCATGCTCTATTTCAGTGCAGATTCTGCACAGACGCCTTCCAGTAAAGTCAATGGTAGTCGTCCGAACCGCGGCCCTTCCGCAATGACATTGCGGAAAGGTTGCAGGTACCCGCATCATTGCCTAGCGAAGATGCAGAAAAAGCAGGGATTAAAAAAAACTGTACTACGCATGTCCGACGGCTTGCTGTGCGGAACATTCGCAGTACAGAAAAAGAAGAAAAATGTCAGAAACCCGCAGATGCCAATTGGGCACAGGGTCAGATTCCGCTGTGGGCTCCCACATGCGGAATCTTACCCGGTCATGTGCAGCCGGCCGTACACAAGCATGCTTTCAAATGTAAAGATAACAAAGTTATTCATGAAAACTGCTGTAATTTCCTGGTCTACTCCTGTAGTTAGTTTAGTGGGCTAGAAACCGCTGACCAGTTCACTTTAAGGCAAGAAGTTAATGTAAAGATTTTCTTTCCTTTCAGCTTCACCAACCAGGATATGACTTTGACCTGACAGATCCAAACTGTTATTTGCTCAAAACAGGGTACAACGATTTACATGATCCGCACTTGAAATCCTACTTTTATAACAAAACTAGACATAGGCAACTACTATCACATGGATATATAACAAAAGACAATAAGGTAAATGTACAAGTTCAGTCCAATTCTTTTTCTTTCTTTCTTTCTTTCTTTCTTTCTTTTTTGTCTTTTTCTTTCTTTTTCTATTTCTTTCTTTCTTTCTTTCTTTCTATCTGTTTATAAACAGATTGCGGTTTAGGCTGGTGGATTTTATACAGTACTCTCAGACTGCTGTGTAGACAGAAGTTGAAAAAAAGAAAAACTTTTACAGTATATTCAACCATTGTAATAATGAATGATTTAAATAGTGACTGCACTTTTTTGGAACTACAGAATAAGTGATTCTTAGCATTTTTACAACTGGTTTTATAAGCTTGTCCTGTACTTTTTTCATACAAAACTCCTCTTCAACTATGTAGCTAGGTGAAGATGGTGCTGAGAAATCAATCTTCAGCTAACTATTGTAGCTGTATAACTGAAGAGGGCGCTCCAGCTGTGCCTGTACTGTTCCCCTTAGTGCAGGTACAACTGTTCCATATAAAAGTGTATTAATAAATGTCTGCTTTATATTTTATTTATTTTAAAACCTGCTTGGTCCTCCTGTGCCCCAAAATGTGTCCCCTCAGCACTGGTGTAAGGTGAAACTATTCTGTGCTGCAGATGGCATCTCCCCTTCACAGCGCCTGCCCCCCACCACACTCCATGCACTGTCAGGGTCTCCGTGCATCAAGTTATGATGCACTGTATTGTACACCTGATGCACTGAGACCGTGACAGTGCCTCAGGTTCGGGAGAGAACGGGTGCTGTGAAGGGGAGAAGCCATCTGCAGCACAGAATGGCTTCTTCTTACACAGCACCTGGGGGGAAAGCAGAGGCAGGACACTAATAATACCAGTGCTTGGGGACACATTTTGGGGGCACAGGGGGATCAACTAGGTTTGAAAATCAAAAATTATACAGCAGACATTTATTAATAATAGGGCCCTTTCAGTTTCTCACTGGCCTACCGTTTTTTAGAGGATGAAATAGCACAGGATGCTCTTTTCAAATGGAATTTAATGACAGATGTTCTGAATTGGATCTGCAACGTTGATGTGAACAAATACAAGAGCGCTGGAGTTAGGATGAGACCTAATACTCTGGTACCTGTTGGTGCACGGAATGAGGTCTATATAGGCAAAAGTACAATGGAAAGATTTGCACTCCCTGCATATTTTGGACCCTGTCTTGCTTTGGGATTACAAATACTGATGCAAAATTTTGACATATGAACGTGATCTTGGAGTGGCCATACACATGAGATGAACATTGGCTGAATCTGCTGGTTTTAATAGCAGTGGCCAACCAACTAATGTATATGTAGGGGTCTTAACTCTCGTCTAATGGCAGATGTCAGTGGATAGAGAGATTGCACATATTGGATTTCGACATGCCTGAGTCTTGGTACTCATAGGAGATAAGGCACCGACAAAGGTGTCCGGCAGTGGCTTATTCCCCTCTCCCTATTAGGAACACATGTAGACTTGGCTGAGTATGGCCACCTGCAGAGCCTCGCACAGAAACGTCACTCACCCGCCGCCGACTCTGGTCTGCGCATGTGCCAGCTGCCCGGCAGCCGGCACATGAAAGAGTCGGGGGCCGCAGGGCGCAGGTGAGTATGCGCTGGTCTCTGCAGGCGCTCAGGTCGGTTCCCGCGGCGATAATTCTCGCTGCTGGATCCGACCCGGCCGTCTGCAGGCGGCCTATATGTATGGGGGAAAGAGGTTTGGGAGGAATGACTGTTTGCCTAACCAGCCAACAGTTATATAAGGTAAGGTTGATGCTAGTCCTCTTCCGGAAAGATGCAGGAAGGTGTGGATAAGTGGTAATAATATAACCATTTTGTCTTGGTGCAGAAAACAGTAAGCTTGATAGGTCATGAGATTTTTATTGTTTTTGTATAGGTGAAGTGTTCATTGAAAGAATTTAATCAATACAACAACTATATTGAACACAGGGTGATTGACTTGAACAAACAATATAGAAAGGAACAAGTGAGTATAATTTCATTGTATAGCTATTAAAAATTTATGAGTGCAAGACATCAGGTGACCGAAGACAGAAGAGGTAAACACAACATTAGTCAGGTAAAGTTCATGCCTGGACCCATTGATCTGTTTGGCTCTTCAGCTACCAGGTCTTCTGGCTCAGAAACTTTACTGGATCACCTGTAAAAGTTGTAAAAATGTTGATTTCTCCATATAGTAATTTAAGAAGTTTATACACATTTAATGTATAAGTGACTAGGGTCGGGGGCCTGGAAGTCTCTGCAAACTACCCGCAACCCCTGGCCCTACCTACTTGCACCCCTGGGCTAGGCCCCAGGGCAAAAACTGGGCGACAGACTATAGACAAACATGGAAACAAACAAACACAGAGGCAGGTCAGGCAATCTGGGTCGGCAACTGGAGAAAACGCAGTACAAGGGGTCAGGCGAAAGAGATGTCAGGTCCAAGCAAGCGGGTCACAACAAAGCATCAGATCAGGAAACCGCTGGTGTAGTGGAAGACCAAACATACACTGGCACTTGCAGGAAGGAAACTGAAGGTTTAAATGCTGTCAGAACTCCTGCCCCAGCTGCTGATTGGGGCGGGGAGCCTGATAGCAACAGGAGCCAATCCCAGGACGCTGGGAGAACAGCCCCCAGTGCCTGCTAAGGACAGGCAGAGGCCCAGACATCCAGCAGAGAGTCCAGAGCCGAGATCCGGACATAGAACAGCAAGTGCAGAGCAACAACCCAGACAAGAAGCAGCAAGTGCACAGCAAGCGCGCCAAGGTGTCATGGTAATGGGGACGCAGCGTCGGGGGGTAACTCGGCGCATCCCAGAACGCGGCTAACTAGGCGCACACTCCCTGCGCACCGGATCACGGCGCCCAGGGGAGGTCATTAGAACCGAGGCTGCGCTGCGTCGCACCCCCGCAGCTTGGGTACTAGGATCGGTAGTGCGGGTACAAAGACCCCGAGAGCCGCCGGACCTGACAGTATAGCTGTGCTTTCCAAAAACTTTTGATAGGTCATAAAGACATGTTAAAAGTTTTAATTGCTTTGCGTCCAGGTGCTGAGACCACCACCGATCGCTAGAACAAGGCAGCTGACGCTTTCATCCAAGGACTGTCACTACTTGTTAACTGAAGACGGGCCCATACGGTAGACTTTCTATTGAGTTCATCTTAAACTAGTGACAGTGTTCGGATTAGCACTTTAGTTGTTTCATTCTAGTGATCAATGGGGTCTCGGCCCCAGGCTCCTCAGTGATCAAACGTTTTGACATACGCTTATGACATGTCTAATGTTTTTGGGAAGCACAGTTAGGGTGCTTTTACTAAATTGAGCACCTGAGAGTCGTCCCAGGGATCATCACTGCTGTATTTTCATAGAGGAGCCATGATCGCTCGGTAAATGGTGTCAGAGTGGGACAGACATCTCTTCCGGCTGCCCATCTCCACAGTAAACAGGCAGTCGTTCATAGATAAATGACTGCCTTTTCATACATACAATTTTTTTACATGCACAAACTGCATGATGAACGATAAGCAAACAAATTATTATTCGTCGTTCAGTCACTGGCAGCGTTTATATTAAACGATTATCGTTCAGATTCACACAATCTAACAAGAATTTGAATAATAATCATTCCTTTACACTTTAAAGTTTTTTTTCAAAGAAAAGTTATGGCACATTGCCAGGATGTGTCATCATCTACTGATAGGTGGGGATTTGACCATTGGAAAACTAGGGTCCACTACACCTAAAGGGTCACGATTCCATGCCACTGACTGATTCTACTTTGGGCTACTCCTTAGAGGTCCGCAGGTTTTCAACTTTTAACCCTTTCAATTGCCTGGTCTTAGCCACAGGGGCCCCTAGGTCATTACCCTAAGAATAGTCTCAGTTAACTGGCAACTGACATGGACAGCTCAGCATCATAGCATGGAACAGACAGGAACCTAGCCAATATACAAAGCCAAAGTCAAGGCAGGTAGAATTCTTGCATATAACATGAGACAGTCCAAAGGTCAAGGCAGGCATCAATCAGAATGTGTTCAGAGTACAAGCCAAGGTCAGAACAGGAGAAGATGGGAAAGCTGGCTGAGTCAGGCACGGGTCAACTCAGGAGTCAGTCAGAAAATAGTATAGTTTCACCTTTTTAAAACCATATGGAACCAATTGCTCAGACACCCTGCTATGGAGGAGGAAGCTTTAAATAACCAAGGAGCTGTTAGGATTGGACAGGGATGGAAAAGATTGATGCACGTGCTGGCCCTTAAAGTGCCAGACCAAGAAGATGCACGCATCCTACAGATGCCCTAACTGAACAGATGATGCAGCGCTGGCTGTACATGATAGAAGTAGAAGGTAAAGCCAATGGATGAGGAAGGTAGGAGGAGCCACCGACTGCAACGACCGACAGTAATACAGTTTACTCAGCATTATTATAGAGTTTCTCCACTAAATGTAACCTCTGTTCATACGCTTTACACACCTGTAGGCCTTTGTGTGGCTTTATTTTTTTATGTCAGCACATAGTTTTTTACATATAGATTCATATCTGGTATAAAAAATTGCAGCATGATTCATCACATTGAGGGGAGTTAGTCACCAGTAGAATTAGGCCGAGCTCACATCTAGATTGAAATCTCCGTTCTGGGGTTCCAACACAGATCTGACACAAAATACCGGAAGAAATAGCGCTGCATGCAGCGCTTTTCCTTCCAATAAGATGTCGGCGGCTGAGGAGATGTGAAAGCAGCCTTATTAATTCTAGTAGAGAAGATTGTTCCTGATGGATCATTGATATAGACCAGTATGACTTTCTGTGACACTAAATAGGGTGTCATAAAGCCCAGAATTCTTAGATATACCCGGAAAGAGGTGCAGCTTTCAAGGCACCACAGTGTGCCACTGATTTAGAAAAAAAAATTCTACTTTTACCTTTTTGTTTCTACCATATTCATAATAATTATGTTTTCTATGTTTTTTCAGGCTCACATTAAGAAGCAATTAGATATCATTAATAGAAACAAGTGAGTGTTCATTCCCCAGAAGTACAATATTGGCTCTTGGAAGTGCAGTACTGTCATGTCCCGCAATATGTAGCATTTATATGTATTGCTTGTGATTACTTGGCTAACACGGTACCAAACCTTTTTTCAAGTACAGGGAAAGTATGAAAGGTCTGAAGGAGGTCAAGAGGGATTTCCCCTTCCCAATAATATTTGTTTTCCCCTTTCTTTAAAACTTCATAAGAATTCATAACTTGACTTGTAATAATGTTGCCATCCACTAGGTGGTGCTGCATCTTCTTCATGTGCAGGTTGAAGGAGAGATAAGACACATCATAAAACTGTCCTGAGCTCAATGGACTGATTTACGATTTATGTCTCAGCTCTGTTTGTTGTTTTAAGTTTTGAGTGCAAAACAGTCTTAAATTTCTGTGTGAACATTTATTTAGATCAAAAGGAATGTGTTCTCCTCCCCTCTGCATCTGTATGTTAGAATTATGTGCCATCCAAACTAGTTTCATACAATAGCCTGACGAAGGGGGCGAGATATCATGCTTGTGTACTTGGATCATGAGATGAACATAATTTCACTCATTCATACACTCTTATTGTGTTACATGTACATAGGCACAAGTATTAATCATGCACATACTGGACACAAACTGGTAATAATCATCAGGGGTGTGTCATAGCAGAGAAATGAAACACAATAGGGGAATCTGTGAAGGCAAAATTGGCAAAAAGTTGTAATTTTTGGCGCAAATTCGCTTTTTAAATTTGCTTTATTTAAATCACACATATCAAACGCAAGGCCCGTGGACTAAATCCGTCCCGCCACATCATTTTATGTGGCGCCGGCTGTGCTTCACAGCTAACAGTATTTCTACTCACCCTGCCTGCAGCTTCGGTCTGGTGGCAGTGCAGAGTCTGTTACCGCTGACCTCTCCCCGCTGGTATCTACATGCGCCATCCTGTTCACAGTGCAGACACCGAGGTGAGAGGTCAGCGGTCACAGACTCAGCAGTGGCTGACACTGCCACCACTGCCAGGCCAGAGCTGCAGGTTGCGTGAGTGGAAAGCCTGTGGGGATGCTGCCATTTATATGCAGACCCAATCTATGAGCCAGTATAGAGACAGTTAAGGATACTCTGGTGAACAAAACCTGACCTTGTATTGAAAGGACATCAATGTATCTGCATATCAGTCATGTAATACTACAAAATTGCTGCAGGAGGAAATATACGGTTAGCTACATTGTTCCCTGGCATTCAAAGCTCCTCATGGGAGGTTTCAGAAGCCGGACCTATCAGATCACAGTGTTCTTCAGACTTTTATTCTGTCGTTTCCTTTTCATATTCATCAAATTCACTGTAGACCAGGTGTGCGATATGTGATCATGGTGCCTGAAAAAAATTGGAATTCTACTTCCTTGGCAGTACGACTTTGAGGCCGACACTCACATATACTCTCATATAAATTACATACACATAAGTACATATTTCCATACATCCACTAAATATACATAGTCTAAAATGTTATTAACATACAATTATCATTAATGCAATTCTATATTTAATATATTTGTATTTATTGAACAGTGCTAAACTTATGGAAATTATACAAAAAAAAGAAGAATATAAGACTCAGCTGTTGAAAAAAATGGAAAAGGTGAGACTGACACATGCTAAATATGAAATGTAAGTTAAAAATCAATTTTTGGAATAGTTCTTAATCAATTATCACATATTACAACCGAGACCCCCACCAATCCCAAGAACAGGAGTCCTATATCCCACTCTCCTCCTCACTGCAGGATCATTACACCTCTCACAGTGTGGTTGATTAAATGGAGCAGCGACCGAGTATGCACGGTGCCACTCCTTTTATTTCAGTGAGGCTGACGGAAATAGCCAAGTACAAGTGCTTAGCTATCTCCATCGGTCCCATAGAAGATGAATCGGGTGGCACCGTATGGGTATGACCGCTGCTCCATTCAATCTCCTCTCACTGCAGGCGGTGCAGTGAGCCCACAATGAGGAGCAGACAGGGACCCAGGACCCTTGTTCTGGGGATCGGTGGGGAAATGTGGTAATTGTCTATTTTATAATAAATATTTTAAGAAAAAAGTAACTATTTGAAGGTTAAAAAGTGAGAAAAAAAATGGTGCAGCTTTGAGTTTATTAATATTGGCAATGTAGTCATATTATTTAAAATACAGAATATATTTTTGGTTTTCATATTATGTGCTATTCTTTCTGAAAATATATAAATAATTGACAACTGGGCGCCCCTGAATGTCCTTACACAGTTTAAGGCTATGTACATACAAAATCTGCAGTGGCAAAAATGCATGAAATGGTGCAGTTTTGATGTAGATTTTGATGCAGAAATGCGCTGGATTTAATGCACATTTCAACCTTTGCAATACTGCCGCATATCAGTTGTGGAATTCAGCACAGACTGCAGCGCTATTTGTTGCGTTAAAAAACGGAAACCTAACAGAGTGAAGCAAACTGAAAGTTCTCCGATTTGCGTTCCATTTTTTTAAAAACCTTAATGAAACCAATGGGGAAAAATGGAATTGTTTAATTCCATCTCTCTACTCCAAAACTAGAACAAGGAGACGGAAAGCCTAAACGCAGGGTGAACGAGCCCTGAATGTGGTGGAGAAAGGGGGAAATTAGGATTCACTGCCTATCTAAATTTTTACATTTTGAGTAGTGTAATTTTGACGTAGGAACAACATCACAAGTGGAATTAGGCCTTGAAATTTGAGTTTTTTAATCTGTAAGTATGCCGTAATATTCCTGAAAACTTGTCAGCATTCCCACCTCGTGTGTATAATGCAGTGTTTCCCAACTCCAGTCCTCAAGGCACTCTAACAGGTCATGTTTTCAGGATATCCCTTAGTAAGAACCACTGTAGCAGGTCAGCGGTCACACACTCACTGACAATAATTACATCACTTGTGCAATACTGAGGAAATCCTGAAAACATGACCTGTTGGGTTCCATGAAGACTGGAGTTAGGAAACTGGTGTAATGATTAGTTTACAGGGGTTTGTCCAGAACTAGAGGAAAAGGGTCTGTTTTTTCCCCCACAACTACACTATCCTTCCAGACGTGTTTGGACACTTAAGCAAGAATTGTGATGTCTTTTACGATGAACGGCTTGTGTGCAACAACCTGTATATCCAATAGTGTGCAGTTCCCTTCCCTGACATTGATTTGGGTACCACTTGCTTGCACTTTCTCAGTGTGCTAGTGGTAAAGCGAGCTCTGCGAATAATCCTTCATAGTTCTTTTTTGTCCCTTTCAGTTAATATTTTGGGTTCCTCTAGTTCTTCGTT
This sequence comes from Eleutherodactylus coqui, assembly GCF_035609145.1. Lineage (NCBI taxonomy): Eukaryota > Metazoa > Chordata > Amphibia > Anura > Eleutherodactylidae > Eleutherodactylus > Eleutherodactylus coqui. The sequence goes on from NC_089839.1 coordinate 88,672,464, forward strand.
TAGGTGTAGTATTGATCTGGATTATGATTTTCTCCAGCAGGCTTTGGGGTATTTTGTCGCTTCCGAATTATATCGTGTGCACACATCATCGTGGAGCAAATTAGACACAAGCTATCAGCCTCATATCCAAAATGGCTCTCTGCCCAGAAACAGCCAGACAGGGCCTTTTATTGTACAGACACACAATGGGCGTGCAACAGGTTACATCAGTAACATATAGGATTCTCATTTGTCGGATCATATAGAATCCCCCCTCCTTCCTGCCCACCTTCTCTCAAGTCCAATGTATAAGCAAGTCTTTGTCTCACAAACATGTGCTCGTACCTGAAAGTGAAAGTAGATATCTCTTTGTTGAAGAAGATCCTGTGTGGGGGATGGGGAGGACTGGGAAAACACTCAAGCAATAACATATAACACTGTGATTTAACTCTTTCCTTACGCAGCAGAGTTTCACATTAGGCTGAAGTCACAAAACACACATAATACGTCTAGTGCAAATCGATAGACATTTTATACTAATTAATTATCATGTCTATCACAATCCCCCCTTAAAATGTCTATCCTCTAACTCTCTATCTAATTTTCACAGTTCTCTGCGCATGAGCCTATAACTGGAGCGCGTTGAAGGTTCGTTTTAGGGTCTTCAAGGGGGTGTAGGACTTGTCCACTCCTTCTGGGGATGCATCCAGCAAACTCATGGTGGGAGCGGCTTTTCCAGCATCAGTTTCACAGGTCTCTCTGACACAGGGGATAACACAGCAGACTAGAACAGAAAAGATAACCATCAGTTCACATACAACAGCGACGCCCGTCTGTGCCAGGATCCTTTACCACCCGCTCATCCATGGCGAGTGCTGGTCCCAAAAGTTAGCTCTTTTTAGTTAGTGCGGTCAGCTTCTTAATGGCAACTGCGTCTTTACCCGCGGGTCACGTGTCGTCTAGGATGTAGGTACAACAAGTCTCCCCTATCATCTTACAGACACTCCCCTTTTTAGCTAAAGTCGTCTCTAAGGCCATTCTATTCTGAAAAGTCATAGTCGAGGTAGGTCCTATTGGTCGACTAGTCCCTATAAGGCGTCTCTAGTATAATTTATAAACCACTGTTAATTATAATAAAACATAATTAATCCAATCAACGTTTATTTACCATAATGATCAGGAAAATGGACTCGAATCTAGTTTTAACTTGGTCTCTAATTTTTAAAACTTGTCAGGTACCCCCCTTGGCTATCCTATGATGTCAATGTACACGTGTAGATCAAAACTACCACCAGGGGTCTCTCTTCTCGCTCTAGCATAATGTTACAATACTAGTAGTGTGCACAGGTACGCACGGCGTGGGACTCCCTAATCTTCACGTACACAAATGTCCCTCCTAGAGATAGTCCTAATGGTGAACACGTCCAGGTCGCCTCACCCTTGCGTCAGGGTTTTCCCACTGCCCGTAAGTCCCTACTCCTAGGAGGGGGGGATCCCTACCTCACCTCAGAGGGAGGCCATGGATTCCCTGGGCTCATTTCCGGGCATCCATACCCTCTATCTGTACAAGTTAACACCCCACAGGGTGTGCCCTCGCCAGAACCTAAGGTCTTCTGCACTATCCCTAGGCAAATGGGAATTCCACTGACAATCCATCTTAGGAGATCGGGGCGGCCGCAGTACTAGTACATTTCTCCTTTTCTTTGGTAGCGTATGTGGTTGGCATTATCGGAACTGGCTCTTCATCTTTTTTAAACAAGGGAAATATTGGTGAGTTCCCCAAAAATCTCCCTCTACCCTGCCTAATTGCCTGGCAGGTGTAGTTTCCAGGGTAGTCAGTAATACTCTCTCCGGTGCAAAACACTTAAGTAGTTATAGAGTATTCCTTCTTCCACTTCTCACGGACAGTGTAATTAGCGGAAATGTTCGTGAAGAGACTAATAAACCACTCTTCAGCATCTACAGGGAGATTTAGGGGGACCATCCCCGAGTGTAGTCGGGCACTACCGCACACGCAACAGTTAGACTTGTTGCTCCTGTTAGCATTGTACCTCATCAACTCCAACCAGAGATTCTGGTGAGAGTATCCAGTCGCTACTGTCAAGGTGTCCTCAAAGGTAGGGTCGGCTATGATCATCATGTTCGTCAAGGTCTTCATCTTACGGCGGAGGGGGTTAATTATGGGCACGGGACTAAGTGAAGGCTTCCATTCGGCTGCATCTACCATACCCCTTATTTTAAACTTCCCTAAGGGATCTGTCCTCCCGTACCGGTATGTCCCCAGACTGTAAGTCCCTCCGTCCCCCGGGCTTGGATCTCCCATGGTTAATGTAAAAACCGCATTAAAACCAAGCAACATACTAAGTTCAGCCTTCCAATACCTGCTGTCCTTATTATTCTCAAGGAGGGTTATACGACTAATTAGGGATTTCCCGCTCTTATCTTTCTTATTTAAGGCACTTCGCGGTTTATAGGACCAGTCTATTCCTGTGTTACATCCCACTAATCCCCAATAACGGCAGTCTTCTCCCCAGACGTTATCAGTGGCGCGAACATATTGTATTCCCTGGGTATATAAGTCATATAACCAGCTGGACTGAGTTAAATCTGGCCTGCGGTGGGATCTTGCGCCTAGACACGGGACCACAGAACAATAGTCGAAGGAATATGCGGCTACTTGAGCATTGGACGAGTTATACCAGAAGGTAACCATACCCCCATATTCTTCCGACTAAGGATTCCAGTTGCCACCCTCCTCTCTCACTAGCCCTAACCAGAGTAATGTCTTTGGCACAACTAAGACTGGTCTCCCGGATCTGAAGCTTTCTTACAGTATGAAGCGTGGATCCATGTAAGTCTTTCGGCTAGTTTCACAGCTGTGGCAGTAGTCAGAAGCACCTGGTAGGGGCCATCAAATCGGGGCTCAGGAGGGTGCTTCCTGGGGAACTTCTTGATGCGCACCCAATCCCCAGGCTGCAAGATATGTGTCCCAGTGTCTGCCTCTGAGTCTGGAAGAGAACACCTGTGCATAGGCTTTGGTTAGTTCTTTAACAACGGAAATCACATACTCAGTCAACACATCAGATTGTAATTGTAACTACTGAGGATAGTAACAACCTAGCCTTGGGGCTAGCCCAAACAATCTCGTAGGGAGATAATGTATAATCCCCCCTAGGTTCATATCTAACACTGTATAAGGCTATTGGATGACAGTCTTTCCAAAGTGGCGTCATTTTTAAGTATCTTACTTTTTAGCGTGCCACTACGTCTCTCCACCTTTCCACTATACTAAAGGTGGTACAGTATGTAAAAGGCCTGGGATACACCCAGAACAGACATGACATGTTACATTCACCTGCGAAGTTTATACCTCTGTCTGACTCTGAGTCACTTCTGGTACCCCATATTCACAGTTTACCTCGTTCATGAGCTTCTTTGCGGTTACCTACTTGTTTGCCTTGGTAACAGGGTCGGCCTCCAACCTGCAAAGACATCAACAACAACAAGCACGTATTCATACTTCCCAACAAGTGGGAGCTGAACGTAGTCAATTTGCAATCCCTGAAATGGGTAGAGTGGTCCCGGCAAGTGTAATGTGGCAAATTTACTTCTGCCCTGACTCACCTATGGCATAGATCATGCTAAACCGGACAAATGATGCAGCAGCTACAGAGAACCCAGAAGTCGCCCAACCTCTTTCAAGCGTCATCGTCAGTGCTGCTTTACTAGGTGGGTCTTTCCGTCCATCAGCTGGGCCATCATGGGATACAGGAACTGTGGTGGGCAAGTGCTGTTGACCGTTCACCACACGCTGTCCTGTTTCTGCTGCTCCCATATTAGTCCATTTATTCTTTTCTTCCTTGCTGGCTTGTAACTGTAAAAGTCTTTAGCATATCAAAGTCCAAATTTTTGTCAATGTCCAAAGTTTTTTACCACTGACTCATGCTGTCAGTATCTTTTCTTCTTTCTTCCACGGCTTGAGGGCCGCTGCCTTTGCTATGCTGTCAGCGAGGGTGTCGTCTCTCGCCTCTCCAGTGTAGGAATCGGTGCGAACTCTCAACTTTGTCAGGTAGAAGTAGGGCCTCCATGCGACTCTGTACCGCTGCACCATTCTCAATTGGTTGTCCTGCTAAGGTAAAAAAACTGTCTGGCCTTCCATATTGGGCCGTAATCATGAGCTATGCCAAATGCATACCAGGAGTCAGTGTAAAGGGTTGCAGTCTTACCTCTCACCACTCTACTCGCCTCAGTGAGGGCCTTCAATTCCGCTTCTTGTACTGTGACATGCGGAGGCAGAGCTTCTGCTTCTAGGACATCTTGTTGTGTGACCACTGCATATCCGATGTGGAGTCATCAGTCCTCACCCTGGTACCATCTGCAAAAAGCTCAACATATGCATTATCAACAGGGGTTCTGGTAACTGTTTGCATACCTGCAGTTTCTTACTGTATTGGTACTAAATAATCGTGCTGATGTTCTATTTCACATGGCTTGGAATCTTGTAGCACAAAATCATTTATTTATTTATTTTTTTAAAGGCCCAATAGCTGATCTACAACACCTAGATCATCTATGACCCAGATCACCTATGCCTCCCCCCTTTTGAACCGGAATACTCAATGGAAAAAGAGTAATTGCGTTCAAACTAGTAAACCAAGAGGCACAAAAACAAGCACTCTGTAGGTCAAGATGACATTGTATGCAGCGAAGTCTGAGCGAAAATATCCTTTAGATTTTTTTTTTCCTTTCAGGTCGCAGTTAGCATTTTTTAACACAAGGGGGCGCCACACAATTCAAATTTTACGTCACCCAGTGTAATAGTACTTCAGGGGAAGTCCAGCGTTTAGCTTTTACTCTCCTGTCGGAATATAATTATAGCTTCAGTGTAAACTGACACTAGAATATACAAAAAACTTAAAGAAAAACTAAAGAATACGGATGAATTAACATCCTACTCTGGGCAATTCAATCCCTCTTTCTTCACATAAAAAGTTAAATTACTTCACCAAATTGCGTGAAAAAGTTTGCTGGGTGACTATAGGGAAATTATTTAATCTGTATGAGCCTTCCATAACATCATCTGTCTGAGCATCCATTGGAGAAGCGGGCAGTGGAAAACAGAGCCCCTGGGAACATGAGAGAGCGTCCCCTGTCATGTATTCCCGGTCTCTGCCCCCCATGCATCAACTCCAATCTTCCATGCACTATAAACCAGCTTAGTCATCTACTATGTCCCAAGCTGCATCTTCACAAAGGTTTGTTTCCCTGAACTTATCACACATCCAAAGTGGCCACATCTTGGAGCGTAACAAAGTCTGGTCAAACAAAACCTTACTTCAGACAATCATGATGTTAGCACTGGATACAGTGGCATTGGGGAATATAGGCCTCCCAAATGCAGCAAAATGGCCACCAGAGGCAGAAGGGGGCGGGGCTACAGATCTCCCAGGTGAGGCAAAATGGCCGCTGGAGGAATGGGCGGGCCCAGGAGTAGCAGCACTTCCAGGTGAGGCAAGATGGCCGCTGGAGGAGGAAGGGGCGGGGCCAGGTCCTGTCCCGGATGGGGAGGGACCGGAAGTAACATCTCACACCCTGAAAGTGAGCACATGGGGGGGAAGTAACTTCAGGGTGGGGGCAGGCCTCACTACATTTACTGCAGAGTCACACTATGTTGGGTTGTAAACATTGCAAGCACGGCCGCCATTACAGGGAGGGGCTGTAGTCAACACAAAGGCATTACATTGTTCATAAGCAATACACATACCCCCCTACATGCTTTCTCCTCTTCAATCTCTTAACTACGTTATACCTCCTCCTAGCAATCTAAAAACACCTTTCTTTCTGCTGGGCTTCCTGCTCATCTTCTGAAAACTTTCTACAGTCTATCTTACCTATCCATACTCATTTCTGCTTATCTGTCCATGACCTAACATTTCTTTCTGCAACTTTTCCTGGTCCTTTCCCATTATTCAGTAAATTCTGCTTTCTTCAAATCCTTCCAATATAACCTCTCTTTCCCACTCAGATTACAATGCACATTAATTCTACAAAACAAAGACAAAGGCAACAGAAAGAGTTAATTGGAAAAAGCTTTCAGTTCACTCTTATCAGCAGCCCTCCCCCCAACAATAAACACTGCACATTCTTTCTAGAATACCAAACAGAGGGGATTACTGGAGAATAACCACAACGGCTCAAGGTATATATCTCATCTACCTTTATAACAACCAACCTCTACTAGTAATCCGTCTGGACAGGACATTTTAGCTATACACAGAGACTGACAATTATTTTCAATGACCAAGAGTTTCTGGAGCCAGCCGTCACAAAGCACGGCTATACCTTTCCACATATGAGAACATAACACGCTCAATCATAAAGGTAAGTATACGTATCATAAATCTTCCTAACCTCACACTAGTTTTACCTAGGAGCACGTGTCTCTCCGGCGTGTTCCCTCAGACTTAAACAGCCGAGTCCGCCCTCCCGACACATTAACCCTCACAGAATTTATCTCTTGGTCTTGTATACACAGTGTTTAACCGTCTCAGACACAACAGCATACAAAATACCCCTTAAGCAGGTTAAAACGGTGGTCTTTTCCGAGTAAGAAAGAACTATATTACCTGCCTTTCATTGATTTATCACTCTGGATCAGGAACAGGCAGAAAAGCAGTCAGAACCCAGATCACATCGGTAGATTTACATAAAGCAATCTTACCGTGTTCTGTAGATTTTCGGGCCCCTGAGTTCTGCGTGCCATCTGCCGATCTCTGTATTTTTCCAGAATGAAAGAAATCAAAATCTCTTAACTCGGCCCACCCAGGGACGCCACTGATCTGGATTATGATTTTCTCCAGCAGGCTTTGGGGTATTTTGTCGCTTCCGAATTATATCGTGTGCACACATCATCGTGGAGCAAATTAGACACAAGCTATCAGCCTCATATCCAAAATGGCTCTCTGCCCAGAAACAGCCAGACAGGGCCTTTTATTGTACAGACACACAATGGGCGTGCAACAGGTTACATCAGTAACATATAGGATTCTCATTTGTCGGATCATATAGAATCCCCCCTCCTTCCTGCCCACCTTCTCTCAAGTCCAATGTATAAGCAAGTCTTTGTCTCACAAACATGTGCTCGAACCTGAAAGTGAAAGTAGATATCTCTTTGTTGAAGAAGATCCTGTGTGGGGGATGGGGAGGACTGGGAAAACACTCAAGCAATAACATATAACACTGTGATTTAACTCTTTCCTTACGCAGCAGAGTTTCACATTAGGCTGAAGTCACAAAACACACATAATACGTCTAGTGCAAATCGATAGACATTTTATACTAATTAATTATCATGTCTATCACAGTATGTCCCTCTTTCCTCCACTTTGTGACCACGTAACTCACAGTTGATTTGGTGACCTGAGCTTTAGCGGAGTCCGCTAAAGTAAGAAACCAACAATGATACCACATGGAAACTCGAAGTTCCTTAAAAGGGGCAAGTTAATCAAAACAAGGCATAACAAACTACGACTGACACCTTCAAGGGTCTGCATCTTATGTAGCATGGTCTAGGACACGTAACATGCTAATAAGACATGATCCATTCTACTGACACTATCCTACCTTGGTAAGACAGTGTAGTGCCACATCTGTCCATGGGCTGTGCTTGGTATTACATCTTATCCTCATACACGTGAATGGAGCTGAACTGCAATACCAGACAAAACCCATGGACAGACAACACGCTATTTGGGGAAAAAGAGTAAACTCTTTAATCATAGATGTTATAAATTAAAAAGTAATTTATCTTCTAATCATTTTAGGTATTATTATTTAATGTTTTCTAGAACTGGCGAAAGAATGAGCTACGGCTTCTTTCAGAAATGAGGAAGGAGAGGTCACGCAAACTTCACCCGATCAAGGTAAATCAAATACATTTGGGAGGTTAGCAATAACTAAGAGACAGATAGAACGGAGTAAGAAGCAGGAGATAGATGAAGCATGACTGCAGACTTTCAATGCATAGCGTTACCTTAACCCCTTAGTGTTCAAAGAATGTTTGCGCTTTAGTGACCGGGCCAAATTTTGGAAATCTGACATGTGTCACTTTAACATAGAATAACTCCATAAAGGGTTTGCATATCCAAGTGATTCTGACATTATTTTTTCGCCACATGCTGTACTTCATTTAGGTAGTAAAAATAGACCAATAAAATTTGTGTATATTTATTAAAAGCGCAAAAATTGGGAAAATTTTTTTTTCACATTTTAAACTGTAATATCTCAAATATGTGCAAACATACTGTACAAATTTTTGATGAGATATATATTTCCAGCTGTTTGCTGTATTCTGGGTGCACATTTAAAAATTTTTAGGTTTTTTAACCATTTCGGAGACATACAAATTTACCATTACTTATCAACATTTTGAGGAGCACTTTGTTTTTCTATACAAAGCCAAGATTCCAAAGGCTCATAGGTGTCAGAATGATAGATCCCCCCACAAATGATCACATTTCAAAAGCTAAACCCCTTAATATATTCACTGAGGGGGGTCGTGAGTATTTTGACCCCCACAGTTGTTTTTCAGGAGGTAATGCAATTTAGAGGGGAAAAAAATAAAATATATTTTTGCAAATATGTCATTTTAAAGACATTATTTTTTTCTGTAGTGCACGTGAAAATGAGGATTTACACCCCAAAATGGATACCCCTGTTTGTCCCGTCTTCAGAAACATACCCATTGTGGCCCTAATCTTACGTTTGGATGCACAATGGGGCCCAAACTGAAAGGAGCAACCTGTGGCTTCCAGAACAGAAATTTTGCATGAAGGTGATTTAGGCCCCATTGCCCATTTGTAGAGTCCTTGAGCGACCAAAATCACAGAGAACCCCCACAAATGACCCTATTTTGAAGACTAGCCCCCTTAACGAATTCATCTAGATGTGTACTGCATATTTTGACCCCATAATTTTGAATGAATCTAAGCAAAGCAGAAGAAAAAATGTACAATTTTCATTTTTTGGCAATTGTGTCATTTAAAAACAGCTTTGTTTGTACAGCACATATATGAATGAAGACTTGCACCCCAAAATGGATACCCCCATTTGTCCTGTGTTCAGAAACATACCCATTGTGGCCCAAATATTATTTCCGTATGCACAACAGGGCCCAAACGGAAAGGAGCATGTAATTTCAACTGTTTTTAACTTTTATGTGATCGCCGTTATCTATTGGAAAACGGCAATCACGTGACTGGAGACCACTCACCGCGGCCCTTGGTCACTGCTCCAAGCTCTCAAGCTACCTTTAGTAGGCAGGAGATTTAAAATTTCCCAGGCCCTCCCTAGCTTCTGCGCTTGCGTCCGTCATTTTGCCAATGGGCGCATGTGCCAAAGTTGAGCAGAGGTCCGCGAATAAAGATCCCATTGGGAGACATCGCCAGAGGCCTTAGTTGAGTAATAACACCTTTCCTCATTGATTGGATTAGTGCCGGGAGTTAAAATGTAAACTTTTTCTTGTTTTTATGTGATCGCCATTATCCATTGGATAGCAGCGATCACGTGACCAGGGACGGCGTACCGTGACCCACTGAGAAATCTCCAGGCTCTTGGCTATGTTTGGTAGCCAGGAGTGGGGAGATTTTAAATTACCCTGGCAATCCACAGCTTTTGTGCATGAGTGGTAACGGGTGCATGCGCAGAACCCAGAGTAAGGTCCGCGGATAAATCCGGGGCTTTAGGTACATCATTTCATCCTTCCTCATGGATATCATCCATGAGGGGAGATGAAGCTTAAAGTTTTTTTTACTTTTACATGATCACTGTTATCCAATGAATAACAGTGTTCTTGTAACCAGGAACCGCATACAGCGGTCCCCGGTGATAACTCTCTGCTCCTGGCTACACATGCTAGCCAGGAGCAGATGGATTTTAAATCTCCCGGGGCGCAAGCCCTTCTGAGCACGCGCCCCTAACGTTTTCGTCGGGCGTGCATGCGCAGAAGATGACGTAAAGTTCTGGAAGGACCATAATGCTGCGGGACATCGCAGAGGACGAGGGTGAGTATTTTCACCTCCCCTCATGGATCCGATCCATGAGGGGAGGTGTAACTTTACCTTTCTTTTTTGAACTTTTCCATGATTGCACTGAATAGTAGCGATCACGGGCCCGGGGACCAGTCACCATGGGCCCCAATGACATTTCCAGCCTCCTCTCTATCTCCAGTAGCCGGGAGCCAGGAGATTTCAAATGTCCCGCGATGATCCAGTCTTCTGCACATGCGCTCATCGCACTTTTTATTTACTTTTATGGGATTGGCACTATCCAATAGATCGCATGGCTGCGGGTCGAATGTCCTGGCCCTTTATGACAGCTCCAGATTGTTGACTACCTCCAAGAGCCGGTAGCCCACGAGGCTTTAGTTCTCAGAGAAAGCATGTTTTTACATCCCTGAGGATTAAATCTCACTTAGCTAGGACGAAAAAACAATATGGGGCCGTCACTAAGGGGTTAAGGTTTTATTTTAAATATACTGCGACAGTAAAAAAGGGGTCGAAAAGTTGTGTTTACCCGGTCATGCCAAGTTTCTAATGCCTTGTTTTTGCTTTTTTAAGAAACAGAAAAAGCCAGTTTCAGGAATACTAGACGATTCAGAAGAAAAAACATTTTCTGTATCAAGCAGATCAGAAATCAGCTCAATTTTCTTGCCTGTAGCCACTCCGAAAGATTCATTAGCTAAAGATGACCCTCCTGTGTGCAAACTGTCACCAGCAAAAGATATACTTTGTGATCTTGCAAATGTAACCAGTCCCATTGAATGTACTGACTTTGGAGCATATGTTCATAAAGAGGAAACAGTGCCTGAATTAGATACATCCAAAAGTAACACAGTTTCTTCGACCAAGTCTACTTATAAGGAGATGATAAAATCTGACCTCCCAGTATGTGACCTGGAACATTTTAAAAAGACTCATAAAGAGGAAACCGTGTCTGAATTAGATACATCCAAAAGTAACACTGTTTCTTCGATCAAGTCTACTTCTAAGGGGATGATAAAATCTGACCTCCCAGTATGTGACCTAGAACATTTTAAAGACGCTCATGAAGAGCAAACCGTGTCTGAATTAGATACATCCAAAAGTAACACTGCTTCTTTGACCATGTCTCCTTCTAAGGAGATGATAAAATCTGACCTCCCAGTATGTGACCTGGAACATTTTAAAGACGCCTATTCCATGATGTTTCAAAACATATTCGAAATTCAAAGTGACCACTTGTCACCTGTTTCTGGAGAACTTGTAGAGAAAGCCTTTGATAAGATAACTTCTGCAGGACCTGCATGCAATATTGGATTTACACCCGTAAAAGCAGTGGCTAAAAAAACATTACATGATATCAGAGGGAAAGCACCATGCAGATATCTAATATCCAGGCTTGAAGTTATGTCTACTGCCAATGAGATTGTCGAAAATGCTGTAAGCAAATGGCATGAAATTGCTGTCCAAAAATTTAGCATCCAATATGAGGACATATTTGAGGAAAGAACTTCATTTAAGACGTTGTATAAATTTTTTATCTGTGCAAATAACCAAGAAGAAATGTACAAGGCAACACTTCCTATAGCCATGGAATCCATACTGGAAAGTAGCGAAGAAATTGTAAAGAATGTGCTTGCCCATTTAGAAAAATTTGCCAAGTCAAGGTCCCAGATACCTTTTAAATGTCAATCAGACTCTTTCATAGTTGCTTCCTTGAAAAGTTCATCATCAAAATCTGATGATAATGCATTCAAAACAAGATCAGCGAGTGACGTATTCAGACCACATGAAGAATCTCAGAGTTTTTTGAAAAAAGAACTAGACAATTTGGGAACAAATATTGAGCAACCTGAACATAAAGTACAAGCGAGCATTCAAAAACTTATTAAAATCATGCTAGACATTGTTGACGCAGACATTAGTTATAACAAAAGGCAGGAAACTGCGAAAAAAATTGCAATTTCAGCAGAGGAAAAGTTCCTATTGTACAAGTATCTTGTAACAAACTACACACCATCTAAAAAGGAGCTACTGAGACATTACTCCAAAATTCTGTACATAACTGAGTCACATAAGCCACGTATGAGCACAGAACCATTTACAGTTCCACATTCAGAGGACCAGTTCTTAAGAGCTGTGATCGAAGAAGTCAATGTACCAGGGATGGTCAGTTGCTTGGAAGATAAACATGACAACATAAAAGCAGATTGGATAAAAGTGGGCCGTGATAAGCAATGCAGAGGATATTTTGAGAATGAAAGCCTTGTATCACCACCATTGGACAACCAAGACAAATTAGACGATAATTGCTTTCTTCTTAATATGTTCAACTATGATCATCTGATGCACAGTCAAAATGAATTTCATCGTCCTCTCAAAGTAATAGATAATCTTGTCTCTGAAACATTAATTAAAATACTAAAAGACTTAAAATACCCCATCCCTGAGCATCTATATGGCTTTGTAGGATTCCCCAACAACAAATACAATGTTGACACTACAATCGAATACCAGAAAGAGAGCAGTACACTGCTGTTACCATCTGACATAAAGTCTTTCTCCCATCACTTGATAGAGTACATTCTTAAAACATTGTATGCAAGGTCCTCATATGACATGTGGAAAGAATGTTTCCTATCCATGGTCTCTCAAGTGGATACCATTCGAAATACTTGTGTATTGTGTGATTGTAATCAGGTTGCATCACCTTCCCCAGTATTATCCCACCATCAAGAACACATTATTTGGGAGGAAATAGCTCACGTAGTCTCGGCAAAAATTGAAAGCTTCCTCTTGCTGAAGTTTAGGACATATCTAAGTGTGGGAGAAATAGTTGAACCTGATCTAATGCAATGCATTCCAGGAATGCACAGAGAATTAGGGGTTGTAACAAAGGGTGTTGTAACAAAGATTTTAAGCAAAATTGCAGAATCAATTTCCCAGCAGGAAACCCTTGTCCAATTCAACACACTATACGAATTCTTTTCTAAAGATGACATACGTGTAACTCGTGCGTTGATAAGTTCTTTGCTTGCTCATATATCTAGTGACGAATTTGATGAACTCTCAGAAGAATGGCAGCCGAAATCGCTAGCTTCACATGAATGCTTAGATGGAAGTTGTACCCTGCACAATGTATACAATGGGACTTTATCTATATATTCACAAAAGTCCAGCTTTCTAGACATTGCTTCTTCTACCTTAGGAACGGCATTCACACAAATAATGGAAACAATGAAAGTGAAATATCCCAAGTGTACATTTGACCAATCAACACTGCTAGCTTTTGAGACTGATCTTTCCAAATGTTGTCAAGAGAGTGTCAGTTTCTTGCAAACAGAAATCAATATGCTATCCAAACATATTGTAGAAGATCTTATAGACACATTGTGTAGCGCAAATCAAAAAATAAAGGACTATACGTCCTTGCTTAAGTACGAAGGATTTGCTGTTACAGGAATCTGTGACCATTTTTCCAAAACAATAAGTAACTCAGTGTTCAAAGATGTTTTTGGAAAGTTCAGAGGATTTATAAGTCTTGCAGTGAAAGCTACTCATCCATCAAGTAAAAATATATCAGAAGAAACCTATTTCCCACGACTCTTTGACCAACAAAATCTACTTTATGGTCCTGCAGAAGATCCACAAACAAAACTAAAAAGAACGCTGCCAAAATCCAGTCTCTACAAACATTCAAAACATCTTTCTCGTGAAATGCTACATGTTATAAGGAACCAACTTGAAAAAATATCTAATAATATTAGACATTCTTTGCTTGAAGATGAAGATGTAGCATCTGAATCCAGCAACCCTCTTGACTCTGAGGTAGAACAGATAAGCTTGCATTCTAGTTCTTCACAAGATGAAACTATCACATTTGGCCAGGACACACATATAATGCAAAATATAGAGACCAATCTAAGGAAAAAGATTTTACAAGAGATCTGTGCCCATCTTAAAGAAAAAGAATCAGTTACACCACAAATTGCACATGAAGTGAAGAAGGTAATGTTGACGCTCTTTAAACAGCTTTTGATTGATTTAAGTGTACCTATTAAACTAACTCATTCTATACAGTTGAGTAAGTTCCATCAACAACTTCTTTCAGAAACCTTACTGACATGCAAACAACATGGAGATAGTTATTTTTTTACTTCTGAAGTTAATGATCTTGCTGGAGAGATCCTAAAGATCATGTCTGACATTATACAGGCATCCATTGAGACTGAATTACAAGACCGAACCGACCGCTCAAATAGAGACGTACAGGATCGTACTTACGGTGTCAGACTCACAAGTCCTGTTACTACAATATTAAAGAACTTTGTGATTTCTAAAATAATTTCTCTCTTCTGCCAATCAATCCAGAAACCATCACAGACTGGGACAACTGGATGTATATCAGCATATGCAAGGCTTGAAAGCTTTGCTCGAGAGTTAGCTGACGGTATAATTCAACAAGCTGAAGAACATCTACATAAACAGATCAAGGACATTTTTCCTTACGATAATTTCTTGCCAGTATCTTATATTGCCATTGCAGATCACGTAGTCAATGTTTTTCTACTGTCTTTAAGATACACATACCAACATATGGAATCACCAACCAAGTTACCTACTTCTGGCAAAGAGGAGACTCAAGAAAAATCTATCAAATGTAATGCAATGGAAATTGCAAAAATGTTGGAAATAATCATTAGGGGCGCCATTGACAATTTGGCAACCGTTGATCTATCTAATATAACTCTTGATATCTGCGCAATGAACTTGGCCAGTTCAGTACTAGCCCTCTTACAAAGAGAGTTAGAACAAGAAAGAAGCTTCACGTATGAAGGTAAGAAATACACCATTGATAACAATGCTCTAGCTACCGAAACTGTGACTATTATTCTACAGAAATTTTCCATTAAGGGTGATACTAGTTTAACAAATACAACAAATAATGAAGATAACATCTGTACACATTCATCAAAACATAAAATGAGTCTGATGTCCCATAGTGCTTCACACTCAGAACCTGAATTATCAGCTTTGATACAACAAGTGGAATGTGTCCTGCATGATGCTCAGACAAACTTGGTACGGAAATTGAAGACAGGAAGATCTCAGCTTTCTTGTCATTTGTGTGAAACCTCCTTGGGATTTACTAGATCTGATGTTGAATTTGTGGCAAAGGATATAGTTGAAATCATACTTGTAAAGCTTTCCAAACATCTGCAAGATATTCTGTACTATCCAAACCTGTCGTCCGAAGAACAGTCTTTCATGTCGTTAGGACCAGAGGATACGCCTTGTAACCAAAGTGGTGGAACAAATTCAGTGGGTGAGTTTTTTGTAGAAGACTGCTTGCTCAGTTACCAGTTAGTTTCAGCTGTAAATGATAAAACGGCTGGATTTGCTGCTGCAGTAGCTCTTAAATGCAAGTCTCACCTTCCAGTTAATGTGAAATATGAAAAAATTGGCACTTTTCTGTCACGGTTTAACACTACCAGTTCAGGAGTAGAATCATACTCAACAGCTATAGTTATGAAAGTACTCGAGAATATTAAACCCAGGTTTAAACGTAAGCTACTGCATATAGACAATATGACTCAACAAGAAGACATTGAAATAACGTGCCACATCGATAGAATTTTAAGCGAGTTGTCCTTCAAATATTACAGTTCTTTCGATGTGTCTGAAGAAGAGTCACCATACAGTGTACACAGAGAATCTGATATTGAGAATGGAGAAGCTGTGGAATCTCCAGAAGCTTCTACCGAAAGGCTTCCAACACCTTCATCGGTAAACAAACAGAAAAGGATTACCGTAGAAAGTGCAGCATCCCTAACCAACAGGAACACAGAATCTGATTTTGAGAATGGAGGGGCTGTAAATCATTCAAAGGCATTATCCCCAAGTCCAGCTTCATCTTCATGTATGAATGAAGAGAAAAGGTTCTGTCTAACAGGAGTAGAATCAACATCCAGTAGTAGCATGGAATCTGATTTTGAGAATGGAGAAGCAGTGAACCATCCAAGAGCTTCTACCCCAAAGCTATCATCATCATTCAGTGTAAATGAACAATTAGGGTTCATCATACCAGAGGTGTTCTCTCCAACCAATAGTAACATAGCATCTGATACTAGGAATGGAGAAATTAAGCTACTATCGCACGATTTTACTAGAAGACCATCATCATCATCCTCCAGTGTTAATGAGGACAGAAGTTACAATATTAGGCTTCATTTTCTTTAACGGCTATCATAAAAGCTGGTTCACAGAAATGTAAATCTTGTAGACAAGTCACATAATTGAAGCAAACCTGTCACTGAGTACATGCTGCCCAAACCACAAGCTGCACAAACCCTAGACAGATTTGCCCATTTTCCACATGTTTTATTCCAAAACACTGCTGCATTTCAGAAAACATAATCAAAAGCTCTGAGTCAAAGAGGCAGGCCAGATCGGGCTCCACCCACTATGTCATCAAGACTGACAGCCCTCTCCCTATACATATGGAGGGAGGGGAGCTGTCATTTTTGATGGTGTGGGTGAAGAGAGTCAATACAGCCCACCCCTTCCACTCCAAAACAATGAGTCAAACTTCTAAGGGTAGCTTCACACGAGCGTGTTTTTTGTGCATACACAGGTGCTCACTTATGTACACGCAAAAACACGGAAGTATGAAGGTCCGTGCGTTGCCTTCAATGGAGCCGCGGCTGCTGCCGGCGGCTCCATTGAAGGCAATGGTCTGCCGGCACCCTTGAATTGTTTTTCAGAGAAGAGCTGTACATATAAGCTCTTCCCTGAAAAACAAGAATTTTAGTGTAAAAAGATTTTAAAAAAAATAAAATACTCACCTGTCCACCACTGCCATGTCCTTCTCTGAAAAACAAGAAAAAATGGTGATAGAAATAAATACTCACCTTTCTTCAGCTGCCGGGGCTCAGCCGCGTCCAGCCGGCTCTTCTCCTGTACTGCTCTAAGGAGTATTCAGCAGACGGAGATTTAAAATCCCCGCCTGCTGAAGGGGTTGGCTCTGATTGGCTGAGTACTATGACCAATCAGAGGCAGCTCTCAGCTATTGAATGACAGCTGCCTCTGATTGGTCCCTGCGCTCAGGCAATCAGAGACAGCACTCACTCATTCATGAATTCATGAATGGGTGAGTGCTGCCTCTGATTGGCTGAGCGCAGGGACCAATCAGAGATAGCTCTCAGCTGTCATTCAACAGTTGAGAGCTGCCTCTGATTGGTCACAGTGCTCAGCCAATCAGCGGCAGCCCATTCAGCAGGCGGGGATTTTGAATACTCCTCAGAGCAGTGAGAAGAGCTGGCTGGATGCGGCTGAGCCCCGGCAGCTGAAGAAAGGTGAGTATTTATTTTTTCTTTATTTTTAGCACAATTTTTTCTTGTTTTTCAGGGAAGGGCTAATATTTAAAGCTCTTCCCTGAAAAACAATTACAGGATGCCGGCAGCTGGATCCCCTACCGCAGCTGTCATCTGTGACAGCTGTGGTAAGGAATTCTTTATGCCCCACAGGGATGAAGAATTCCTTTGCTGCATCTGTCACTAATATGGCAGGTGCAGCAGGGAATTCTTTTTCCTTCTGGGGATGAAGGAAACATCTGCCGCATGCCGCAGATGTGTTCTTCATCCCCGCAGGGACACGGCAGCGGCGGACAGGTAAGTATTTTTTATTATTTATAGTTTTTTTTCCCCCTCAAAATTCTTGTTTTTCAGGGAAGAGCTTATATGTAAAGCTCTTCCCTGAAAAACAATTCAGGGATGTCGGCAGACCATTGTCTTTATTGGAGCCGCTGGCAGCACCTGTGGCTCCAGTGAAAACAATGCGTGCATTCCCTATGGTGCACGCATGTCCTATCTTTACAGGCACACACCTGTAAAACATGTACATGTGAACACACCATAGGGAATGCATTGGTTCCAATAGAAGCGTGTTTTTGTGCGTGCGTATGCACGCACAAAAACACGCTCGTCTGAAGCCACCCTAAGTCTGTTTTTTCAGAAATGCAAGAATAACATACATGTGTCGAATCGGCATATCTGTCTAGGGTTCATGCTGACTGTGATTTGAGCAGCACCAACCTGATGACAGGTTCCTTTTAATATCTAGATTGTATAAATTAATGCAATAAAAGTGTATTTATCCTATGATTGTATGCAATATATTTCAGTGGAGTATGGAAATTTTGAATACCTTTATTGTGCTAGATCAGGGATGGCGAACTTTTAGAGACCAAGTGCCCAAACTGTAACCCAAAACCAACTTATTTATCGCAAAGTGTCAGCATGCAGGGGGCAGGGCTTATCACTACGTATGATTTTACCCCTGTTGTTCTAAAAAGGACAGGGCTGCTTCAAAATAGACAGCGTGCAGATGGTGACTGCTTTTTGGATGCAGAAATGCAGCAGAATGTCCTCAGTGGAAATTTCTGTGAAAAATTCTGCAGCTTTTCTGCATCCAAAAAGCAGTCAAAATCTGCACGCTATCTATTTTGAAACAGCCTTGCCAATTTCCACCACATATAAACATACCCCAGTGGTAATAGTGACTCCTCCCCCCAACGATAATAGCCCCTTAGCGGCCCCCAGTATCACAGTGACCCCCCGCTAGGCAGACACAGCGGCCCCCAGTATCACAGTGACACCCCCACCACAGCGGCCCCCAGTATCACAGTGACACCCCCCACAGCGGCCCACAGTATCACAGTGACACCCCACAGCAGCCCCCAGTAATAATAGTGACACCCCACAGCGGCCCCCAGTAGTAATAGTGACATCCCACAGCGGCCCCCAGTAGTAATAGTGAGATCCCCACAGCGGCCCCAGTGTATTAGTGACATTCCACAGCAGCCCCTTATTCCCCCCCGAGACCCACATACTTACCCCCTCCTCCTCCTCGTGGAAGCGCCACTGCTCCTCTGCCTGGCACGCCCTACAGCAGCGCTGATTGCAGATGCACACTGACGTCAGTGTGCTGCCGGACGCCTCCTCCACTGCTCTCGTGGAACCAAGTAGGAGATATCGGGGAAGAGGCAGGAGGATCCCGGATGCACAATGACTTCACAGTGTGCACCAGGATCAGCGCTGTTAGCAGCGCAGCTAAGTGAATGCCAGCAGAGGAGCCGTGGCCCCGGACGGTATTCACTATCGTGGTGAGCCTCCGACGGCGACGTGTGCCAGCAGAGAGGGCTCTGCGTGCCGCCTCTGAAATAACAATTTCAGATCATGAAACTTATTTACAAACTATTAGGCTGCTTCCAGACATCTGTTAGGGTCAAATCAGTGTTTCTGTCTCTCTGATCTGTTTTTGGAGAAGATAAACTGAACTAAAACTGAATGTCAGGCTTCCAATTTTTTTTTTTATAAAAGTCATCAGCGATATTTTTCAGTCTAAAAAAAATTGAAACCTGATGGAATGGATGCAATTTATTTTCCATTTTTTTAAACCACATTGAAATCAGTGGGGAATTTTTTTTTCAGTTTTATTTCATTGTCTCTCCTTTAAAAAGGGAGGGAAGGAAAGCCTGAACTGCGTCATAACACCGGTGTGAAAACAGCCTTAAGGTCTATTTACACACAACGATTATCGCTCAAAATTTGTTCAAACTATGTCTTTTGAGTGATAATCATTGCATCTAAATGCCACCATCATTTGCTTTTCTGCCGAACGATGATTTTTAGATCAGCATAAAATCCATCATTTGATTGGGCAGCTGATAGCAGGGACCGCACGTCAGGCCAGGACACACATCTGTATTATGGATGCAGAAACACAGAAAAAATATGGTGGTGTCACCAGCCTAATTCTATTAAATGGATAGATCTGCACCTCTTCGTGTATTATATTTGCTCCTGACTTTGGCTTAGAAATACTGATGCAGAATACAAACCAAATAACTGTGAATGAGGTGAAAGTTAAAAATTCAACAGAAACAAGTCTTTTGGCTGTATTGAAAATTAGGCCTCTTCCATGCAGGCGACATCGATATAGCTACTACAAAATCGCTGCGATATCGCTGCTATGTTCACGCGATTTTGTAGCGTCAGTGATACTTTTTTTCTTGAGAAAAACGTAGCATCGTGTTGCTGCTACACGTGATTTTCTTGCGCTAGAAGGTTAAACTTTCTAATGGTAAAATCGCATAGCATGAAAATCACAAGTTCGTGCTATGCGATGTGATAAACAAGGCTCTATAGGGAAACATGGGCTACAAAACAATTTCAAATCGCAGCTGTATAGAGTATGCCACGATTTTGTAATCTCACTATCTCTCACACTTCAAAACATCGCTTGTGTGGAAGATCCCATAGAAAAGCATGGACTCTACATACATGCGATCTCTCGCATTCTCGCAGTGCAAGAAAATAGCCCATGCAGAAGAGGCCTTAAAGTCAAATCTAATAAAAAAATGAATAGCTGTATAAATACAAAATATACAGCAAACGTCAGGGGCAAATGATTCCTTAGGTACAAACCTCTAACACTAAGGGGGTGCTCACACTTTGGTTTTCACTACATACTTGGGTTCTGTCATGGGGCTTAGCATGAATTCCAGAAGACATAATACAGATGGACCCCCAAGACAGAACCATAGGTTTTCATTGCTCAAACAGAGACCAATAAGGTCTCCTCCTCCCCCGCCTCATGAACTGATCACTCAGTTCGCTGCTAAAATTCATACTCTGAGAGATCAGGTTACAGCTGCTGCTCATAGATGTGTATGTAGAGGAGAGTGGAGGAGGAAAGGAACAGTAGAGATGCTAGAGAGAATATGTCATGGAATAAGACGCCCTTGATGGAAAGACTTTACACCAGTTGGGTTTAACAATGTTTTACTTAATAGACAAACAAATCTCCAAATTACAAAATCTGCTACCTGAAATACTTTTTCCTTCCTCTTTTTCTTTTTTTTTTACTACTACTCCTTTTTTCTTCTTTTTCCATATTCTGTTTCCTTTTTTCTACCTTTTTCTTCTTTTCCTTATTTAGCTTTGCTTTAAAAATAGCTCCACAGATACACTTATGTAGTGTCCTAGGAGTTTTATATAGGGCTTGTATGGCTCTTATACCAGTTTTAGAGGTATTGGTGAAGTTCCAGTTTAGTTAGAACTAATTTGAACTGAACCAAACTTTTTGTCAACATTTGTCAAACTAAGCTTTTAAACATTTACTCATCAGTACTCCCGACCCTCATACAGATATATACAGGGCTTGGCCAACCCTGTACAGTCTTACATGTGTTCTCAATGTGGACAGTGGGATAAGTCACTGGCTGATAGCTTTGGCAGTAGCTTATCTCCTGTAAGAACAAAGGATCCAACATAGCTGATCCTTCTGTACCCCAAAATCAGTCATTAGAGGAGAGTTAGGGAACCCTCATACATATTGAAATACATATTGGATAGGCAGCTGGCCTTGTTGAACATGGCGGGTTCAGCCGACTTTCATTAAATGCAAATGACCACCTTAAGTGGTAGCTTTTTGCCTTCTAGAGAAAGATAGGATAGGAAAGGTCAAACTAATGTGAGCGTAACTAAGGCTGAATGTATTGTAGAGAATAGACGTTCCTTATTCTATTCTCAGGAAAGCAAAAATCCTTGCAAAGAGACGTAACTGTTGGAGAGGGCTGCCGCTGTGTTAGCCATTGTCCGCTTGCCTTTGTTATAAGTGTTTGATTTACAGCTAGGACTGCTAAGTCTGTGGCCTCACTGATCAGTAATGGGGAGATGGTGTAAAAAAGTCAGTTCATGCGGTGTGTTATATAACAATGTTGATTTATAACTGATGATCTACCCTTATAATGTACTAACAATATATGATCAGAGGCGTCAAACTCCCAGGACCCACATGATCAACAGTATATAGCTCTATGGCTTCTTCATTGCAATATGTAGCACAGCTAACTACATACAGGTATGGCTGTGACATATACTTGGCCTATTGAAATGAACGGGCAAAATAAATCTCCAGTGTAGTGGCCTGGAACAGGGTACCTTCATAATGTATGAATGAAATTGTCTTGTGCCTATGTGTTGTCAGTGTCTTTTATGTTGCCTGAACATGATGTGTAGTGCATAGCTGCAGCACTGAATGGGTTAACTGTCTGGTTTATGTCTGGAAATGTATGTTGTTTTGTCTCATGATTGTGTTTGTTATATATGTTGGAGCAAGTTGTTGGTTGGCAGTGGGGAGTGAGTCGAGCTGCCAGAGACCCACACGGACACCTTCAGTCCGTGGGGGCCATTATGGAAGAGAGAGAAAGCTGACCCTAACTTTCTCTGGGCGCATTACACCCAGGAGATGCCGGTGGTTTTCTACCCACTGAGGTACTGGAGAAAAGGAAGACAGTGACCCGCCATTACAAAGGGGAGATTGTGTTTAACGTGAGTGCCGACCGGTAGAGAGCTGTTGAGAGAGAAGAGAAGTTGTGACGGGCCTGGGGCCATACAGATAACTGAGACTGTAGACAACTTGGTGTACCTAATTCAAACTACTCTGTGAGTGTGGACCAGTATTTTCATCACCAGGATTAACTGCGGAGGGGGGAACGGTGGGGTCACTCGTGACAACCTAAAGCCCAAGTAAATTGCACTGTGGGTTCCCTATTTGCAGGCCATCCCTCAGCTTCTTGGACTGGTCCGCAACTACCCTCAGGGTGGGAGACAGTAGAGCCCCATGACAAGGCCCACACTCTACGCCGCTATCTCCTGGGCAGAGGGCCCACTCATCGGACGCTGCACAGGTACAGTACCAGGCATAGCTGAACATGTATGTGCATTGCTGTGCCGCATATAGCAGTGAATTGGCCAAGGCATGTTATTAATGATTATAGCATATAATATATTGCTCAAGGCCCCTCTTGAACTCTTTTAGTGAGTTGAACATCACCACATCCTCAAGCAGGGAGTTCTATAATCTCACTGCTCTTACAGAAAAGAACCCCCTTCTATGTCGGTCTAGAAACCTTGTTTTCTCTAGATGTAGAGGGCACCCCCTTGTTACGGTCCTGGGTATAAACAGATGATGCGAGATATCTCTGTATTGTCCCCTGATATATTTATATATAGTTATTAGGTCGCCCCTCAGCTGACTTTTTCCTAAATGAAATAACCCCTTTTTTGATAATCTCTCTGGGTATTGTGGTCCGCCCATTCCATTTATTACTTTAGTTGCTCGCCTTTGTACCTGCTCAAGCTCCAATATGTCCTTCATGATGCCACAGAGATGCAAGCCTACACAACAGAGTTATATTGGCTGGGAATCAAATGCTGTGGACTGTGTTGTGATTAATATAGCGTTAGCCCCTTAAAGTACGGATTGTTTGCATAATTTCTATTGATTGTTAATAGGACTGATTTTCTTGCAGCATTAGGCCTCATGTCCACGGGCGGATCGGGTTCCATAGGCGGGAGCCTCGCCGAGGAATCCCACCCTGCCCGCGGCATGAGAACATTACTTACCAGTCCGGAGGCGTACAGGTCGTCTGTCTGCGCACGCCCCCCACACACATGCCCAGCGGAGATTTAAAAAAATAAATAAAATCTCCTGCTTTCCCGCAGATCCACGTAACACCCGGAGTGACAGCTCAGAATGGAGCATACTGTAATTTGTTTTCCAGACCAGAAAGTCCGCAAAACAGATCTGCACGCTTTAATTAAGCTGCGAGCACCCATGATTTTCTATGGGCGGCTTGAACTCTGGATCATCCACGCAGGTGTCCCACACGGATCCCGAAATTCCAACCCACCTGTGGACATGAGCCTTTACTGATACAGTTTCTGCATTACTGTTATTGTGTATTGTGTATAAAGTATTATTCCTAGGATTTAATAAGGCTGCTTTCCCATCTCCGCTTGGCATACCACTTTCCTGCTGCATGCAGCGCTTTTTATTTCCATTAATTTTGTCCACATCTATGATGGAGCTTTCCAAACCAGATGTAAACCACCCTTAGGGCTCAGTCACACGGGCGTTTTTACGCGTGTAAAAAAACGCATGACCATGTCCATTGCCACTCATATGTTCTATCTTTTGTAGGTGCGATTTTTTTTTGACGAACGCAGTACAAATGTTTTTACGCGCATATATACTCACGTAAAAACGCCCGTGTGACTGAGCCCTTAGCCATGACTAGCAACCGCTGAATCTTCAGAGCAAGTTAAACTGCCCCCCGTGTTATCATTACATTACCCGTTTGTAGTATTCTGCTCTACAATAAATATTGCAGATTCTTGTAACTCTGTGCTGCTCTGTACTCTGAATCTGCAGCGTGATACCACCTCCCGTGACAACTAAACAGCAGCGATACTCCACTCCAGACAGGCAGAGAAACGCTGATTGCTGCCGGCACTTCGACTTGTCATAGTCACTGAACTGTTGCCAGCTGCTATCGGTGCAGCTCCACCTGCGTTTACAGGGAAAATATGCTGTAGAGTCATAGCACCCTTAAAGCTTAAACAGATGGGCGTATGCACAACTACACTCACCGCTACGTAGCGTAGTTGTATATGAACCTTGTTTTTTTTGGGGGGGGGGGGTTTCGGGCCATTCAAACTAAGTCTTGCCCTATCGTTCTCGTACGTGGTATTAACTATATGCAAGAAAAATAGGTCAAGTCTTATTTTTTTCTTATGCGTACTGTTCACAGGTGAGAATCCCGCTAGTGAAAACAAAGCCATAACGGGACAGAATCATTCCCATCTGCTTAATCCCTTAAACTACATTCACAGAGGCAAGTGTGATATCGGACCTGATAGATTGCTTGTCAATATGTGTTTTATACGCAGATGCAAGACTTTTTTGCATGAAAAAACGCCTCGTATCACTTCTGTGAAATTGCGACCCTCTGGCGCCTGTATCACCTGTGTCAGAGGATTGGCAAGTGTTTCCCATTGATTTCATGCAATGTATTTGACTGTCCCATTGAAAAAAATTGGCGATTTGTTCCGAGGGACACAAAACAAGGACATGCTGCGATTTTTTTTCTACCTCGCAGTATCGTGTGAATGTAGCCTGATAATTGGTGAAACAGAATACACTATAACTTACTACAAGGAGGTGGTGGGGTACGTGGGCACCAACCACTTTCCAGGTGTGCCCATTAACCAGTCTCAATGAGATCCCAGGGTCAGGACTGACACAGTCTTCAGTAGGTAAAGGTATCATCCAGATTAAAGGCCCATTTACACTGGCCGAGTGTCGGGCAGACTGCATAAAAGATGAGCGATGAAGATCATCGCTCATCATTAAGCTTAAACAGCTGCCGTTCAATAGTGAACAGCCGCTGTGTGTCTCAATGGAAAGGGGCGGGGGAGCGAGAGGAGATAAATCTCCTGCAATGCCCCGGACGCCTGCTGGCCGCTCCATGACCCAGCCAGCTCTGCTAGCTCCCGTACAGAAGCTCAGGAGCGCGGAGGCACAGAGACAAGTGTCGGGCATTGCTTGCCCGACACTCGTCCAGTGTAAATGGGCCTTTAGGCCTCATGTCCATGGGCGGATCGGATTCCGCATGTGAGAGCCCACAGAGGAATCCGACGCTGCCCACGGCCGAGGACACTGCGTTGCCTGTCTGGGTCTTCTATTTCCTGGTCTGCAGATGCATGCGGAAGTGCCGGACAGCATCCATGCAAATTACTTTTTCTTTTTTTTTAACTCCTGCTTTCCTGCGGAATCCGCGGCCCATCCGTAATTCAATTGCGGAAGGGCTGCGGATTGGACAGCTTCCATTGAAGCCGTCCGTGTGTGATCCGCACTGAAATGGAGCAGGCTACAATTTGTTTCCAGATCAAAAGGCCTGCAAATCAAATCCGCATTCTTTATTTTACTTGTGGACAACCATTTTTTCCTATTGGTGGCTTGATTTGTGGATCTGGACATGAGCCCTAATTGTAGTAATATGCACATACCATCCACACAAACTGAAACGTATCTCATTAGTCCAACACAGCCTCTTTCTCAGGAAGGTAGAAATTAGGCTGCTTTCTCACCAGCAATAGGTCAGCTTCCCATTGGCGTATTTGCCTGCGCACAATTTGTGCTCCTAATGCACAGAGAATAAAACCCATTGCTTTCAATCGGTTCATTTACATTTATGTATTTTATCTGCACATTTTGGTAGTTCTATTTTTCTGTGTATTTGCGCACTAAAGATCCCAATAGAAGAAATTTATGAGTAATTGCGCAGCAAAAAGAACACATCTGGAACTCATTAAGACTAATTAGCCATTTCTATTGGTGCATCTTTGTTTGCCGTGCAAATGAACGTCTTGCGGGGACAAAAAGTACAGTAAAATCTGCGCATGCAAAGAATCTTAGTTCATTCTGTAAACACGCAGCACTCAGGCATGCGCAAATACGCGTACGCTCGTGTGATGCCGGTCATAGGATGAGTTCAGAGTTTCCGCCTCTCTCTCTAAGCCCTTCCCTGAAAATCATCCCTAGCTGTAGTAAAAAGTATATATTCACCTGTCCGCTGCTGCTGGGGCTCAGGCATGTCTAGCCGCCGCTTGTTCTCCCTGCATTTTTAATCCCCGCCTGCTGGAAAGCTTCAGAGCAGTGCAGGGAGAAGAAGCGGCGGCTAAATGCGCCTGAGTCCCGGCAGACAAGTGAGTATATATATCTTTTTTTCCCTTTTATATCTTTTTTTTACTACAGCTAGGGATTTTCAGGCAAGGGCTTATATTTAAAGCCCAAAAATCACTGCAAGGAGCCAGCATCCTACTGCTTTAAATTGGAGAACGCCATTCCCATTGACATCAGTGGGAAAGCTTCAATGGGGAAAAGTGATTTGAGTTACGAGTGTTTTGGGTTAAGAGCTCAGTCACGGAACAAATAAAACTCTTAACCCAAGGCACCACTGTGTATGATTATGTACCTCCTGGAACCTCAATCAGAGGCAGCGCTTCCTGGAGGCGGGGATCTTCCAATCCCTGAGCAGAAGAGATGCTGAAGACAACTGCCGGGGATCGGGGGAAGGCACGGCAAAGCCGGACAGCGCTTCTTAGGTGACTTATGTGTTTTTTTCCCCGCAGCTAGGGCTTATTTTAGGGCTCTTACAGTAGGATTTCCTAAAGTAAACGTTGCATTGCACCGCAACAGAGAGGAATGCTTAAAGGGGTTGTCTTGTGGCAGCAAGTGGGGTTAAGCACTTCTGTATGGCCATATTAATGCACTTTGTAATATACATCGTACATTAAATATGAGCCATACAGAAGTTATTCACTTACCTTCCCTGCGCTGGCGTCCCCGTCTCCATGGCTCCGTCTAACTTCAGCGTCTAATCGCCCGATTAGACGCGCTTGCGCAGAAGGGTCTTCTGCCTTCGGCTCGGTCTGGCACGAGCGGCGTTCTGGCTCCGCCCCCTTCCACGCGGCATCGCATAGCTCCGCCCCGTCACGTGTGCCGATTCCAGCCAATCAGGAGGCTGGAATCGGCACACGTGATGGGGCGGAGCTACGCGATGACACGTAGAAGGGGGTGGAGCCAGAACGCCGCTGCTGCCGGACAGACCCGAAGGCAGAAGACCCTTCTGCGCAAGTGCGTCTAATCGGGCGATTAGACGCTGAAGTTAGACGGAGCCATGGAGACGGGGACGCCAGCGCAGGGAAGGTAAGTGAATAACTTCTGTATGGCTCATATTTAATGCACGATGTATATTACAAAGTGCATTAATATGGCCATACAGAAGTGCTTAACCCCACTTGCTTTCGCGAGACAACCCCTTTAATAGGAAAACATGGGCTACAAAGCAGAAGCTGGGGGCGTTACTACATTCTTTGACAGCTCGTACCTGGTCACCACCCCTAACTTCCGGTGGCGACAAGGTACAATAATACCTGATTGTTGTTCACTGGTTTGTAGTGCAATTTGTAACTACATTGTAATGTCTCCATGTAGAGACACAGAGTTGAAGCAGAAATCATAAGAAATACATTGTTACAATTTTCTTTTAGAGGGGAAATATGAGTTTATTAACCCCTTAGTGACCAGCCTATCTTTTTCCTTGAGGACCGAGCGATTTTCACTGTTGCATTGTAAGAGCCATAAGTTTATTTGAATTGTCCTAATGACATGTTTCAGGCTGTTGGTGTCCGCCTGACACTTATATGTGTTCGGGCGTTACTTCATATGGTTTTTTGATTGCTTTTTCTGTCTATTCATACATATGGCTTTAGGATCCGGTTCTTCAACATACGAGTACATGCAATTAGAAATTAAATTATGGCCATTGTGGCTTTTAAGTTTTTATATGTTCTTCACCTTATTGCATTTTGCATCTTAAGGGCTGCCCACCCACTAGCAATTTCTTTTTTGCTGCGATTTCGCTGCATTTTTTTCCAAATGTCAATGGGACCTTCTAATGTTAAAATCGCATCGCACAAAAATCGCAGCAACACAAACTTGTGATTTTTGTGCAATGTGATATTAACATTAGGAAGTCCAAATGACATTTGGAAAAAAAAAACTGCGAAATCGCAAAGAAAAAAAAACGCTAGTGGGTAGGCACCCTAATGGAGTTTTTCTCCTCTTAAGACTACCTTCACACGGGCGAGTGCAATATGGAGCCGAGAAACCGGGCCTGATATAACGTTTGTCAATGTGCATTTTACCTATGGAGGCGATGTGTTTTTCATGCAAAAATGCCTCACATTAGTTGTCTGAAAATGCGATCCTCTGGCGCATGTCTTATGTGTGTCAGAGGATTGACCAGTGTTACCTATTGATTTCAATGGGAAACATCACATCACATGGCATACGATGTGTTTAACTGTTCCATTGAAAACAATGAGAGAGATGCGTTCCATGGGTCACGAAAAAATAGGACATGCAGCGATTTTTTACCTAGCAGCATTGCTGTGAGGGAGAACGTCTCTCATGTGTATGACTGCATTCAAAAAAATGGAATTCGTTTTGTGCGTTTCGCATTGCATAAAACTCATGCGAGATTCACACTCGTATGAATGCAGCCCCTTCACATTTTTTATATTTTGCGCATTGCGTTGTGCGTCTATTAGGGGTTTTCACTCTTTTTTCACAATTTTTTAAAATTTAATTTACGTATCATGTATTTAAGTGTTTTACCAGCGTAGGGAACGGCGTATCTTTGTGTAATGTCGTGTTTTTGCCGGCACAGTAGCATTGTATTTTACGCACGCTGTCATGAACTAGCTTTCTGTTTTTTTTATCCTACTTTCTTCTGAGGTTTCCTAGCAACATACGTAAAAAATGCAATACAAATGCAATGTAATTGCGTATGCACTGCGTTCCAAACATACCCATAGAAAATAATAGGGCTGCATGTGTGTAAAACGCAGTAAAATAGAACAAACTGCATTCTTTTTAGGTGCGTAATTTATACAAAAAATATACGCAAGTGTGAATTGATCCATGAAAATCAATGTACTTTTATTGACTCCATTCACCGCGTATTATGCATATGTACATTGTGTCCATAATCCACAATGAGGCTTCATTCACACGAGCGTATATTGGCTGCGTTTTCCTGACCGGCCGATATACGCTACCCATCTGATGCATTGGTTTCCAATGCATCAGTTCAGATGAACGTATTCCAGATGTGTAAAAACGTCCAGCAGGCAAAGATGTCGCATACGGTGCACATTACGGCCGGACGTTTGTATAGAAGTCTATGACAGCTGCTGGAGAAGGGAGGTGGGAGGAAGTTTAGCAGCGTGACTGCTAAACTCCCTCCCCCTCTCCACCCCTTGCTGTCTGTCTGCAATGGGAGGGGGAAAGGCGGGAGTTAGTGTGCTAAAGTCCTGCCCCCTCACCCTTGCTGTCAACTCCCATAGGCTGGGGTAGAGAGGGGGAGGGACTAGTTCTGCTAAGTTCCCGCCCCATCCTGAGTCAAAAGCTGGCAAGGGGAGGGGGGCTAAACTTCCACCCTCTTGGCCGTCAGTATTACAAGGCTGTGGCGTATATGCGTCGCAGCCTCCTCTATCTGTACAAGCGTTTAAACGGGATTCACGTGATTTACGGGTCAAAAATCATCATGCTCATGTGAATGAAGCCTGAAATTCACAGGACTTTCTATGTATTATAATGAATCTAATATTATGATTTTATAGAAATGTAATTCTTGTTCCATTAATAGGAATTTTTAATGAGGGTATTTATGGGTATTTTTAATTCTGGATGTCCTTCAGCCTCAATGGGTGCTCTGTGCACACAGGAGACCTCTGACTTGGTTTGTATATGCCCCGATTATTCTGAGTGCTGTGGTCACTGTCCACTTCCTCTTCTGGACGATCTAGTGTATGCGCCATTAGCTGGTTGTGGCGCTATCTTAGATTATTACATGCGGCATCTGACATGTACACTCATTGTCCAAAAATCTCAAGTAGATATGCAAATGACTGGACTTGTGGTGTGATTAAATGAATGGTTGTGGCACCTGAGGCTATAAAAGCATTTCCACCCTTGGCCTAGAAAAAGGTTCGCTGAGGCCTCTTGTATGTAGTGGACCTCTTTTTCCACTATTTAGAGATTGACATCACTGCAATGAAATGGAAGAGATTTCGCCCATTTGATAAGAGTTTGAGAGGGGCGCATTATTGGAATGCGAGAACCTGCATGGTCATATTGATGAATTGCCCGCCCCCAGGACCATTCGAACTGGACTGTCAGGGCATGCACAGAACGCAACTGGCTCAGGCCAGGACAGATCACCAATGAAAAGGATCGTTTGAATGTTTGAGTGTTAACTACTTGCGGTAAAGATAGGGCAAGTCCTATCTTTTCTTGAGCGTAGTATTCACACCCGAGAAAAGAGCAAGTGAAAACAAAATCCATGGTTTCGTTTTTTCATCTTATATGGCCATAATTTTCACGGGCGCATATTGGGACTAAAACACGTCCATGTATTTAAGCCCTTTTATATGGAGTCATGCTCTTATTTACTTTTTGATCATAAGAGCCATAACTCATTGACGTAGCCGTATGAGGGCTTGT
The DNA here is from genome assembly GCF_035609145.1 of Eleutherodactylus coqui. Classification (NCBI taxonomy): domain Eukaryota; kingdom Metazoa; phylum Chordata; class Amphibia; order Anura; family Eleutherodactylidae; genus Eleutherodactylus; species Eleutherodactylus coqui. Next base: position 88,703,462 of record NC_089839.1, read on the forward strand.
TTTTTGTGAGACAAGTTGTATTTTTTAATGGCAACACATATAACGTGTTGCAGAACCTTTATTGAAGCGGTTTACCAGCACTAAACTATTGATGAACCATCCTTGGTATGGGTCATCAATAGTTGATCGGTGAGGATCTGTTGGTCTTGATCCCCAATGATCAGCTGATTAAAGTGACAGAAGTGCTCGTGTGAGTGCCATTGTCAATTATCTAACTTTTTTCCCCCTTTCTCTCCTTGGTTCTCTCCTCTTTCTCTAATCGAATTTTTGCAAAGTGATCCTTATTGGTGCTGTTGTGGTTTGTTGTTGGCTAAATTATTGGCCGTTATGACAACCAAAACAGCTGCAGACATCAATTTCACTTCCAATTGTTTTGACGTGTAAAACTGTTGGCCATGTCGTCCCCATCCCCTTCCCTCCTCTCTCATGAGGTTTTTGTCCTTTGATGTTTATACTACATAAGCCATCCTGTGCTTTCACACTGGAGCGATAATTGCCCATTGAACGAAGGAGGAGTTTGCTTGCGTATTGACACATTTTAATGTACTTTTTTACGCATGCAGGGCATGTTTTTATGCGCCCAGCAAATAAACACGGTGATTTCAATGGCTACTTAGCCTGATGAGGTCTAGATGTGTTACTTTCCCAGCAGAATTGTGCAGCATATTGAACATTTGCGTGCACACGAACCGTGCATTTACACACCTCCCATGGATTTCTATAGAGACCTTTACTGTGCAAATGCACTGGAAAATAGGGCATGTCCTATTTTTTCTGCACTCAAAACACATGCCCAAAAATGGTAAATGTGTGTCTCCCAGTGTTTTTTTTCCCCACGAATGTGAGCAAAAAAACACACCATAGGCCCCGTTGTTTCGCTGAATATTTACATAGGCTCATTGACTTGAATAGCCTTTTTCTGTTCATTAAATGGACCAAAAGGGGACCTGCAGCATGTTTTTTCCACGTGTATAAATACGCACATGAGAAACGCAGGTCTGAATGATCCGATGCAAATCAACAGGGATTCAGAACTCCATATTACACGCATAATACAGTGCATTTACATCAGTGTGAATGACTCAAAAGGCCTGGGGTGCTTAGACCTGTGTGATGACCAGGGCATATACTGTAGTCCAAAGGCTTTACCTCAACCACCATATGGACTTACTCTTGTACAATGAATAGTGGAAAATTCCTGGTTTCATAATAGGGGTTGGGCAGGGCGGCAATTCAAAGGGCCAGGAAGCTTGTAACTTGTGTGCAGAGAGGATTGCTCCACCCTACATTGTCTTGGGTATGGAGTATTCCTCTTGTATCTGAATGATAACCGTTCGATGTACTTACCTGCAGCAGCTGAATGAGGAACAATAATTCAAAGATCAAACGGTGGTCCGCCCATATAAAACAGACAGTTGTCTATTAAAGACTGCATATTTACGGTGAATGGAGGCGACCAGAGCAATCTCTGGCCTGCTCCGCCTCCATTCACACAGCAATATTCACTCTGGTGAGAAAGCCCCAGAAAGATAGAAAAAGAAAGATCCCGTACCAAAATCCAAGGATTTAAAAATCATATTGATTTAGAACTAGATTAAAAATTTGTGAACGCAGACATGAAAAAAACGCAGTGTGTTTAAAACACTGTAAATCATGCTCCATGTCATATTTAACTATCCGTTTGTACTACAGTGTTTTGTAAAGGGTATACACTAGATGGCGATATTCACTTTGGTTTGTGATCACAGATTAGCCATCTTTTGTCCTCTAAAAAACTGACTGTCCTATCTCCTTATCCATCCTTGTGTCTATCTATCTTACTTAGAATCATAGAATGGTAGAGTTGGATTTGACCTCCAGGGTCATCGGGTCCAACCCCCTGCTCAGTGCAGGATCACTAAATCATCCCAGACAGATGTCTGTCCAGCCTCCGTTTGAAGACTTCCATTGAAGGACAATATATCACCTCCTGTGGTAACCTGTTCTAGTCATTGATCACCCATCAGAAAGTTTTTTAAAATATCCAAATCTGTTTCTCCTTTCAGTTTCATCCCTTTGCTTTTAGTCGTTCCTTGTGCAAATGAGAATAGGGCTGATCCCTCTGCACTGTGACAGCCCTTCCTTCAGATATTTGTAGACGGCTATTAAGTCTCCTCTCAGCCTTCTTTTTTGCAAGCTAAACATTCCCAGATCCTTCAACCGTTTCTCATAGGACATGATTTGCAGACAGCTCACCATCTTGGTAACTCTTCTCTGAACTTGCTCCAATTTGTCTATGTCTTTTTTTTTTCTTTTTTTTAAAGTGGGGTGCCCAGAACTGGACACAGTATTCCAGATGAGGTCTGACTGAGGAAGAGTAGAGGGGGAACTCTATGCTTCTCTTACTACATCCCAGAATTGTGTTTGCCTTTTTTGCTGCTGCATCACACTGTTGACTCATGTTCAGTATGTGATCTATTAGTATACCCAAGTCTTTTTCACATGTGCTGCTTCTTAGCTCTGCTCCACCCATTATGTATGTGATTTTTTCATTTTTCCTGCCCAGATGTAGGACTTTGCATTTCTCCTTCTTAAATACCATTCTGCTTATCGCTGCCCACTGTTCAAGTTTGTCCAAATCTTTTTGAATCCTATTTCTTCTCTAGTGTTTGCTATCGCTCCTAGCTTTGTGTCGTTTGCAAATTTGATCGGTTTCCCCTCAATTCCCTCCCCCAGATCGTTTATAAAAATGTTAAACAACACTGGGCCTAGGACAGAGCCTTGTAGTACGACACTTGCCACATTCTTCCACTTGGATGTGCAGCCATTTATGACCACTCTTTGAGTACGCCCACTCAGCCAGTTGTGAATACCCCTAACAGTTGCCTTGTGAATCCCATATTTGGTCATTTTTTCTATAAGGATTGTATGAGATACCATCGGTGATTCTGTCACAGAAGGAAATTAGATTTGTCTGGCAAGACAGGTTTGTTACAAACCCATGCTGGGTCTGGTTAATTACTCCATTCTCATCCAAGTACTTGCCTATACGCAGTTTAATAATTTGTTCAAAGATTTTTCCCGGTATAGAAGTCAGGCTCACAGGCCTGTAGTTTCCACCTTCTTTCTTTTTTGGAAGATAGGGATAACATTTGCCGTTTTCCAATCTTCTGGAACTTCTCCTGTTCTTCATGAATTTTCAAAGATTACAGCGAGTGGTTTAGAATTTAAAAGTTTGGCCTTCTCAACATCATTTTTAACCAATTCACCATTCCCATGTTGTAAACATCCTATAGCATTTTCGACTTTTCTTTTCCTTTTGACATTCATTATTGCTTTCAGCTTCTTTTGCAAGCCTCAGTTCATTATTAACTTTAGCTTTTCTGACACTTGCCCTGCAGACTGCATTATATTCTTCTTTAGATATTCTCCCTACCCCCTTCCTCATATCTATCTATCTATCTATCTATGCATCATTCTCTCTATCTCTGTATCCATGGTCATGATATGGTGCCCTGAAAAATCTGAAATGGCTGGCAATTTTAGAGAGGGTCGATTAAGACAGTTTAAAAGAGTTAACTTTTTAGATGTGAGACAGACAGAGACACCAAACAAACTGAATTAACCTTACATATTTTAAAGTCCCCTTAAGCGGCTTGAACTTGTAATTGTTTGATCGCTTCTACAATATGCTGCAATACTTCATTACTGCAGTATATTGTATTTTTAACATTCACATATTAAATCCTGCCACAGGCCCAGGGTTACCATGGCAATCATCAGCACTCCTTGAATGCTCTGATTACGGCTGTTTTTGGCAGGTGTCAGGTGTTTCAAACAGCCAACACCTACTCAATATGCAGCATGCTTGGCAGCCTGCTTCATACGCAACTCACATCTATGTGACGCACATGTATGCAATAGATGGAAAAGGGGGTAATCCATACATGTTTCATGCATAATTTACCTCTTCAGAGGGGAGAGATTGAAGTTGCAGTGTGTGGCTAATCTTTGACAGCAGTATTTTTAAGCTCAAACCAAGAGGAGAACCTTCAGAGAGAAAAACTATAATGGAGAGATTTGCAACTCTTACGCATTCTGGACCAGAGATGGGTTTGGGCTCGAAAATACTTCAATGTGAAAGCGGCCTTAGGGAGAGAACTCTACTGCGCCAATTCTGCAGTCATTGACATGAAGAACTCGCCCTTATTGAAGTGCAGCGTATGGGGCCGCCTGATCATTCCTTGAGCCACTGGGGAATCAGCTGATGGTTGCTTAAAAGAAGTGTTAAGCAATGTCTGTATAATTCAAAGTGCCCTACATCTTATTATACACTTGTGTGTTTAATACATTAAAAGGGTGCTTTCGTGACAATTCATTTTATGACTTGATGACCGGCTACTGAGGAACCAGAAATCCCCATCCTCAGCTTGAAAGCAGGAAGAGAAAGTGTCCTATTTGCAGCTTGATGACTCGGCTGTTTCCAACACTTCTATTCGTCCCTGCAGAGAGGAATGGTGCAAGTTCATCCTGCTCTGTGACCAAGAGCGTGGATTTGGGGACCATCTTGCTTGGCAACAATTGAAGTCATGTAGGTCAGATATGCCCCACGTTGTATTTGGTGAAATCATCAAGTAGAAGCCATTGCACACATGCACAGAGCAGCCATTTCAGTGAAGGTACAGGCACCATGTCAGTGAACACAGGGACCTGCACCGTCACATGTGGAGAGCCAGCACAGAGCGGCATAGTGCGTCCAGGCTCTAAAATGTTCTGAAGATAAGCGCTCCCTAATAACTAGGGCCACATCACTAACATAGCATTTTCTCCGTAAAATTTTTGGGCACATTATCTATTTTTAAACTATTTTAATGACTGTAAACTAACTATAAAAAAGGCTCGTTTTGGTGTAAGTAAGCTCCCTGGTACTGGAGAGGAATGAGTGGTCCAGAGTACAAGAAGTGACTGGCACGGAGGTTTACTTTATTACTATACCATATAGTTAATAGCACACCTAAGAGCACTCAGAATCTTCACAGAAGGCAATTCATATCTGTAAGACTATTGGGAGTAGTGTTATGCTTTACATTCTTGTAATGCTTCATCAAGATGAACAAGTTTGGCACTTTCTTCCCAGAGTTTCCTTGCAGTCTCCTCATCCAAGGCTTGTTTGGCTGCCTCTTTTTCTCTGAACACATGGAAATATTTTCCAGATGTCTCTTGAAGATCTTCAGCAACAGCTAGGTAGACACCGGGCTGTGCCGCTTGTCTTGCACTTTTTATCACGGTCCAAAATATAGGGGCTAAAATAAGAAACGTAATGGATAAAGCCAAAGACAAATCCAAACTAGAGTATTAAAAACCAAAAGTGGTGCGAAGCAAATGTGGCTCGCTAATTTCTAATTAACTGTGAGCCAATAAAAGAGTTCAGTTTCCACTATGTGCTGTGGACCTAGTCTGAAAATCGGAATCAAAATCCACATGGGGCGCCCACTATGTCTAGAGGGAAAAAGGATTCTACACTGATATAAAAGGGGGTTCTTTACTGTAAGAGCAGTGAGACTATAGAACTCTCTGCCGAAGGACGTGGTGATGGTGAACTCAATAAAGGAGTACAAGACGGGTCTGGACGCCTTTCTTGAGTATTACAATTTCACACGTTACATCACCGATAACTTCAGAAGGGTCGGTGATCTGTGGATAATTCCGATTGCCAGATTGGAGTCAGGAAAGATTTATTTTTCCTTAAATGGGGAAAATTGGCTTCTACCTCATTGGAGGTTTTTATTTGCCTTCCTCTGGATCAACATTGGGGGGAAATAGGCTGAAATAGATGGACATGTGTCTTTTTTCGGTCTTACATACTATGATACTATGTGTTATATGCAAAGTTAGCTGCAAATTTCACCTACCCGCATTGCATTAATCTAAGACTGAATACATCTCACCTAGTGTCGCACTGGAAAATGTAGATTTGTGCATTCCAGTGTGCCTTCCCAGTTCAGTATCAGCAACTCCAGGGTGCAGGGAGTTGGCTGTAACTCTTGTTCCTAAACAGATGAGTAAATTACTTAGTAAAAATACTAAAAGAATCCAATCAGAACATAATCGTGTTCAGTATTCATATCCAATCATACATTAGTACATGGAGATGGAGCGTAAAAGTGCAAACGAAGTTAGATAATAAAAGATTGGATGCAATGCACAAAAGTGTTTGTGCTGTAATAAAAGTGAAGCTCCACTTTGAAGCCATTTTGAAGATTATATTATAATATATAAGGAAAGCAGTGACATTTTCCAATAATGTTAAAGGGGTTGTCCAGTTGCAAACTATTGATTGCCCACCCGCAGCATAGTTCATCAATAGTAGATCAACACGGGTTTGCCACCCAGGACCTCTCACTGATCAGCTGTTTGCCAGTTTGGTGCACTAGACAGACAGATCCATTCTCACTGCAGTGGCAGGGCTTGGTAATCCATGCCAAATTCCTATGGAAGTGAATGTCCTGAAACACCAAGCCTCACCACTGCAGTGGGAACGGAGCTGTCTGCTTCCTGCAAAAAATCAGCTCACCGCCACAGAGAATAGATGATTTTTGGTGTTCCCAGGTGGCAGATCCGGCAGCTCTATTATTGATGGCTTATCCTACAGATAGGTCATCAATAATTTATTTTTGATGAAAGGGGTTATCCAGTTGTACTGTCTTTATGAGAGCTCATGAACATGGCTGTATTAAGACTTTGTTTTGTAACAAGATGTAATAAGGCTACCACAGAAGTACATGAGCTTTCTACTGTACCTGCCTATCAGACATGACTAAGGGGGTCTTGAAGACTCCGGAATGAATGCAGCAGCAGTCGACCACACACACTCCATTTATTTCAATGGGACTGCTGGAGATAGCCAAGATCAAGTATTTGGCTATTCCCAGCAGTGTCACCTAAATCAATTAACTGGTCTTGTTCATCCGTGACCACCACTTCATTTATAAGGGTACCTTGGGGAGTCCCATTCTCCTAAACATTCTGCTAAACACAACCCCAAATGCAACTGATTATATAGTTATCACACATCCTATGGGTAGAGGATAAATTCTTTCAGTAGGACAACCCTTTACGGTCATCATGGACATATGGCAGGAAGTCACAGCCCAGCTTTATACCTTGGCCTGAGTCTCTATAAACCAGTCAGGTTTCCTATACACACAGTACAAGATAGTTGTAGCTTCTCATATCCCCACCTTTCAGCCTTCTGGCCAGTTCATTTGTGAATAGAACATTGGCCAGTTTGCTCTGACAATAAGCCGCTTTTGTGTCGTATTTGGTCTTCTCCCAGTTTAAATCCGCAAAGTCGATATCTCCTGCTATGTGAGCTAGGGAAGAGACATTAATAATGCGAGACTGGCCAGATTCCTTGAGCCGATCAAGTAACAGGTTAGTCAGGAGGAAGTGTCCTGCAAAAGAAGAGGGGAAAAAAAAGAAGAAAATTTTATTATTTCTCTCCACTAGAGAGGATACCATGAAGGTGAAGCCTCTTCCAGCTTCATATGATACTCAGGGAGCCGGCAGACGCCGTGGCTGATTTGTGCTAATTGCGTACAGATTATCGCTAAGGCTGGGTTTACACAGGGCGGATTCCCGTCGGAAATCTCGCGGTTTGGCCGCAGCAAAAACCGCAAGACTTCCGCCGGGAGAACCGCCGCGGCGGCTTTGAAGCGGCCCGGCCGCTCGCTTTTCCGTTGCGGCCGGCGCTCCATAGAGGAGAGCGCAGCCGCGATGAAAATAAACAAACAAAAAAAGTAAATAGACATGCTGCATCTTCTGAAACCGCGGCTGTGGCGCCCGTAGCCGCGGTTTCAGCCGGACTTACCGCAGCGGATTGGCCGTCCCGTGTGGATGAGGTTTTTGAGAAATCTCGTCCACATGGCTGGCTAACCCCGAGATTAGCGGCCGCGGGCGGATTTGCCGCGGCCAAATGCCGCACGGCAAATCCGCCCTGTGTGAACCCAGCCTAACTGTACTTGGAATTGCCAGTGGCAGGTATAGGGGCAGCCCATCAAATAGCAATAATTTGCATGTGGTTAGCGCAGATCATTCGCAGCGTGCACGGACACTCCTATAGTACTTTAGCCCATAGATAGATAAGAGAGCCAATTGAACTCCATCCGGTGTTCTGTGAGGGTCCTTTAAGACGAGCCGATAATCGTTTGAATGAGCCAGAGACGTCACAGTTGGCTCGTTCACTCGTGCAGCCGGTTTATACAGCAGATACATTGCTAGCTTGTCCAAACGAGAATCGTTCAGTCTTTCACAATTGCTGTATATGCGAATGAGAATGACCGAACAGGCGCTGTTTAACCCCTTAATGCAACAGGGCATAACTGTATGTCCTGGCAGAGAGGTACTTCGTGCAACAGGACGTACAGTTGCGTTCTATGGATAGCGTGAGATCAGAAGAGATTCCGTGCTATCTGGCAGCAGGAGTCAGCGGGGGTGCATCAGGATAGCGACAGTCTATGTAGATCACGGCACGTAAAGGGTTCACAGAGTCTATGACGTCATCAGACTCTCGCAATGTAATTGCAGAGAGCCTGACGGGTTACCATGGCAACAGGACGTCATTTACCGGCGTCCTGCATTGCCAGTGCCTATGTTAGCTATAGCAAGCAAAAAAGCAATGCTTTATCATCGCGATCATAGGTGCTATGGTGCAAGTACCCCACAGGGACACAAATAGTGTAGAAAAAAGATCATAACAGGGTCAACATAAAAAAATATATAAAACAATAACATTTTTGTGCTTTTTCCACTATTAGTATAAAAAAAATGTTAAAAATTAAAATCCCACATATTTGGTATAGTCATATCCGTAATGACAAATTGAACACACATTTTAATCTGCACGGCAAAAAGCGTAAAAAAAAACAGCCTAAAAAAACGAAGGCAAAATGCTTATTTTTATTTTCCCTCCCATAAAACGGAATAAAAGTGATCAAAAAAGTTGTATGTATCCCAAAATGTTACCCATAAAAACTACAGCTAGTCATGTAAAAAACAAGCCCTCACAGAGCTCCGTCCATGGGAAAAAAAAATAAAATTATAGGACTTTGAATGCAGCCATTTACAAAAACAAGTAATTTCCAAAATTTTATTGCAGAAAAGTGGAAAAATTTGCCTTTCTCTAGATCAAGAAGGGGGGGGGGGGGATTAAAGGCTCAACTAGATGAACATTGTCTCCCTTCAGTCTAACATACTATGTTAAGTCACACACCACACGGCTCAGCTACATGCACGTCGCGCGCACGCACGCGGCTCAGCTGCATTCACGTCGCGCGCACGCACGCGGCTCAGCTGCATTCACGTCGCGCGCACGCACGCGGCTCAGCTGCATTCACGTCGCGCGCACGCACGCGGCTCAGCTGCATTCACGTCGCGCGCACGCGGCTCAGCTGCATTCACGTCGCGCGCACGCGGCTCAGCTGCATTCACGTCGCGCGCACGCACGCGGCTCAGCTGCATTCACGTCGCGCGCACGCACGCGGCTCAGCTGCATTCACGTCGCGCACGCGGCTCAGCTGCATTCACGTCACGCACGCGGCTCAGCTGCATTCACGTCACGCACGCGGCTCAGCTGCATTCACGTCACGCACGCGGCTCAGCTGCATTCACGTCACGCACGCGGCTCAGCTGCATTCACGTCACGCACGCGCACACGGCTCAACTACATTCACGTCACACACGCACACGGCTCAACTACATTCACGTCACACACGCACACGGCTCAACTACATTCACGTCACACACGCACAAGGCTCAACTACATTCACGTCACACACGCACACGGCTCAGCTATATGTACATCACATACAGCTCTGCTACATACATTCTTGACCCCTTAAAACCGGGGTTCACAACCAGCACAGTAGAGTCCTGCACACACTGATCACCCACTGGTCATGTCAGCCCAGACTCCTCCTACACAGGTGACTGATCACATGGCGGTCACACCATAAGTCCTGTAAGCACACGGCTGCTGTCTGGCTCTGCAGGTTTTTAATAAAGTGAAGGACATGTGATGACATCACAGTCACGTGATCAGGGCAGAGATCAGAGCTCAGATGACTGATCACATGACAGTGACAGCACACGGCTGCTGTCCGGCTCTGGAAGTTCGGAATACAGTTAAGAACCTGTAATGACGTCACAGTCATGTGATTAGGGGCGGAGCTCAGAAGCCCAGTGACTGATCACATGACTGACATCATCCCATGTAACTCACTCACGGACAGGTGGTCGTTAGTATTTTGACTA